>NW_022158361.1:0-558342 GCF_006535985.1 Synchytrium microbalum
GGAGTTGAGCAACTCCACAACTGAAGGCCCATTTTCTAGTAAAACATAAAGATGCAACATTATGTGAGCTGAATGCTTTGCTCCTCTTTCTTTGATGTCCCCAAACTTGAAACAACTTCTTGAAGGTGCTTGACATTAGTTGGTGATGACTGTCGCTCCTGTCGCAATCAAACCAGAGCTCAAAACACAGAGGCATACTTACACAAGGTAATACCTAATTCTTGAAGAATGTACACTCTAAATGTGTACAAAAACGTGAAGCGCTGATTTACCCAATAATAAATTTTTGCTCTTGGCGATGAGGAGATTCGACACGAAATTCACGAGACGATCTAAATTCAACTGAAAAGAGGGAAATAAAGGGATTGAGATGCTTATTTTGCTCAAAGATGTTTCAAAAAAGTTTTACTTACAGCCAAATGAGCCTTTTGGCAGTTCAAACTTTGCGATTCGCTCTGGAACACTGGGTTCAACTGCACAAGGGATTGTTTGAAGATTTGAGGGCTTGAGATTGTTTCGAGTCTCCAATGGCACATTGTTCGACTACTTACTTGGAACATCAATGTTAAAGAGTGGTCGGGTAGATCGTAAACCTTGCTCTTCCATACGTGAGATATCAAGTCCCTGAGGTTCATCGTGACGACCTTCATCGTGGGTCTGACTACCAGAGGAGGAACCTTGACCTGCAACAAGGGTTACCCGATATATAATTTGAAGTAGAAGAAGAAAACGGATGCGTAATTCTTCATACCTTCGCCAGAGCCTACATGCTCCAGGGTATCATCTTCTCGTGGTAAAGCAGCAAGAGACTCCCTCCTCGCTGCGGTCAGTTCTTCCTTCAATGGTTCGACTTGTTTGTGGAAAAGAAAGGAGTTAGTCGGTTTAGACATCCGCACGGCGGGCCAGATTTCTATTTTACCAAATCCAAACTTCACCAAGTCGAGGCCATCAAGCACAGCAAGAATATCATCATTACTATCAGCCTCAGACTCGACATCGTTGTCTGGAACTCGTACGAATGTTACATCTCCAACAGTTTCCAAAACCACAGTGTATGCAGATCCGTCAGAGCTATAAAAATCCAGATCTTTAAAGTGACGAGTGTCTGAGTTTTGAGACTTGCAGTCGTCATTTGGATGATTATCTCCACTGTCTAGCGAGACAGCTGCAGTTTGAGGCTCATTAGCTGCTTGCTGGGAATCGAATGGCCTCTGTTCAATGTCGTCACGGATAATAACAGTAGAATATGAGCCTTCCGAATCCACGTCGTCACTTGGATGAATTTTGGCACTCTGCAATTCTTTTTGCTGAGTATCCTCCTCTTCCTTCCATAAGATAGCTGAGGACCAGTCTTCAGACCGAGACCGACCTTTGTGGGCCAATGGTGGCTTTTCTATGATTTGAAGACATGTGTTAAAGTGAATTAGACATAGACCGGAGTCAGTGATCGAAATAAATTAGCTCACCGCTACTAGAACCTTCATCAGAAACAGAATCAAGGTCAAAACCATAGTGTTGGATAAAGCGGTCATCCTCACCGAATGCTATTCGAACAGGCAAGAGCAAATATGAGTGAGCGTATTTGAAAACAAGATCTACAATGAGGCTTGCCCTCGAGATGCGATTCACTTTTTGCTCTCGTCAGAGTCTTGTCATCCACGATCAAGTGAGGCGATGGCACAAGAGCATAAACCATCGAAGTATCTGTTACAACCACCTCTGGCTGCTGTGGAGAGAAATCAGCTTGTGCTTGATTTGAAGCGAGCTGTGACAGCATCCAACAAACTCACAAGAGATTGGTGTCTGGCTGCTGCTCTGCGATACATGGCGACTTGGAAAGACCTCGAAAAGAAATCCTTCATTGACAGAAAGAATCTAACAACACTTCCAATAACACGGTGTAGCGTCTCGACCGCCCTGGAGTAGAAGGCCGTGGATTGAAACCTTCGGAAAGCACGTACAAGGCAATTTCCTATTGGAAATACAGGACAGAGAATCCCGTGAGCTCGCTGTTTATTCTTTACCTAACTGAAACTTCAAAGGTGTTTTTGACAGAACTTGATGACAGCAGCATACCGAATCTACATTCATCAGCTTGTTGTTCTGAGCTTGCAGTAGATGCGACACTAGTCGTCTCTCCGTCAAATCGATGTTTGAGAGAGCGCTTTTTGAATTTCGAGACGTGTCGATGGCCATAGTCGTCATTTACGTTGAATTGAGCAGAATGCAATGGATGCAGATCGTAGAGCTCGATTCCATCGTTGGGAACAGTCCAAGCAATACAGATAGATACAAGAGAAAGTACTACGATGGATACTTTAAACATGTTTGGTCTTGTTCTGTTCAATGGTTGACATCAAACTTTGAAATTGACACTTGAAACTTCCAGGAAAATCTGGGTGTTGAACGATTTCTAAGGCAGCATACTTAATTGGGGCTAGTCTGCCCCAGTGAACGCTTCACAAATCGAATCGACGGTTCTGAAACCCCTGGTTGTCCATGGCCTCAAGTTAATAAGCGATCGCCCTTCCATAGAGATACCACATATGAAATGCTACTTATGAAAAGCACCCTGGCGCTTTCACTGGCTCTTATGATTCTCCCTTGAATCTCTCTACCATAACAAAAGTCTCAACGCGAGAACAAAGAAAAAGGAAGACCATACTCAGTCAGAAACTGAGATCAATTGGATGTATTTATACTTGTCGATCTAATGCTCTTCTTGTAGTTACTACAGGGTAACACATTTGTCCTCTTGGCGACGAGGACTTCTTCCACCGCCGCTTCGCATTTCACGAGCAGGTGATTCAACTACAAATCCAAAATTAGAGATTGAGAAAGAATTATGCACTAAAACAATGATACGAACGCCTTTACATACTTTCAAAAGCAGAAACGTGATTAATTCGTTCAAATTGATCAACTCGATCCGGAACGTGGACAGGCACTGCGTTGAAGAAGGGCTGATGTGAATACATCGACCTTGTTGTCAGGCTTTACACATAATGCTCACTTGTATCATCAATCATGAATTCCCTTCCACTGCGCGACAGTGTAGCTGCTTCGATTCGTGAGATGTCACGTCCACGACTTTCACCGTGGCTCTGACCACCAGAGGAGGGGTGGGAACCAGGGTCTGAAGATACAATATGGTCGATGTCTGGAGGAAAAAATTAAACAAGCTTCGGCACTGAGTGTTTGATCAAACGATGGCTCAATTATTAAAAGAGACTGTACCTTTGCCAGACAGTACAGCCTCCATAACCTCATTCACGTTTACAAAAGAATTGATAGACTCTATCACCGCCCTTTTCTCTGTCTCGAACATGCTCCTTGACGATGATGCTTCGACTAGTGGCAGAAAGTGCAAAAAGAAATTAAATGATCGTCGCTATACACAATCCTGACAACATGTTGTCACCAATGCCCCAATCCTTGAATTCAGTTGCGAGCTCAGAAAGTTTGTCAAGAACAAGAGGTTCATCATCGCCTTGAAGCTCGACGACGACATCTGGGCCCAATTTCATATTCCCGACAACTTCCTTGTCTTCGCGGAAGGCATGAGTAGTTGCGTCTGGACTTTGAGGCCTGACGTCTTCATGCGGCTGAGTATTCTCATAAGCCAATTCATCTTGATAAATATCTTCATTGGCCAGCAACACCGTTGAAGTCAAATCCTCGGACTGGGGCGCCTTTTCATCAGCCAATCGTAAGTCTTCTATCAACAAGGGATTTGGGAGTTTATTTTGTTGAGCTCTTGAGTGAGACGCTTACGCTACTACTCACTTCCGCTAGGTTGATTGTCAGAATCCAGAGCAGATCCAAAGCGTTGAATAAAAGTTCCACTCCTGTCTGTTGGAGAAAAGCAAATACAGCTAGGAGCGACAGCTTTCGACAAACGAAAAAGACAGAATTTATTCGAAACGACATCGCACGTAACGGCGTACATAACAAATCGGACTTACAAACGATATTTGAGTCACTTTTCGTTCTTCTTAGTTTCTTGTCATCGACATTCCGGGCGGGAGACGGCCTTGAGACACGACGCCTTGACGTAGATGCGACGAAGACCTCTGGCTGTTTGAGAAACAAACAAGAAACTCAGTCTTGCAGCGTGATTTTGACACACGTCAAAGACAACTCACAGTAGAATCGTGTCTGGCAGGTCTGCGATACATGAATAAGAATGCATTGACAAACCGGACACAGAAATCCTTTACTCTCAGGAAGAAATCGTAGAAAATATTGACCAAAAAGAAACTTCCATAAAGTCCTGCAAAAAGTGACAGCCCGACGACAGACACTCCTGGTCCGGCAAGTGTCGACAATACAGTAGCAATAGCAAAGGCTATACACGACGGATGTTGCGGGCAAATATGTCAAACAGTCAATGTGTCCTCCAGAGACATTAACATTCAAAAGGACACACTTGAGTAAATGACTGCCGCATAAACGGCCAGCGATGCCAGTTCTAAAGCAAATGAAATTGAGCAACCCTTAGCAAGAAAAGGGGTTGACAGTTTCCCGTGAGAAATCACACACCCAACGTGACCCCTTCAGTTGGTCCCTCCGCTGTACTGACCAGACTAGTACCGACATTCAATTGAGTTTCAGAAATCAAATCCGTATTCGCCAGTAATGGTCGGGTGCCAGTATCACGTTTTTGCAGCTGTTGTTTTGAAGCAACAGGATCCGACGTGCTTGCCGAGACTGATGCAGCAGTTCCGATATAGGCGCTCTGAACATAATTTGAGCAGAAGGCGAGTATGGCGATTGGTAGTAAGAGCATGATGTTTTGTCTCGGAGTTGAATGTTTTCGTACTTTTTAAGACCGAAACGGAACAGACGTGTCATTTGGGAGGACGCGACAGTTTAGGGCACAAAATAATAGGCATCGGTCGATTTTGCAGAGAGCACCCAAGTAATCTGTGGATGACTCTTTGGGAACGTTTTTTCAGTTCTCGGCGGATCTCAATACGAGGAAGAGGCAGGAGAAGATTCCGTGTTTTGACACGGTTGCCATACAAATATCGATCCGATCTTCCAGTTTGTACTCTGGCGGTGTGTTTTCTCGCAAAAGATCCAAGGTCCACCACCACCGGAACGTGAAAAAGTTAATTAGACCCTCGACCCGAAAAACAAAGAGGTTCATAGTCACCCCGACCAAAAGAATAGGATCCCAGTGCTGCTCTGGTATGTAAATGCTCGATGCCATCCAAACAATTCGAGTCTGACCGGCCCCATTCTCGCCACACATAGTACAATGTTGGATCGTACTGTTTAAGGTGTTTGGAGTTTCAACCACACAGCTCGCCCGTATATTTATATAGATTCTCCAGCCAATATGCCATCTCTAGCTCCCCAGCAATGCATACAAACTGCCGAGAATTCCGACATCACATACCCCCAGTGTTATTCCTCTGATTCTCTGGCACCGCTCGAGTCACGGCAAACCTGCCTAGACATACCTCTAACAACATCCTGTGGCCGGCAGCTATGCTTTTTGAACTCATACTGCGAATCACCTGAAGATTCTCTATGTATCGAGCGAGTGGATAACGGCCTGGGAGGGTACGCTTTGCCGTTTTTGAATCGATTTTCACGATCAGTACTCATTCTTAGTCGTCGTTACTGTGGGTATCTTGTAGATATGGATGGGTCGTGGTTAATTATGCTGTAAACGAGACTCTGACGCCTGGGTTCTGTCGCATTTGGAATCAAGCCTTGCAGTGCAACGCAACAGACTGTCTACTTCCATCTCTAGTGGCTTTAGAACTCAATTCTATACCAAACGTTGGTGGGAGTACTAGTTCGAATCCTCAACCGGTGAGTCAGCTTGTGGCTGGTGTGAGTCAGAACCACATCTTGGTGGCACTGGCAAGAAAGTTCGTTACGTGGACTCTGTTATGGACACACGGTCACTGGCAGCACGCTTTCCCGACCGTATATGGCTACTTGATTCTTCAGCCGTGTGTTTGCAAGTCCCTCATTGACTCACACCTATTTCAATCCTCAACCATATATAGGCGTATACAGTCCCAATAACACAGACAACACCAAATCCATCGTCAGATACTCAATCACAGTCACAGCCACCAGGCCTAACGCAATTCCTCCTATATCTGGTTGTACCATTACTAGTACTAGCTCTCATTATACCATGCGCACTGCTCCGCTTCCGCCAATGGATAATCCGTAAACGAACCATAATAACCACAACACAACCCTTTGAAGTAGTCTTCTCAGCACCACGAAGCCCAAACTCGAATGGATTTACATCATCAGCATCACCATCATCATTAAGCAGGACGCCATTTAATCATATGCCACCACCGTCACCGTCGACATCATCGTTTTATGGATCACTAGAAAGTCCAGGATGTGAAGCATTTGCGGTGCCAGTGTCACCTATAACGGTACATGAGAAACGAAAGTCGACAATGCTGAAACGGATTTCGTCGTTGGCGCTTATGAAGGGGCCCGATACGATAGAGGAGCATACGACGGTGCTGCATGTACCAAAGGAGATTGAGACATGTGTAGAGAATGAAGCGGTAGTGGTCTGCGGGACGCCCCCAACGTATGAACAAAGTCTAGCGGATACTCGTCATGAAAACAGAACGGCTCATAGGAGTCGTTTCTTCCGTATTGATGAAGCATGATATGGATATTAAAATTATTTTGTTAGGAGTCTGAATCAAGGACGTCGTCGTTTTGTTAGTATGGACTCGCATAGTGTTTGTCTTGTAGCTGCCACCAATTGTATAATCTCTGCACATTTATATCATTCGCAGTCTTGGTCTTTCAAAATACATAAATTCCAAATCGTAAAACACACTCCCAAACGATGTTATGATGTGATGCTCGGTTTTATAAGTACAAGACAGCAAAACAAACAAGTATATGCTGAATTTATAGACGACGACCTCTACGACCACCTTTACGTCTGGTCGAATCAGTTGGGACGGGTGTGACGTCTTCAATCCTTCCAATCTTCATACCAGAACGAGCCAAGGCTCGTAGAGCTGATTGAGCACCAGGACCTGGTGTTTTTGTTCCATTACCGCCAGTGGCACGTAATTTGATGTGCAGAGCAGTCAATCCCAATTCCTTGCATCGTTGAGCTACATCTTGAGCAGCCAACATGGCAGCGTATGGTGATGATTCATCTCGATCGGCCTTGACTTTCATACCACCAGTGACTCGGACTAGAGTTTCACGACCAGTTAAATCCGTCACGTGCTAGAATACGATATGGATGTTAGAGTTGTATGCAAGTAACCTGTCGATGATTTTGTTTGCAAGGCCTAAAAGTGTTCGAAATCTACTGATGTTTCGTGGGCCCTATTTCAAGCATTCCAAATCCAACGATTTCATATATAAGCATCGTCCAACGTCATTCATATTTCCACTATATCTACTCTATGAGCAACTTACCACGAATGTATCGTTGAAACTGGCAAAGATGTGAGCAACACCAAATATATTCTCTCCGGCTTTTGCTACGGGACCCAGTTGAATGTTTTCAACTTCTTTCACGACTTTCTTTGCCTTTGGTGGCTACAAAGGAGAGACGTGTGAGCTGTTGATGTTGGGATGTGGTTGATGTTTATGGGAAACACAAGAAGGAGAGTGACGAGAGGGCTGCTGCTGCTCATGGTTGCTTTGATAAAGTGGAATCTAAGCGGCTATGTTGTCTCTCTCCCCTCTATAGCAATAAAATTCCCCTGTCATGATTCCTTCGACGTATTTCAAGTTTTCCACATCCCATATTCAATGTAGGGGCAAAAACGAGATTTCCACCATGATGCAGATGTGATTTATAGATCTCCTTATTGGACTTACCATGTTTGTTCTCTTCTTTTGATGGATGCGATTAGATGAGTTGGGGTCAAACTGCAGACAGCCTTTGCTTGATAATCAAGTAGTCAGCAAGCTCTAGACACACGTTCAACTCAACCCTTTCAAATGGCTACAGAGAGAACGGAGGAAGGCCAGCTCATCATAACAGTGCTAAACTCATGGGAAGAAGAGGCATGTCTCAGGTCCATGAAGAAGACAGCTTTGAAAAACTGCGATGGTAAATCGTGTCAACTCCTTCCCAGACAATCGATCGTACACTAACAATCGACAAAACAAATCTAGAATTCGTATCCGCATTCGCGGAATGCAGTAAACACGGCACCGTACGTGTCTTTTTCGCTTGTCAAGCAACAAACAAGGCCATGAATGATTGCTTGCGCCAATTGTGAGCTCACATCAATGTTACTTGCCACACAACTCGTTCAAAGCACTAATTTCGTATTTGTATTTGAACTAGTACTACGGACGAAACACTAGACAAGCTACGTGAAAAGGCTCTTGACGACAAAATTGCAAGATTACAATCAGGCCAGCAGAAACCTCCAAATGATGCAAACTTGCTGCATCCTATATTCAGGAGGAATAAGAAGTGATTGCTTAGATTCAGGTATCTGTTGAGCATCTTTTGTAAATAGCACTTTCATGTCGTGAATACCATATCTGTAGACATCAGAGGTGTTGACCGACCTTCAGTGTTACGTGTATACACCTTTGTCGACGCATACTAGACCAGTTTCAAGCTTGTAGTCGGATGTGCCCAATGCAACGGAGATTCATTGTGCTCGTCTTGAAGAATCGCCGTTTGAAGCTTTGAGGTTAAAAGACTGTTGTCATTTTTGACAGTCTCATACGCCAAAATACGGCTTTGTAAACGTGATTGACACGAAATTAATGGTTCTTCCCGTCTAAGATAGTTGCAATGGTTGTTGCACCTACCGCAAACTTACATTATCCAACAAACGTGTGCCTCTTACAGACTGCCGTACACGCCTGAAATATCTCTGGATTAATGTCTTTTACGCGGGGAAGACTCTGCAAGCGCCCTTGACTATTGTGAATCGGTGGACTTATACTCAAAAATCTTCGTTCCGACTGAACCTTGGAGTCACGTTTTGAAGAAGAAAATCTTTAATTAACGTGTATTCTTTCACATCGGTGTCTTGTCGTCTTGCCCTGCAGATAATTGTGTGTGTGGTTGGTCCAAACGTTTAAACAAGTTTGAAACATAGATATCTAACACCAGCGGTGCCAAGCAATCCTTACAAATCGAGTTTATTCAGATTTGAATCACTTGGTTACAGCACCTCCTTCTATCTAAAATGCACGTGAGTGTGTACTTCGTCCTATAAGGTATTATACAGAGAATGGAGCAAATGAGGTATTCTAAGCAGGAAGGGACGCGTTCAACACTAAGTAGTCAGATTCATGATTAATTCGTTCATCTCAAAATACCCGCTCTGCTAATTTATGATACATGTCTTTGCATCAAATCCCACGAAATATCGAAGGACATGGAGAGACTTTCGGCAATCGCCAACCATTTGCAAGCTAGTAGTGGAGCTTCGTCGAAGCGCCAAACAAGAGTCATTTGCGCTGGAGCCGGTGCATCTGGAATATGGTATGTTGGTTTGCGTATGTTTTGAACCCACGAATGGAGTTTGAACTGAGTTTTGGTCTGCACAATAGTATGGTTCGAGAGTGGAAGAGATCTGCATCTCTGAAAGACATTGAATTACAGGTTTATGGTAAGTATGTCTTGAGATGCTCTCCTCTATTCTGCCAAATCAGAACATCAAATAATTTGTGGGACATCTTGTTGAGCATACGCTGGAGGCCTGCTCGAGTTATGACAAAGGAGCGATTACATGATTGGCTATTGTAGGCCTGAGGCGATGAAGGCTGGGACTGGAATATCACGCACATGTTGACGATCTCAACAATTTAAATATTGCACCATCATCAGCCGCTGACAGCCATTAACCACAATAGAGAAATCATCAGCACCAGGAGGTACTTGGTACGAGACAAGATACCCTGGCGCTGCCTGCGATGTAAGCGTTGAATGGATTGGACGTGAGAGCTTCTTCAAATCTTGATTCTTATTGCCACACACATTAGGTCCCGTCACATTCGTATTCATTCACATTTGCTCACAATCCAAACTGGAGTCGCCCATATTGTGGCTGGCAAGAAATTGGTATGTGGGGTTCGTCGAGCGTGTTACTATTCAAGAAAATTATGTGATGAGCTGGCTACTTAATATCCAAACTGAGAGTATCATTTACGTATTCAGGACAATACTTTGATCGCGTGGCAAGAGACGTTGGAGTCTATGAACACACTCAATTCAACACATTTATAACGTCACTGGATTGGGATGACGCGAAGGGCATTTACTATGTTTCCTGGACTGAAACGACACCACAGGGAGAACGTCATGGTCGTGATTGGTGTAATTTCTTTATAAATGGCACTGGTGTTCTAAACTCACCAAAGTATCCTACCGAGATACGTGGATATGAATCATTCCTGGGTCCCAAGATTCACACTGCAAGGTAAGACGCATTTTTGGGAACGTCCGATGTCTGAAACTCAAACGTTACCTGCCAAAATCTAGGTGGGATGACAGTTATGATTTTCGGGACAAGAAGGTGATGGTGATTGGAACTGGGGCATCAGCCATTCAATTAATCCCTGCTCTGCTGGAAGACAAGTTCCAAGTGAAAAGCATGACCATAATTCAACGCACACCTTCATGGATAATGCCGTATCGTCTGAAGGGTGTCTTTTCCGAAGAAGGTAATGTTCTTTAAGGGCTTCTTCATCCGTATCATTCTTGAATATGCTTCAGAAGCTTTCACTGAAATCGCAATACTCCACCCATTTCAGACAAGAAAAAGCATGCACAAGATCGAGCGTATTCTGAAAGGTACCGACAAGAAATGTATGACTTCTTTGAGTTGGAAATGGATATGTTTATCAAAGGATCTCAAAAGGCTCAAAAAGCCATGAGTGTATGTGTTCCTCCTTCTGTATTTTGTTGCATTGACTTTCTGCTCGATTTCTTATACATATTCACCAGATTGCAACTAAAAACATGAAGAAGCAAGTAAATGACGAAAAGCTTTTACAGAAGCTGCTTCCGACTTATCCGGTGGGAGCGAGACGTTTAACTCCACACGACTCGTATCTCGCAAAGTATGCATGCTTTGTACTCGGCTCACAACTATGACGAATGCTGACGATAGTTGGTGGCTTGTAGAATACAAGATCCTAGAGTCACGTTGGTGACTGATGGAGTAAAGGAAATCACCCCCACAGGAATAACTACAGTCGATGGCGTTCATTACGATGCGGATGTCATCTGCGTCGCCACTGGTTACAATACGAACTTTGTTCCTCGCTTCAAATGCACTGGAAAGAATGGTGCCACTTTACAAGATCTATGGCAAGATCATGCCGAAGCCTACTATGGGCTTGCTGTAGCCAAGTTTCCAAATCTCTTCTTCTCTTTGGGACCCAGCTCGCCTGTTGGAACCAACAGTGCACTCCCGATTATAGAGAGATTGAGCAAATACTTTTGGCAGCTCATTCTGATTGCGCATACATACGAGTTGAGTACCTTGTGGAAAAATTGTAAAAATCTTGGCAGAATCTTTGTGTTTCAACTAGTGGTTCATGTCTCAAATGACTTACACGCACCAAAATTCACACTGTAGCATCAAAGCCATTGAACCAAACGCAAAATATCAGCACGAATGGTATGTAAAGGGGCAAGAGTTCCTCAAAAAGACTATTTGGACCTCTGAAGGAACCGGAGGCTGGTACAAGTTTAAGCAAGGTGACGTGAAGATATGGCCTGGAACTACCAATGTAAGCAGATTGCTGTCTTGGTCTTATCTCAACGAACGTGGTGCTTAACATAAAATTCTGGTTGACAGGAATATTTCAGGGTGTTGCGAGAACCAAATTGGCAGCACTTTGACGTTGTATTCCATGATGGTACAAGCAACACCAGTCGACTTCCTGGATCAAGCTACGAGTGGAATGATGATGGCGGTATGAGTAGAGTATCGCAACGGTTCGATTGGAGAGGCTGGTAAGAGTTCGGTTGCGCGAGTAGCGCTCTGAGAGCGTTGTGGCTAATATGTTCATTAATTCCAGGGACTATGAAGTCGTCAGACCTTGATCTTCACGTTACAATGGACTTTGGTCTCAAGATTCGAAAAGATGCTTGGTTTAACGCGTCTGACGGGTATCTTCTGAAGACCTTAATAAATAATTCAATTGATTAAATAGAGGCATTAAATCTTACGTTCCACTTTGTTGATTTTGTTGTTGTCTTGATCGCGTAGTTTTCACATTTCTAGTACAACACTAGAAACCGGAGACTGACAATAATAAGAAAGTATGGGCAACAGCTCGAGCTCAAATCGAAAGGCCAACCACTTGAATTCTTTATCGGCCTCTGAACAGCGTGATCTCACGTCGCTTTACGACAGACTCTCTTCAGGGAAACCGCTGACTTCAAACAGTGTAGAAGTAAGCTGGGTTTCAATTATTCTGTTTCTTGTAACATTCCATTTTTAACCTAAAATCTGACGATTCTCTACTCGATCTTAGGCTCATCTACGTAAATTCGCCTCAAATGCTCTAGCTTCTGCAGTTATCGCGCAACCTTCAACTCCGGAATGTGCAGTTTGGACATTGCAGGATCTGGCTCTGCTTGCATCCAAACTATGTAACCCAGATCGAGGAATACTACAGCAGTTAGCTGATACGTATAAAGGGTCAGCTCCTCGTTTGAATGCAAAGCAATTGGTGACGGATATCGCTACTGGTGGTCTTAGATGTTTTCAACCTCCACGTCAGACAACGTATACACCATCAGACCGCTTTATAGAATTTCTTTTATCGGCTCCCAAGTCGCATACAGCAGACCATTTCCTCGATGAGGGCAGTGACACAACTGGTCCTGGATTAGATAGTGAGTTTGGACTTTGGGCCGAGAATCAGATGCTGATTATACGGTTATGGAAGATGCTGTTTGAAGCATGCCTTTTCGAGATACCGCCAGCATCAACAGAAAAGACACCAAGACCTTTCCGTGTCGCTCCAACCCTCTCTCGACCTTCGTTGCTACTTAGTCACGAGGATGTGTTAACGATTGATTCATCATTGGCTCCAAACGTATGCTCACATCGGTTATTCTTATTGTCTATTCTGAGTGTGCGTTCAAGATACTCACGCTCTGTTTCTAGCACCGAATATCGACTGAATGGCCACTCCTATTCTCTACACAACGAGACGGCAAATCATGGACACTCTTTCAAAATAGTATACAGGATGCAGGTGCAACTTTGCTGATAATACGTGATAAACAAGGTTGTGTCTTTGGGGGATTTGCCAGCGAAGCCTGGAATCTCTCACCCAAATTCTTTGGTGATTCGTCAAGTTTTTTGTGTGGATTGAGACCAAAGATTGGCGTCTTTACTCCAACTGGGTATAATAAGAATTATCAGTATTTCAATCATGGAACGTCAACTTTGACAAACGGGCTAGGTATGTACACCTGGTCATTCGGAAAACAAGTTGATCACAATCTCAGCATATAGCTTTTTAGGCATGGGAGGTCAAATGGATTATTTCGCATTGTACGTGAACTCATCGTTTGAGACAGGGCACTCTAAAGCCAACCCAGTATCCACAACATTCAATTCTCCAAGGCTTTCTGCAAGTGAGGAATTCAAGATTGACACAGGTCAGTTCTGTGACTTATGGACGATCGAAATAAGTCGCTATGACGGTCAAATGCCATAATGCAACTCACAATAACCTGTTGAACGATTTGTTAGTGGAAGTGTGGTTGGTAACTCGTAAAGAAGTCGACGAGAATATGATGCCAGACAAGAAATCGATACTCGATACTCATCCAGATGCTGCAAACATGTTGGAAATAGCTGGCAAACATATGTATGGCAAGGAAGTTAGGGATGTAAATTTAGAATGAACTACAGGCCTATTGTGGTGATACTGAAGCTAGACATTGTAAATAGCACTGAAAATAAGATTGTTGTAGATTTGCATCGGCATTAATTTGGCGAAGTCGCGAAATACAGAAACTGCGCCTTTTTGTGACATTTATGTTCACTATGTTTTGAAAAATCGTCGAAAACGATGGGGTCGTATGGGTTGAATCTGAAGAGGACAAAAGTCCTTAACGATCCCATCCATGGACTCATAGATCTGGATCCCTTTGATGTCGCGATCATAGATACTCGAGCAGTAAGTCCATTCACAAGGAAATCGAAGTTTTGGTTTTTGACTTAACGACAAAGAGGAGCAGCATGCATATATTATGAAGAGGCATATCAATTTACTAGCTACATATTTTTTGGCTTTTGACCCTCTCGTCACTCGCGCCCGTCTTCTATTGATGTAATCAAACTGACATCAAACATCGTTTTCCTAGTTTCAAAGACTGCGAGAAATCAAACAACTGGGGGCATGCTATTACGTCTTTCCAGGAGCAACACACAACAGATTCGAACATAGCATCGGTACAGGCTATATCGCTGGACAAATGATGAATCACTTCATACACAATCAACCAGAACTAGACATTTCAGAATCCGAACGCTCATGTGTCAAACTCGCTGGTCTCTGCCATGATCTAGGTCACGGCCCCTTCTCTCATGTCTTTGATAACGAATTCATGAAACAAGCTGCTCCACAAAAGCAATGGACTCATGAGGCACAGTCTGGAGTCATGCTGGATTATATCATGACGGAAGAATGGAAGGGCAATAATCCTGATCTGGATACGAATCAAGTCAAAATGATTACAAATCTCATCAATGATAAAGAGTTTATCACGAGGTTGATTGTTGGTGAGATGCCAAGAGAACTTGATCGTGGTGTGTCTATGAGAGAGATTGAGCGCAAGTTTTGTTTCCAGATCGTAAGTTATGTGTGTTGAGGAACCTTCAATTATCGTTTTTTTTACAAAAACCTCTTTTCGCCATCTTTGTTACTTTTGTAGGTGGCAAACAAGACTAGCTCAATTGACGTTGACAAGTTTGACTACTTGTTGCGTGATTCTCTCAACGTTTTCGGACATAAGGAATTCGATTATTCTCGCTTCATGAAGTTTTCAAGAGTCATAAACAACGAGATTTGTTACAAGGCACCAGCTGATCAAAATGAGATCTATGACGTAAGTTGGCAAATGACCAGAATGAGCTGCTTACTTTTGATGGGCAAACAATCTACCTACGACCTGTTCTAATATCGTTTATTAGTTATTCAACGCGAGATACAAGATGTCTCGAAGATTGTATACTCATAAAGGCACCAAAGCTGTAGAATTGATGCTGGTGGACGCTTGTAAGTCATGCTTCTTTCGAGTTGGTACCTGTTTGTTGCTGATAGCTTTTTCAATCATCATTCTTCTAGTACTAGCAGCTGATGAAGTCCTTGGCATCTCTGCCAAAGTTGATGAACCAGAGTCTTTCTTGTCATTGGACGATACCATCATACATCAAATCGAATACTCAAAAAACCCAGCACTATCCAAATCTCAAGGAATAATACGCAGATTACGAAGACGAGATTTGTATAAATGCCTTGAATGTGTTGTCTTGTCAGAGTCTTCCCAAGATATGTTTATGAATCAATACAATCTTACTGCTGATGAAGTCTGTCGGTATTCGGATGGGAGTATAAGAGCTGAGGATTTGCATTTGGATTTCATGAGGTTGAACTTTGGGTGAGTCTGTGTCGAAGAAGGAGAAATTTGGAGAAGCCAATATGCCCACTCAAACCTAACGCATATTTTTTTACGTTAGAAACGGTGAAAAGAATCCAGCAGAACTCGTCAAATTCTACAACCGTCACAATGATGCAACCTCCTTCTCCCTCTCTGGATCCGCATGCAGCTCCCTCGTCCCAGCCAAATTCGAAGAACTCCAACTCCGATTATTCTGTCGAGACGAACGAAAACAGCACGAAGTCCAGGCTGCCTTCCGTCAATGCCTGAAAGAAAAGGGTGTTGTATGCTATGACGAAGAAGGACAGTCATTCAGTGATAGGCATTCAGTCATATATCAGGACCATACACGACTATATCGACAGCTTACGCAGGATAGTATACCCACTGAACGAGCTGATGACGATTATGATTATGGAACGTATACACCCACGCCACGTAACAAGTATAATGGTCGTGCTCGAGACGATACGTCAATGGATGTCGACGATGATGATGAAGAGTATAATATGTCACCATCTCGAAACAGACGAGCAAGCAATACTGGAATACGTCCCAATTCTGCATCTCAACAGCGACATGATTTATCACAAAAGCTTTTATTCACACATCGCAGTCATGACGAAACCAATGGTATCAGTAATAACAGTAATATTAACAGTAGTAGTACGAGTCAAGCAGTCACAGGAACACCAGCCAAATTGAAAAACACGGATTTGAAAATCACTTCTAGTGGTGGTGGTAGTGCTACACCGAGTGGGTTGATGGCACCTCAAGTGATTATAGATGGCAGTACACGAACAGCTCCCAGACATTATTCCGCAATATCTGGTGTGTTGGCAACTCCACCGCAAGTACCCTCAACACCTCATGGATCACAACAATTGTCACAAACTCCGAGGACACCAAATGCCCAAGCCATGTGAGTTGTTACTTTGAGAAAGATATGGGTTGTTGTAATCTTATTCAGCTCTCACAATTTCGGGGTTTTTTGCCTTTTTGTTAGATGGGAACTACCTCCAAAGGAGCAATCAAATTCGCAAAGGACCTCAGCTAAACGCAACTCAACAGCAGACGAACCGTTTGAAAATAAGAAACGTATGTAATTAACAAGAGATGGACATTGAAAAGTTAGCATTGCAACATATCAATAAATTATGAATAGAAAATATAGATAACTTAATGCAAGATGGTTTGAGAAAGTTTGACTGACGCAACAAACGTAAGGTTTCAATCGATAGTTGGGTTACGTCTTCTTTTATTTAGCAAGGTCTCAATGAAAAAATATACAAGGTTTGCGAAAAAAGCCCCTTATTCTTACAGTCTATGTGACTCAAACCTCGTTCCGGTCGATATATACATAAGCACAACACCTCAATCCAACTCATCTTCTTCCATCATTTCAACAGGTTCATCTGGTGCATTCACTCCAGTGTTATCTTCACCCAAGAACTAGACAACAAGGGAGAGAAACCGGTTGTTACAAATTGAGAAACAAAAAAACTCACTGTGAATGATGGAGAAAAATGCTACGATCCCGTTGCAGACATCGCAGACAAGACACAAGACCAAATATGAACTCAAACACCCCAATAAAGCAACTGCTTTACCTTGGCAACCTCTTCAACAGTAGGAACCACTTCACCATAAGCAGGAGTAGGATTGACCAGCAGACCCAACTTTTTCGCAACAATCCCGTCCCAGACCTTACTACGATCAATACTGAAAGTATCATTGTCGAGACGTTGCTTCAAGTCTATAATGAAATCATTCCATAAGGTCCATTCATCCTGCATACGACATCCGTTTCGTAATGCTTCAATGCATAATACGGTCTTGGCATCAATGCCTGGGAGTGGTGGTCCTTGCATCATGGTGAGAATGATTGCCTGCATTTGGCGTACAGCTATCAAAGGCACAGAAAATGGAGTTTTGGTGTTAACTCGGTAAACAAAACTGAACGGGAAAAAGAGGCAACCGATGGGCATGATAGAGCATAATAACCCAATACCTTAACCGACGTTATAATTGTCATACCTTGTGGGATTTCATCTGGGTTGACACGACGACGCATGACAGCGTTGAAATCTTCAACCGCATGTTCATGACGTATGGTAACTTTACTACTGACACGTTCTCCCACAACCATTTCACCATCTGCATCGATTTCCACTTTAGGCCTCTTGTTTTGTTCACCAACACGGATGTTTGCTCCTGGACTACCAGTATCAGTAGTAGAAGCGCCATGTGTTGGTGGTAATTCAGTAGCCAAGATATCTCGTTTTCGTTTATTCTTCTTTTCTGGCGCTAAAAGAAGTGTTGCATTAGTTCACAATCATAAGACGAGGAAAAAAAGCAGAGCAAATTCTTCACATACCCTTTTCAAGACTGAAACATTCCTTGACACGACTAGCAGCACTCCTAGACCTATCAATGACGGCTGGGATTGTCGAGATAGCAGCCAAGATACTCTTATCAGTCTCTGGCAAGGGTGCACCAGGATTCATCCTTTGTTGAAATCATGACAATGTTAGAAGTGGATTACTTTTGATCATAGTGTGGGTTTGTACGATTAATCTTACGCGCGAAACTTCAACTCTGCAAATTTACGTTGAAACTCCGGGTTGAAGACATCTCGTGGTTTGTATGCTACCCTCTTTTTCACACTAAAAATGTAAGTGTTAAAAAACAACTCGCCATTCACCACAGCCAAAAAATGTGATGTGAGTTCCTGTAATATCTGAAGAGTACCACAGAGAACACGTTTACATACTCTGTTGCATCAGGGAAAGCATTAGTCAAGTCCATGGCTTGTATAAAGTCATCAAATCGATCATGGACTTCTTGTGCAGGGAGTTCACGACGATCCAATGGATTTGGTTTTTTTGTGGCTGCTGATGATGAGGAGGCTACTGATGCGTCTGCGGCTGCAGCTTTTTGAGAGGACAGGTATGGATTGTCTTCAGTCAATTGTTGAAGAGGAGGAAAATTGAAGATACGGACATCTTCGGCATATGGTAGCTACGTTGTTGTCAACAAAAAAATGAGTTATGTCAGTTTTGCGTGAGAAAGTGCGAACAAAACAATAGTCGATATCAATCTCTGTTATTACAGTAGGATACCTCAACAACTACACATCTTCGACACTTAGAACCACTACAACAATAGAAACGTACCTGAATCCAATGAAAGTAAACTTTCTTCTCACTAATTTTGGGAATGAGAGCGCCAAGAAGTGGTCTAGCGGTCTTCCTCTTGACCAATCGAGTCAATGCAAACATCTCGGTTGCTTTCATTGACGTGGCCAATGCATGCAAACCTTTACGAGCCGGTTTGTTGTTGGGTTCTGGAACGACCATATGATCATTTCCGATAAAGAGCTCAGGACGTAACTAAGGAAGATGATACAAGTCAGATGAATTTTTGCCCAAGGGACCCAAAATAATTCAAAACAAAATCAAACAATCACGACTTTCACATAATGAGAGGGCCAACAGTCTCTACCTTTGCCATTTTGATGAAACTGATGATAGCAAAACTCTTTTCTTCAACAGCCTTCGATATAGCCAATTCATCAGCGTCAATGGGTACAATAGTTTTACCAAAAACGTAAGCCTTGACCAAATCAGCCTTTTCAGTTCCATCTATTACTGCACGTCCTGCTGGTGTTGCTGCATGACCATTTGCAGATGAAGTTGATGGTCCTTCCATATTCATATCATCATCATCATCACCACCAACCAATCCAGCACCAGCCGAAGCGTCTTCATAGGTACGTTTCATGTTGACGTCTGTACGTCCTTCTGGATTTGCAGGATCATCTGCATATTTCTTTGCAGATAGTGCTTTGCCTGTCATGGTTTTGGCATAAATCCAGACAGACATTCCCATGGATTCTTCAGGATATTTTATCGAGTCACCAAATTGCAGTGGACCACGGAATAAGGTTGTAGGAGTCACTTCCTTTGTACGCATTTCTGCGGCTACTGCTAATGCTTCGTCGCCGCTATAGTATTCAGAGTATACTTGGTCGTCGCGTATCAATGTGCCGTTGAAGTCCAGAAGTAGACGCTCATTGAATTCCTGTGTAAATGTAGAAATAAAATAGGACGTTAAGTAAAGTGATTTGAGAGTCAATAAAGTAATTTGAGAGTTGACAAATTTGTTTTTACCTTGCCAGGAGGAAGTTGTTGTTCAGGATTTTCCAACTTTGTTGCTGGATCATGAAAGTCATAACCACTAAAAGAGGCAGCGTGTGTTGATTAACAGAATTATATGCGCTTTGCAAATATTCGCAAAAAACGGATGGCATAATAATCCATTCACGATACCTATCACTTACAACACACAAACACACCCTCTGACTTTACGATTCACTTACATAAGCATAAAATTGACTTTATTGTCCAAGAGTAGATTTCGGACGTCAGCGGAATCACCCATGTCGAGAGGAGAAGATGCATCAGTGAAAACATACAAGTTTCGTTTGAATGCAGGGGTCCTTGCAAACAAGGTCATCACGTCCAATGCGACGATGATTCCTTCAAAGACTATGGAGGATGATAAATTGGAGTTAAAAAGCAGAGTTGAGAGGTCGGTTTGGGTTTCAAACCGGAGGAAGGTTTTGAGGCCAACTCAAGACAGGTGCAAGAAATTGTGACGAACTAGCAGCACTTACGATCAGCATCATATTGGTATTGATCAGAGGTAGGAAGAGCATCTACGAATTTGAGTAGAGACAAAGTAGTTGGACCCATAGGTCCCTTTTCGGTGATATTTTTGTAAAAGTCTTGTGTGTCGACGGCGATATGGTGATCCTATGGAGATTAAAAGCGTCTCAATAATTGTTTGAGAGTTGAATGGATGACATGAAGCTGGTACCGTTTCTATGGATTGATATTTGATAGTGTGAGCTTAGGTGGCAGTAACATACAAGAGCTTGCAGCTCACAAGATCAAAATGAATCAAGCTGCATCAAGATGGATACCTTTAGTTCCGACAAGGACGAGAGCCACACTATCCGTCTTGCGACCATTGCTGAGCTATAGTGTGGTATGTGTGAAATGTTGAGTGTTGGCAGTGCTTGAATGAAGCAAAAAGTTATAGCAACATCATACTCAAGACACGATATAATCATACAGTACAACGTAGTTCAACATAATACACAGTACATACCTTTGTGAATAACATTTCCGTGAGGCACATTGTTGCCATGTTGATGTACGACTCGCCGGTTGGTCGAGCTTTGTACATATTGGGTCTGACATCCAGCACATAGACACTCGCCTGCTTACCGGCCATGGTCAGAATTCCCTCTCTTTCCTACTGGTTGTTGTCGTTAAGCTTGAGCTTTGGGATAATGTTTGCTCCAGTCACCATCTGTCAGGTACACACTAGTTCGCTTCAAGGATCAAGATCACGTCGTTTTGCACGTGTCAAATATATTCAATATTCATCTCCAAGCTTACATTACTATTCCTCCCACATCATTCAAGAAGCTCGCACACTTCAACATTCAAGATTCGCACCACAACGAACAAACTCTCGACACTGCTGCAATCAGTACAGGGCACTTCGGATACATATACTCTGCTGCAAACATGTCATCCAACGCTACAATCATCCTCATTCGCCACGCTGAAAAACATCACTGGGATCGTGGCCAGAATCCATCTGAATTATCTATCGCAACCTATCAGGATGACCACCACTTGTCTACCAAAGGCTACGAACGTGCTCAAGCTCTCGTAGCCTACTTCAACCATCGTCAGGAAATCATAGATGCTATCGGCAACGGCATCACACACATTATTGCACAAGCTGTAGATTCTGGCCCTGATCCTTTTGGTCAAAGCGAACGGTATGCATCACATTGCATTCTTACGTTTGAACGTTTGCATTGCATCTGATTGTATACTCATTGCCCTTTGCATCTCCATAGACCTGTAAGTGTCAACCTCAACCAAACAACCAAGTACAAACACCTCGCGATAGGATCACTCACTCACCACACTCATATCATAGGCTGAAACAGTAGCTCCATTCGCAAACTCGAAGAACATTCCATTGACTAAATACACCAAACGTCAGTTAACTGAAGCTGTCGCATTCATGAAATCCCAACCCGCAAGCCAAATCATTGTCTGCTGGGCTCATCAACAATTACCTGAAATGGCTAGGATGTTGGGTGTTCCCGCTTCAAAGGTATGTTGTGTATGTTGCGATGCATAAAGCCCAAGACCATGAGGCACGGCTCTCATTTGGATTCAATTCTCACACAGTCAACCCATAGGTACCAGAAAAATGGCCAGGCAAGAGATACGATGAAACGTGGATTATAAAATTAGGAAATAATGATAGTCAACCATCTACATTGGCTCAGTACCCTCAACGTCTGTTATTTGGAGACTTTGACGAAATCATCCCTCTGAAAAAACGTAAAGATAACATTACTACATTGGATGAAAACTGAGAACCTATTATTATCAAGTTGCATATTATATTATTGGGCATACCTCTTACTATTAGCAAATGTAAAATCAGGGCATAATACACATATACGAATTGTACCACCGTTTGGTTTTAAGCTTTTACACTTAGCAAGCATGGTCAACATCCCAGCATTCGAGGACTTGGTAGTGACTATTGATGGCGTTGTGGCCACCATCAGACTCAATAGGCCCAAGAGTCTCAACTCTTTTAGGCTTGAAACTTATGGAGAGCTCGCGAAAGCTCTGAACGTCATTAACTCCATTCCTGAAATCACTATTACAGTTATAACTGGAACTGGTAAATTCTTTTCTTCTGGTATGGATCTTGCGGTGAGTTCGATTGTCGGCTGGAATTGTATCTTTCAGAAACATTCATCGTCTACATATGTGATTTCACGTTTCACGATTTCGAGAGCTAATCACCAATGTGGTAATAGGCTGCAGCTGCCAGAAAAATCATCGCAGATCCAGTTGAACATAAAGGTATGGTCAAGTACCGTCGCCAGGTGCGATCGCCCTAAATCAATTTTAGAGAATCGTGGATTGTATGTTGAATTGCTCTGGTTTTTTTTGTTCAACAGAGGCTAGATGGAAGGAATTGACTGGTGGTGGCGTCGCATTGATATTCGCGCTAATTGAGCATACCAAGGTTACTGTTGTTGCTTTGAATGGTGGTGCAATAGGTATCGAAGATTTGATTATTGACTGACCCCAAAACCCAAAAGGCTCACACTCTGTAATTAGGTTATCCAGGTGCTTGGATTGGAGGTGCTGATATCATTGTGGCTAGTGACAAGGCATATGTGCGTTATCCTTCTTAAACGTACCGTTTGGTTTTGGCTGTAACAAGCCTCTCACACTCAAACCCAGCTCTATCTCCCATTCATGAAACTCGGGCTCTCCGCTGAAACCGGCGTCACCCACACATGGACTGCCCGAGCAAACGAAGGGTTTGCAGCTGACTTCCTCTACACAAACAAGCGTATGACTGTCAAGGAACTTGGTTTGAAGGGAATCCAACGAGTTTGGCCAGACGCTGAATTCGATGCTAAACTAAAGGAGATGATTGATGATATGAAGACTGGTAATGCGAGGTCTATGCTGGAGGCTAAGAAATTGATGAAGGATCCTAGTAGGATTGCATATCGGAATAGTGTTATGCTTGAGACTGTAAGTGGGATTGGTCCTTTTTGGAATTAGTCCTATTTTGTGTTTGGTTTCGTGGTGGTAGTGGTCTGATTTGGCAGACATGTTCATGTGTGGTAGAGTTTTTCTTATCTTGCTAAATCACTCACACCCACAAACCACATAGTTGTACATGGTGAATAGGCCAGCTGGAGCTTCAAACACTGCTTTTGCTCAACGGGCTGCTGAAATCGCTTCAAAGAAGACTGCAAAATTGTAAAAATCGTCTTTCTGCTACCGACCTTCTCAAAATCGTTTGAATACACTTTTTTGGATTTGCTGTTGACAATGGTATTTGAATCAATGAACACTTCTGTTATTATTTTGGCAAATCCATGAGCAAGTTTGTGTCAGAATTTGGGATTGTTTTCTGGTACCAGTTACATTTTCTTGATAGGCCAAAAAGTGTTTTAGTCGTTGCTTCGTGATAGAGACAGTTAAATATGTCCCTGGAGAGAGTCGAACTCTCGACATTCAGATATCATAGTAACATATGAGACTGAAGTTATAAACCACCTAAACCACAGAGACATCTCATTTTTGTTGAAGGGTTTTCGGTCGCCAGGGAACTGATATCACAAGGCGGTATCACCAAGTTCAGCCAGCTCCCATCCAAAGAAAGCTGAACCCATGCATCACTCCATTCGTCAACTCAACACCATAGTCATTTCGAATCATTCGCCATGACTGGGGACTCGGAAAGAAATCTCGAACGTCTAAACCCCAAGTCTTTGTCAAGAGATACTTCATGGTGTTGCTCAAGAAGGAGCCAAAAAAGGAGGAGCAAGTCCCTCAACACACTTTTTAGCTCCAGTCGCATTCCCATTCTATGGTGGGTTAGGAAACGCAGCTACAATTGGTGCTGATGTTCACAGAAGGGTTATCAGGCGTGAGTGTATTTGTGTGTGAATTTGATTGGTGTTTGGCCAAAATTGGGATTTGAGGCGTCGACAGTTTTTTGATGTGTTTACAGCAAAATTCGACGTGTATGTAGAGTCATCACAAATCGCGACGAGAATTGGAAACGATGTCCGTCATACAGATGGAAAGGATCTTGCATATGAAGCGTCCCAGGATTGGCAAAACGATTCATGGCTTTTTGGGGTGCAGTTGTGCAGTTTGTTTGCGTGGGGTTGAAGGACAATAATTTACAGAAACTTTCTAATAGAATCCTGCCAATCTCTGTCTATAAAGCAATAAATCAGAAGATAATTCGTTAGCAAGATTGTGAAGGCGTTCGTATCCTTTATGTAATGGTTTTCTTGTCATACCTTTGGACGCAATTCGAGGCATCCCAAGAAATCAAATAGAGAAGCATCGACCAAGCGCTTACTATACCTTGATATCGTCCAAGATGGCCTCATCCGCACCGTCCTTTGAAGACCTTGTCATAACAATCGACGGACTAGTAGCAACAATCCGAATAAATCGACCAAAAAGTTTGAACAGCTTCTTGCTAAACACGTACAAGGAAATAGGAAAGGCATTGCATTGGATTGATACCCTGAATGACGTGGTAAATTGCCGGTGTTTTCGTGTTGCTTTCACTCAGATTAAATACTGACATTCCACGATTTTTCGTTTCAGTCAATTACAGTTATAACAGGCACTGGAAAACTTTTTAGTTCCGGCATTGACTTGAAAGATGCTGGGTCCAGACCATCACCACCAGATCCAAATGATGCTAAAGAGGAGAGATGGCGGGATATTTCTGCGAGGGGGATTAATACCGTTATCGCATTGGCTGAACATTCGAAGGTTACGATTGTTGCGTTGAACGGAGCTGTCGTTGGCTGGTAAGTTTTATTTTCTTGGTCGGAATTGTGCTGTGGTCTTGAAGTCACAAATATCGGTATCTAATAGTATTATTTTCACTCTTTAGGCCAGGTAACGATACATCACTCGCTCAATTATCTATCATCTACTTTCAAAATCTAACCAACTTTCTACATAGCTGGTTGGATTGCAGGCGCAGACATAATAGTCGCATCACAGTCCGCATACGTTTACATGCCAATGATCAAATTCGGTCTCATCCCCGAAGCAGCATCCTCCTTCACATGGGCCACACGTCTCCACGCTGGGTTTGCCGAAGATTTACTATACACTGCACGTAAAGCAACTGCTACTGAACTAAGTCCAAAAGCAATTCAGCGTGTATGGCCAGACAAAGAATTTGATGCCAAGTTGAAGGAAATGATTGATGGCATGAGAACTCAGAATGTGAGGTCGATGCTTGAGGCGAAGAGGCTGCTGAGGGGTGGAGAGTATCGGTATCGGGTGCAGAATGCTGTGGTTAGTGAGACGGTAAGATTGGGTTTTGTTGAAGGATTCGGGTTGATGCTAACTTGGATTTAATATAGCTTATGCTGATGAATCGACCACCATCAAATTCTTCTTCGACTTTTGCAAACCAGATTGCTGAGATGGCTAAGAAGAAGCAGATGGCATCAAAGATATAAGGCTTCAAGAAGGAAGGCTCTGTTATAGATATTGTTTCTTGATTCAAGTCTTTGTTCAATTTGAGACTACGCCCATTCGGAATATGCAAATTATTGTGATCTATTATTTGGATTTTGGTAATAGTACAAATGTATATTCAGAGCAGCACGCTGCCGGTGCACTTTCGGGGTTCATTTCTGCTGCCGCTATTTCGTATCCGGCAGCAAAGAAATCTTGGAATAATGAGATTGTCGGATGCAGATAGTCAAATGCAATCGCGCTGTAGGACTGGTCTAAGTTGAATGCTAGGTAATCAGCAGGTACACCAACAGTACTTCCGTCCAAAAATTTCTTCCATAGGTGCAACTCTATGGATATTTGGCGGGGTAATTGCTCGTATGTCGAGTTTCGTAGTAAATGTGGAATGGTGGCCCATTCGTATCCCTAAAGAAATGCAATGATGCTCTTAGCACTACGAGCACGAAAAACAGCATGGATCCTGTACCTCAATGTCAATTTTTAGTAAGTCGACTTTTGGGATGCCGGCATCTCTAAGCAATGATGGCCACAATTTGTATATTTTTCCATCGCCCATAACCTTGTCTTCACCACTCAAACACCACGGCTCGAATACTACTGGAGGATGGGACCAGTTTCCTGTACAGTCAAACGTATGTATCTACATTAATTTTGAGTTATATGCATCGTTGGGGGCTTAATATCTGGAGCGTTTACCTTAATGTCCGGAGAGTGCGCTATCACTGCATCCTCAAATTTGAAATTCCCGCTGCTACCGACAGAAACCACCACTGTGTCGGACGAGTTTTTGAAATACTCTCCGCAAATCCATTTACCACCGTCTCCAGATTCGCCTCCAAGGCTAAGTTAAAAAAAAGTTCAGCACATGAAAGGCACAAACAGCAGAACCATGCGTCGACACTCACCGACTGTACAAATTATTATCACAATCGTACGATTCCGTAAATAAACCATATATGTCTTCAAGTTTCATTGTTGCTGCGTCCTCCCGAGATAAAGTCGATGCTGCGTCTAGGACCAGCTTGCGCCCGTAACTGTTGATGGCACTCCATTGTGCTTTAGATATTCCGCCCACGATGTTTGTTTTGTTGACGTGGTGATTTACGATGTCATCAAGGTCATCCAGCGCTATTTGGTTGGGAAAGTGGTATGGGTAAGCAAATGTAACGTTTTTGGGTGTGGTGGGCAAATAAGAGCGTTCTAGATGAATTTTCCACAGTTGTCTAACCTTCTGGCACTACAGAAATCTTTGTGGCAGTGGGCATCAGAATTTTGGTGGTCGAATTGCCCAACTGCAGAATCATCATAAAAAGTATAAGGGCAAGGGCAGCAGATCCAATGGCCGGCCATACACTGCTTTGTCGCTGTTAATAAAAGAGTGTTCTGATTAGCATATGTGAATTCCCAGTCTGAGTTCGAAAAGCTTATGCGGCAGTTGTAAGTATTGTACCATAGCTAATACGTTGCTTTACAAACCAGGAGGACGTCCACAACGTCTTCTCGTTAATGCAAGTAATATTTCCGCTACGTGCTCATGAGGCTTGTCGACAAGTAAGTAACCACCGCTATTCCTGGGTTCTGAAATTTGGGACTGATTGGACAAGTTAAAATGCTGCAAAGTTTAAATTTGCGCAACAACTGTGGACTGGCTGCTAAATCTTCACTCATGCTGGTATGGACTAATAAATCCATCGCTTGCCTGTATTGTAGTTTGCATGCTGTTGGTATGCCGCAACATTCAACATTCACATCTTCAATGTACAGATTGTCGAGTTTGCGATTTCAAGAGCTAACCGCCAATGGTGTGATAGGTCGTAGGCACCAGAAAAATCATTTGAGAGCCAGTCGAGCGTGGAATTATGGACAATGTACCATTTTGGGCGAACATTGTGTTTCAAGCGTGATTTCGGATGTTAAGTCTCTATTGGTCTATCGGAAGAAGCCAGATGGGACGAATTGACTAGTGAGACCGCTGTGTTGATATTCGCGCTTGTTGAGCACACCAAGGTACCTGTGGTTGGTTTCGGTGACGTTGCAACACTCGTTACACTGTAACGAGGTTTGACTGCACCACAATTCCCCGCTCTACTATGACCGGATGCTAACGTTGACGTTCAAGTTGATGGACGTTCCTGAAATAGCATCCTCATTGACTTGGAACACCGCCTCAAGACTGGATTTGCAGGAATTTACCGAATGAATGAACACCTACAGGGTTAAAGCAAGGAGTTTGCTTAAAGGTGGAGCGAATACTCACCCGGTGCAGAATGCTGTGATAAGGAGGCGGAAGTGTTCTCCTTATGGATTGTCCGGATCGCCGTCCACTTGCTTTCAAATCACAAGTAGCTCATGTTGATGAAGAATCAGTGAATCAATTAATCAATTGAACAATTGAATGGATTATTTGAAATGTCAAAGCTCAAAAGAAGAAAGACTCAGTATTTCCCGTGTTGTAATTTCGCGACTTTTTCGCGTTTCAATGCTCAAAGCCGATAAAGCTTCACAGCCAACCTTCTGAATTTAGCAGGAGAGAATGGAAATGGTATTGAAAATCTTTATTCGACTGCCCTTCCCTACGCTCAAATCATATTCGTTTATAAGAACCCTGAAACACGACTGAGTAGAGATGTTCCAACTTGGATATTATAGCGAGTAGTCAGCGTCTCGATATCAGGTAAGCTTGTAGCTCCTATTAAGCTGGTCTCCTCGTCAATTCCGGCCCCGTGAGCAAACAGTCCCAAAACCAGGATGTTGAAATCTCACCAGTTTCGACATATTGATTGAAACGTGTTTTGCCTATAGATAATATTTAAAAGACCCGCTCCTAGTGGTACCGGAACAAATGGCTACGGTCGACCCTTCCATTCTAAGACTGTCATTGGAAAGATTGTTGGCAGAATCACAAAGGAATCAGAAGGATTTGCGAGACTCATTGAGAGCTGCATTGGATCAGCTCAAGATCGAAACAGATCAGAATCAATCAAAGGAATTCTCTCCAAACATGTAAATTAAATCCTAGGAAGCACAGTTAAACTCGAAAACAGCGAATCAAGGACAATGATTTTGACAATCTTGTGTTTTTGAGCACGTAACTTACACACCATTATTTTATCTAGTGCTGATTCATATTGGCAACCATTTAAATTGGGTTGTCAGCCATCATGTCCTCCCAAAGTCCGTGAAATCGCTCTCGATGGTATACAAAAGCTGATTGCTCACAACTTGTTGAGGGGTTCTCTGCCCATCACAAGAATATCGACTACAGCCGCAACATTAGATGGAGGTCTCAAGTCCGCTAAATTGTTTGGTACAGACTTGGACGCTGTAGTATCAGCAACAACAGAATCGTCATCGTCATCCGTACCTCCAAGTCCAACAGTATCTGCTTCGTCACCCATGTCACCAAAGAAAGCCACACTCCCATCATCGCCTAGTGGTGGGCACATATCCAGCTCACTAGATCAACCTTTATATCTTATTGACGAAATCATACAATCTGTATGCGCTTCGTTTACAGGGCCGACAACAGATGAAGGCATTCAACTACAAATATTGAAGGTGCTCTTGACGGCCGTCACATCAACAGCATGTGAAGTACATGATACATCTCTGATAAAAGTAGTACAGACATGCTTTAACGTCCACTTACATTCACGAAATACCACCAATCAAGTCACTGCCAAAGCATCCTTGACACAGATGATTAATCTCATCTTTTCAAGAATGGAACGATACGCTGATGTATTAGCTAAAAATGTAGAGTCTGGTGTTGTTGGGGCAGAGATTGTTTTACATAATCTAGCAGAAACTCCTGTCAGCCCTCCATCGACGAACGAAGTCCCGGTGGCCAATGGTATAACAGGTGCTGCTGTCGTAGCAGAACCTGCTGTTACTACAGAAGGGTCCGTGATGGCCGAGTCAGATACTCCAGCATCAGTGGATCATAGAACTTCCACAACTGCCAAAGGTGATGACGGCGATGCAGCAGTCATACCGCCTGTCAATGGGAATCATCAGCATATAGAACAGGCACCCGAATCAACGACAATAGCACCGAATACAGAAACCCCAGTCTCGCCTCCGCCAACAGAATCCCACAGCACACCTAGTACCAGAGCTAGTGTTGTTACCGAATCTATGGTCATTACAACAGATAATTCTGAGGGTACAGGCACGCATACGCCAAAGATCAGCACCAGTCCGTACAATGCTACAGTTGGTAAGCAAATTAATAGTTTGGGCAAGGCATGACAACATCCCCTAACTCAGTCTGAATCATATCTTTTAGCTTCTTATAATGAGCTATTGAAAAGAGATGTATATGTAGTGTTGAGGCTGTTGTGTCGGTTGTCAATGCATTCGGATGAAGGTGCTCCAAAGTTACAAGGTGGATTGACAAGCAACAACAACCACCAGGACGAAATCAGTCCCTTGACAACAAAGACTAGAATTTTAGCCCTCGAATTGATCATGTCAGTCATGAACAATTCTGGACCGATAATACAGTCTGACGAATTGTACGTATCGCTCATCCGTCAGAGCCTGTGTCTATCTATCTCCCGTAATGCTATCGCTACGAATCCCATGCTATTTGAATTATCATTATCTATATTTTTAATGTTGGTCCGAATGTATCGTGCCAAAATCAAGCTAGAGATTGAAGTGCTACTGAGCACAGTTTTTCTGCATATTTTAGAAATGGGTAATTCCAGCTACAAGCAGAAATCTATGGTATTACAAGGGCTACTAAAGATATCAGAGAATCCGCAGACCTTGGTAGACTTGTATTTAAATTATGACTGTGACTTGGCTATGGTTTCTATATTTGAAAAGATTGTAGCAGTATGTTCTCGAGCCGCTCAAGGTCGAGAAACACCAGCAGCGCCAGCGCCAACTGGTATAATGAGTTTGGCAGCCTCTGCAGCTGGCCTGGACTCGAAATCCGACTTGGTCAAGGCACAAGAAAAAAGGTTGAAACTTCGAGGATTATGCTGTCTTGTAGCAATTATGAACTCGTTAGTGGAATGGACGATCGATTTAGCTCCAGGTGTGCCCATAGTATTGCCAGGTGGGAAAATCCGTGCTCCCGCCAAACGAGCTGGATCACCAGCACGACCAAGAGACAGTACCAGCAGGAGTTTACGAGAATCGGAAGCTGTCCCAATAGCTTCTACCACTACGACGTTGGCTGGAGAGCCTCGATCTATGGAAGCTGCTAAATCCTCCGCCGGCTCGCTGTCAACCGAAATCGCTACGAAATCTCTTCGAGATGCTCTGGCACCGACGTCACAATCCAATCCAGTAGTCGTTTATAAACATCCATTGCATTCTGTATCTATGAGTAATATGCCGTATAATTTTGTCAACTCATCAACTGGATCGTTGAGGTCTGACAATGGTACGCAGGAAGATGGTGCCTCTCTAGTAGAAGAAATGGCTTCCAGAAAGCTACTGTTGAAACAATGCGTCACGCTCTTTAATACCAAGCCAGTCAAGGGTATGGCAGCAATGATCGAGAATGGGTTTGTGCAAAACGAACCTGTTGCAATTGCCATGTTTTTAAGAGAAAACAATACCCTATCAAAATCAGCTATGGGTGACTATCTAGGAGAAGGTGATGCATTTAATATTAAGGTGATGCACTCCTTTATTGACTCGCTAAACTTTGCTGGACAACCATTTGTAAATGCCCTTCGATCATTTCTGCAAACATTCCGTCTACCAGGCGAATCTCAAAAGATTGATAGAATTATGGAGAAGTTTGCAGACCGATATTGTGAAACCAATCCCGATATATTCGCTAAAGCCGATACTGCTTACATCCTTGCCTTCTCCACCATCATGCTGAATACCGATCAGCACTCGTCACAAATAAAACATCGTATGGATAAACCTGCTTTTATAAAATCCAATCGTGGTATAAATGATAATGCAGATCTACCAGAAGAGTTCTTGGCCGATATCTTTGACGAGATATCCAAGAATGAAATTGTGATGGAAGAAGAGCAAGCCGACAAGATTGCTCGTTTAGCACAAGGATGGGGAATGGGTGAATTGAATGAACGTCAACGTGTAGAAATGTATAGAAAGGAGATTAGCATGGTTACCAAAAAGACCGCTGTAGGACTAGCTGTGGCCGGTGAAAAGAAGAACATTTCACCATTCAGACCCGCGGCTTCCCCAGATTTAGCTAGAACCATGTTTGGAGTAGCGTCATGGCCCGTCATGGCTGTATTTAGTCGTCTTTTTGAATCTGTCATGGACGAAGACGAGAGTGAAGAGTCTGCTGGTTTGGACTCGAGCAAGGAGCCACGAGTCACAGACTTGTGTATACAGGGAATGGCATGCTCGATACGTGTAGCTGGTATCTTCCGTATAGAGACTGAGCGCGATGCATTCGTCACCTCCTTGGCCAAAATCACAGGCCTAACATCTCCGTCTACCGTCAAACCTAAAAACATTCGAGCCATCAAGACCTTAATTGCTCTAGCAAATAGTTTAGGTGAATATTTGGAAACTTCATGGGTCCAAGTGCTCAAATGTGTCAGCTTGTTGGAAAGGCTACAAGTCATTGTCAACAAGTCTTCACAGTTAGGATCATCTGGTTTCAACGCATTTGGTCGTCGTAGTAATGAGAATAAACGAAGTGGTGAACAGAAACGGCTAGCAGATATCGAAGAATCCAAAGCTCGAACTACTCGACTTGGATCTAAGAGTGGTGGCAGCAACAGTAACGGTAGTTTAGAAGCCCTTGATTTGATCAAACCATCTCCAGCTTTAGAGAAACTATCAGCCGATTTACAATCCCAGACTACCGTAGTAGCTCTTGATCGTATATTTACTTCCACTGTATCATTGTCGGCTAGTGCCATCTTCCACTTTTTCCGTGCATTGTGTCAAGTATCTGCTGAAGAGATGGGTATCGAACCAACTGTCGTGGTCACACCCAGTGTATCTGCATCAATAGCTGGTAGCCCAGCAACTTATACCAGTCTATCGACCGTAGCTCCACCTGCGGTTTTGAGTGCTGCTGCAGCAGCTGCAGCCGCCAATGCTGCTGGAACAGCAAGTGTGAAGGGTGAAACACCGAGAATGTACCTTCTTTCCAAAATTGTCGAGATAGGTTAGTTCATTCGTATCTTTGTCCAATTGGAAAAAGAAATGGAAACTCACGCTTTGATACCATTAGCATACTATAATATGCCACGAATTCGATATGAGTGGACTCAAATATGGAGAATACTGCAGCCGCATTTCTCTGCTGCTGCATGTCATCAAGAGCTCCATGTCGCAACATTTGCTATTGACTCACTCAGGCAATTGAGTATGAAGTTTTTGGAACGTGAAGAGTTAGGTCATTATGCAGCTCAAAGTGAATTCTTACGAAGCTTTGAATGGATCATCAAACACAACTCGGATGAAAGGATACGAGAGCTTATATTGGGCAGTATGAGTCAAATGATCACAGCCAGAGCCAAGTCTATAAGGTGAGGTTCTCTGCTCACTTTCGATGAGATAAATCGGTCAGTAATGAATTCTTCATTTATAGGTCCGGGTGGAAATCCATCTTTGTCGTATTAGCTAAAGGTGCTCAACGAGACTCTGAAGGAAGACTAGCCAAACAAGCCTTCTCGATAGTACATCTGGTCTTTAGGGAGTACTTTGACGTTGTCACAAATGCTGGAAGCTTTGTTGACTTTGTGCATTGTCTCGCCGAGTTTGCCCTACTAGATGGGCAAGGGCGAGACCATGAAGAAATGGTGATGGGATCAATTCAATTGCTCCAATATTGTGCCAAACATTTGGCCAAGTGGGATGAATCGGATAAAGAGCAGTTTATCAAGATGCCCAAACCATTAGAATCGCCAGTTGATAGTCCACCTCGAATATCTTCAGACGAAAGCACGGTTGCTAACATGTCTCCGAAACGAGAGAATGGAAGGGCGTCTTCTGCTGATACGGCCAAATCAGTACCAGCAGCATTAGGATTTGTTTCAGAAGAGCAATTCTTCTTGAAATGGTTTCCCATCTTGTCTGCCTTGTCACGAGTAGTTATTGATTCAGATTCATCTGCTGTTCGAGGCAGAGCACTTGATGCTTTATTCGATGTACTGAAAGTTGCTGGTCATCGATTCGAAGGCAAATATTGGAAGAATGTATATAGGTCCGTAGTATTACCGATATTTGAGGATTTGAGAGATCCCACTTCCCTGTCTGGTCGTAAAGCAAGTTTAGGATCTCAGAAGGAAGGGCTTCAAGCTGTATGGATTCAGACGTTAAGGCAGCTAGTGGACTTGGTGACTGTTAGCTTTGAAAAGTTTACTCTTCAATCAGATCATGCTGCTATGCTTGATAAATTTGAAGGTCTATTCCAAGGTGTATTGGACTTGACAGTGTCTATGCTTGAACGTAGAGATGAAAAGCTTGCTACTACTGGTCAAATATGCTTCCAGCAGCTCTTGACGAATAATATAGCACGTCTTGCCAAGGCTGATCTATGGGGTCCTATGACAGATGCTTTGGAGAAAGCCTTTAGAGTTACTACACCACACGAGCTATTAAATTGTGAACATGTCAGCTCTCGTAAGACATCGGTTGTAAATAATGACGGAAACCCGATACCAAATAGTCCTGCTCGCCCGGCCGCTGAGGACGATGCTCCGTCTTCACCTAATCTAGGAGATAGCAGAATTGGTGCTAATGGTGCCGCATCGCCTCGTATGTTGAGCAATGCTATAGGAGGATCGACTCCGTCGCTAGCTACTGCATCAATGCAAGCTATAGGACAATCAGAGGGTAGTCCAGCTCAGATGATTCATGCTGCTGCTATAGCTGAAGGAAATCGAGTTGCTAAGGCAGCTTCCGGTAACGCACCGCCATTACGACTTGAGAAATTGGATTTTGAGCATACCATCGTCAAATGTGGTACCCATCTAGAATTGATTCAAGGTGTACGAGACTTGTGTCTATCAAAGATGCCCGATACGATCCAATCTACTCCTGCTGATGGTGGGTTGAACATAACTAGTGGACCACCAATGTCAGCATCACCGAATGTAAAAATGTCTGCCGTCATAACTTTAATACCGTCTCCCTTCCAAGAACGATGGCTGGCTTGTGTACATGGATCGTATTGTCTAGCTCGTGCCTTTAATGCTGATTACGAGTTACGACATGCTATATGGCGTCGTGGTCTAGTGCAACAAATGCCGAATCTGGTAAAGCAGGAAACGGTTGCCATATCTACATTTATAAAACTCATGTTTGCTGTATATCGAGCACGTGGTGATATCATTGACCCACTAACAGGAAGTGATGATATAGCGGAACAAATTGCGTCTGAATCATGTGATGTGCTTGAGCGCTTTGTAAGCTTTTTAAGTGATCAACCACGAAATGCTCGGGATATAAATCTATGGAGTCCTGTAGTGGTGATGGTATTGAAAGAGTTGCTGGCCATGGAGAGTTGGTGGACGCCTTCGTCCAGTGGTAGTAATTCACAACTGGATGGACCAATACGATGCCTGGCATTACGACGACACTTGCCTAGATTCTTTAGGCTATCAATTCGTGTTATGGTTGTAGATAGGGCAGAAGTTAGGCAGACTCTTTTAGAGTTCCTTGAAAAGGTGAGTGCTTTTAATTCTGTCGATCGAATTTGTGGTATTTTCTTGGCTCAAAACTTATAAAGTAATTAACGAAATTTCATGTGTAGGTCGCTGAAGTGTTTTTGCCCTCAACGTAGTAGTAATTTAGACATAGCAAAACTCGCACAACATATATTTCTCTTACACGAAAACAATACATTCAGTCTTTTATACGTATTCAGACAGCATTCCAAATTCAAAAACGGCTTAAATGTGACATTTGGATTAGCGGTGCTTCGCAATGAAACTAGCCCAAGCTTTTATGGTGTCCAGGGCTGTAGTGCAAAGGCAAAAAAGGATTAAGAACTGCCTTCATATACAAATAAGTCACTTTAACACAAGCTTACCTTCAACATCGCACGTCCCTTGACCAATGAAAGCGAAGTAAATGTGTGGCATGTTCTTTCCAATTTTGACAGTCGGTTTTAGTCCTTGATTGGTGGCTCGCTTAACGAACTCCATAATGTCATCGTGAAGGACCTCACGTTCTGCAGCCTAGACCGAACAAAGGGGAGTAAGGAAAGAAAAAAGGGGTGGGAAAAAAAGAAATGTGTTCATACCACGACGAAGGTTGGAGGAAGACTGCCAAGGTCGGTGGAATAGAGCGGTGCGATCAAACGTGGATCAGTGCCTAGGGGATGCTAAGTCATGCTAAAATTTGGCTGGATTTATGAGATAACCATGTCTGCATACCTTTGGGCAAGTAATAAGAACCCCAGCTACGTAGCAATGGTAAAGTGATGATATCCAATGGCTCATTGTCATGGTATGACCTTCTTACAATGCCATCGGCAATCAATGGGTCAACCCTACAAACATAAATCCATTCAGATGGATATACGACACAGGCGAATGTTCAAAATTCGATTTGGGACTTACCAAGGGCATAAGGCTCCCAGAGATCCCGGAACGGGCAATCCAGCCTTCTTCAATGCCAGGCAGACGGATATGCCCAAATTTCCACCTGCAGAATCTCCGGCAATGTGAATCTTGTGTGCTGGAATGCCAGAATCTTCCACCAAAGATTGGACAACTGCGGTTGTCTGCTCGATAGGGACCGGGAACTGGGGTATGGATGAGTATAGTGTGAATAACAGCGACAAATAAATGGAACATGGCATTTATGGAATACCTGAACTTCAGGAGATAAGGAATAATCCACGGCAACAACCCTAGCTTTGATCTTGTGGTCGTCTCGAAGCACTTCACAGACAGTTAGCAATAGATTGATGTAATTGGCGCTGCTTTGAACCACAAATCCTACGGTCAAACAAGTCAGTCTGGATCCAAAAACTGAGTCAAGGTAAATACATAGTACCTCCTCCATGAGCATAGACTGGTATTTTCCAAGATGAAGTGTTAGAAAAAGTTGCGCAGTGTCCACAACGACGGATTTACACACCAATTGTGACATCATCCGTTGGTTTCTCTGTGGCCTTGTCAAGTCCAATTGAAAGACAAGTCACACCAGCGATCACCTTCTTTTCAAAGAATGGTTTATACTTGGCGAATCCTCCACTGTAGCTTGCAGCAATGAGCTGGGCGTCCTGCATCACAGTTGAGACCTGGAAAATGTTGAGACTTGCAACCAGAAATCTTGTTGTGTGCCATGATAAGTGCTGTTTCAAGTTGAACAGTCTTCCTGCCAGAGTTTTGAAAAGAGGCGTTCGAGACAGCAGGATCTAAGTTTTGAGAGCGTCAAGTCGAGCATTCAAGATTTGGAGCTTGGACAAGTGTAACAGTGTTGGTCGTGCGTACCCGAATTGGTTGATATATAGCAAGAAGACCTAATTGAGCGATAATTTAGCGGCTGAAATTTAATATTGAATCATCTTAGCAGCCTCGTCGCTCTTCGCGAGTCCGGTTATTCTTGTAACTCTAGCCAGTTTGATTTCATTTGATGCTCACCGACAGCCCAGACTAGATGGAGAGTTTCCAAGATCGTGATCTTCCTTCTCCTATACAATCAAATTAGATTTTAAGCTTAGACGATCTCTCTGCATAGTCTTGAAATAGGTTTAAAGACGCAAAAAACCAAAACTCGAAATTTGAGCTGAACAAATACATACGGTGTAACTGAAGCAGACGTGACTTTTGATATAACTGCCATGATTAATTTCCCGTCTTCAAGCCTTACAACTTCTTTGTTTCTTGTGACCGATTGCCTAAGCTTGAGTTATCAACCACACACTGTGCTATTGAGTTACAGCAGCGCAAATTACCTCGCGTCCAAACCCATTTGAATTGCTCTCTTTTCAGAATGAAACTAATGACGCCTAATTTCACGATCAGCCTTCTTTCCTATTCTACAGCAATGGCCTCATATTCTAGCTCATTAATTTTATAACATTGATGAATGCGATGAAAGTAAGGCAGCAGCTTCCATTCCACTATTATATGCTCCCTCAACACTTCCGGATGCGAACGCATCACCAGCGAAGATCAAAGGCAACAACCCATCTGCACCAACATTCATCATTACATTACCACCCTCAACCTCGGCCTTTGGGAAGGAATATCTCCACCTCTTGAGAACCATCTCATCGGGTTTCAACCATTGATCGTGTAATCCCAATTTGCTTAATATCGCTCGAGTGTCTGCCCACAACGAGTCTTTGACTTCAGCGTCATCTAAATGATAGTTCTCTGTGCTCCACGTTGCGTTTGCGTGTATGACCAGGCCTTCTGAATCTTCCTTTTGAGAGGGATGAGCGGCACTTTGCTGTGATATCCATTCTATTGGTGAAGCAGCAACTTTCACTCGTCCTGGTTCCGGAAATGGATACTGTTGCTGTAGGCGCTTGTTATAATAAAGTAATAAGCATAGACACGGTGTATACTGGTATAGGCTTAATCGATTCAGTATTGTCTAGTTGAAAAGTGAAGAAATGTGATGTGAGTCATTCACACACGTTCAATAAGTGTTGTTGACTACGCACTTGTGGTATTCTAGCCTGTTTGCCTCGTTGCAGCATATTAATAGATTGGGGTACCGGAGCAGTCAGAACCACAGCATCAACGTTGAGACTTTTGATTCCAGTGTCTGTACATTGAGCAGTGATCGTGAACTGCTTTCCATCAGAGTCGATTCTAGTTACTTCCGTACAATACTGAAAGTCCACGCCTGCTACTTTACACTGGTAGGCAAGTCGTTTCGATAACGAGCTATTGGCAGATTTAGTAAAGCCATATCGTATTGGGGCATCCTCCTTCGATCTGTACAATTCACCATTAGCGTGAAGTACAGGAAACTCCATCGTCGTCCATGGGTGAATATTATTAGATGCCTTCCATTTCGATATGGGCAGTGTGGTTACTCCTGAGACTTCTAGACATTGGACCCCCTGGCGATGTCAAACTCTTAAAAAAGGCACGATCAATTAAGTCACAGACAGTTTATACCGTATCAAAAAGTTGAGAATTAATTCTCCTAGTAGCACATCGTCCACCAGGTCCCTTGGATTTCTCTATAACTGTCACACTAGGAGAATGCTCACGTCAAAATACTACTTTGATGTTGCTCTTGCTGATCAGGAGCAGTCCACTCACATGCATTGCTTGGCTCGTAACTGCTCTGCAGCCGTAAGCCCACTAGAAATCAGCTATCGATGAGCGATTGATAGTCACTTGAACAAGGTCTGTGTGGATTTTCATGACTACCTGATTCCCGCTCCAACGACAGCTACGTGTTTACGCATCATATAGCCTCAAAGGATTCAAACAGTGCCCTATGAACTTTAATAGTTTCCTCTTGTCTGGGACCTGCGGTGTTCCTTGGGTTCTGAGACTTTGGATGATTTTGGTAATAATAAATGTAAATGGACGCAAATGCGACACACGACGAGATTGTACAAGACAAACAACTAAATGTCAATATTAATATGAATGCCGTGAACGCCTTCTTCTGCGCATAAGTCCAGGCTGATGATGGCAAGATACAGGCACGGTCGCGTTTTCTTTGTACTCATACCAATCCAAACACTTGCCAAATCGCAGACTTGTTCTATTACTTCTCAGGAAACCGTCGAGAGCCTCCAAGAGCCAAAATCGATTCAACTATGACTCTGCCACAGGACTACCGTGGTAAGCATCGATGTGGTTTCTACAATTTCACGTCTTTTGGGTCAGTAAGCTTAATTTCACTCCTTTTTCAGCTGTGATTCTAAATGGAACTGGAATGAAAAATGTAACCATTGGCAAAAAGACTCTCGATGCAACTCTTTCACCTGGCCAAATTCTTGTTAAAGTCACTGTTCGGCCAATCAAGTGGGTGTTTTGATTTGGCATGTTACAGCGTGCCGCTATCAAATGTCGATGTGACTTGCTAAAATCAACGTTGGCTAGTCCGTCGGATGTCTTTTCAATTCTCGGAGTTTATCCAGGCTTCCAACCCCCCAATGCGTTCAAAGATTCGACTCCAGGACTCGAAGGATGTGAGCTTTTTGTTTCTAGCTTAGCTGCTTCGGTCAAAGAATAAAATCACCTCTAATATCTGTTTCGCATTAGGCGGTGTTGTCGCTGCTATTGGGGAAGGCGTCTCTCACGTAAAAGTTGGCCAACGTGTCGTCCCAATCTTCGCAGAGGCCATTAGTGGAAACGGTTCCTTCCAAGAATACGTCAAGGTCACCAACGTCGTGGTAAGGATGGCGAAATAATTTGAATCGTTGTCTTACAAAACTGACAATTCAACACAAAAGCCCATTCCGGACGATGTCTCCGATGAATCAGCTGCTCAACTCATAGTCAACCCAATGACGGTCGTTGGAATGCTAGAATATCTCCATGTACCTAAAGGTGAATGGGTTGTTCAAACTGCATCAAACTCGGTCTTAGGAAGACAAATGATTCAAGTTTGCAAGCATCGCGGAATCAAAACCGTAAACCTGATTCGTCGGGAGGAACAAAAAGCTGAATTGATGTCTCTGGGAGCCGACGCTGTGGTTGTGACGGCTGACTTGGAGCCAGGAGCAGTCGCTGCTGCAATTCTTGCTGCAACAGGTGGGAGTCGACCGTTCGGTGCTGTCGATGCTGTTGGGGGTAATACTACATTGGCTCTATCTGATGCGGTCCGGGATAAGGGAGTGATATTGGTTTATGGTCTACAAGGTACATACATTGCTGTCAGTGTCTTTGGGAGGTATCCTGATTGTGCTATTTGTAAAATGCAGGCGGTGTAGTTTTCCAAGCTTCTGGTCCAGCTTGTCTCTTCCGGGGAGTTACGGTTACAGGATATTGGCTTGCAACACACATTATGGCGATGAAGGAGGACGTTGTTGCAAAGTTCATGGGTGAAGTTTTCCATTACATGCAAAAAGGCAAGTTCAAATCATCTAAACCAATGCATGACGTGGACACTGATTGTCCTTTCGCGTTAGGTATTATGGTACCACTTTCGGGTGAAAAGTTCGATTTGGCAGACGTAATGGCTGCCATCAAAGCGAGTCAACTACCTGGACGGGGAGGAAAGGGTGAGAAAATGTCTAGTTTTTAATTGATCTCGTGGGAAGCTTTTACTCACTAACTCGCTCAATCTAGTGTTGTTGACCTCTTATTAAGCCAGCTTCAAATACAAACTGTCACTACCAAAAAAGACAATTAAAGAGCTTAATTCTAATTTCAAGTTTGGAATTTTAACACGAAAATTGACATATGCGGTCGCTCCCGGATATACCCAGGATAGATGCGATCATCATTTTTTGAGCGCAATCAACTCGTTAGGCCCTTTAAATCGCACTTCTGCAAGGTCAATTTGCCTTGTTTCTCAAACCCGGAGTTCCATTAGGTTTGCCAAGAAATCATCACCAGCAGGGATGATCCTCGACGTTCCACCTCAATTCGCGGCAGCAATATCTCAGGCATGCTACTTACATATCCCAGTGGTTGCAAACTCTTGACGGTAGTTGCAGTGTTGCTGGTTAATACATGCGTCTTCTTGAATCCATTCTCTGGTATGTTCGTTTCACCACTGATGTTCTACTCTAAAAGCGTAGATTCCCCTTCATTTATTCAACGCACATAATTTATTCTATATTAGACCTGTTGGCATCCCGCGAGGGACATGGTTTTCTTCAAACATCAAACGTGGACAACAATGATGACGATTTGGTGCCAAGCTCCAACTGGACAATACCAAGTATTGCTGTTGCTCAGACATTGTGAATCCTCATTCGTAGCTCAACTAGCTCTTGCTATTAGTATTTCGACTTGGTGTGTTGAACGTTGACTCCAATTTCGAGCAACTATGGGACGATGATACAGAGTTCAAAACCCGATTGCAGAATCCAAGAACGCAATCAGATGCTGCTCTCCTTGCCTCACTTTATGGTGAAAAGATACGACATACGGCAATACCTTCCATCATCCACCAAGTATGTTTCGTTGAAGGAAACCATCTGCCAACCAACAAATGCTCACCGTTTGTTCCTTCTCAGATGTGGAAAGGAAACTGCTTTGACTCCGATTCTTTACTCCAACATGCATCAATAAGCTCGTGGCGGGACAGCAACCCTCAAGCAACACATATCCTTTGGACTGATGAAGCCATGGATGAATTCGTCAAGTCATACTATCCGCAGCTACTCAAAAGATATAGAGCGTTTCCACGAGTCGTATTCCGGACTGACTTGGGACGTTTGCTGATCCTTCAGACCTTTGGTGGCATCGTAAGTTGGCGATGTCGCATTTATCACCGCCGTGGGAAACTGATGATCTAACACCATTGAATTCATAGTATGCTGATGCAGACACAACTATTATAAAACCTTTGAACGAGTGGGTAGTCGAAGGAACCACAGGCCTAGACTTCAAAAACACGAGCACCAATGGAATACCGACACTCCCCGACTCACCCTTCAATATGATGGTCTCACTCGAAACCGATGCTAGCAAAGTAATACATCCAAAACACAAACAAAGAAACAGCGAGGTGTTTCATCTGGATCTTCAATTCGTACAGGCAATCATCGCATCAGCACCGTATCATGCCGTCCTAGGAACCACCATAAATTTAATATTAGCTCGATTGCAAAAGCTGAGGTCTTGGTCTGATGATGCTGCTGATCCAGTAACGCTGACCGGGCCCGAGGTGTTTTCATATGGTATTCGGTCGTATTTGTCTGGAGCTGTGGATGTCAAATGGGCAGACTTACATGGGCAATTCTTCAATCAATCTCGAAGGTTGGCGGATGTATTAGTGTTTCCAACAGGTGTGTTTGGTATACCAACCAAAGATCTGGGAGGTGATGCCCAAGAAGCAGCGGCTGTGATAGGTGCTGATTATGAGTATGTACAAAGGGAAAAGCTTGTAGAGCATCATTTTTCTCATACTTGGATAAATTGAGCAGTACATGCATAGAGTTTCAGCGTTTGAATAATCATACTCAATAATTATAAGACATGTGTCCGCATCAAAGCAAGCGACCATGTTTGCACATCAAAACAGGCTGTTTCACTTGACTATGCTCACCACCTTACCATATATTATTATAAAGCATGCTTTGAATCTGAATCATTTACACGTTCATTGCGGGGATGCATCCACTACGGATTGCTCAACCACGTTTTATACGTTTGAAAACCATAAAGGAGTTTTTAAACCAGATGGCTTCAGTGGTTTCACGCACTTCAGCCTGAAATGCGTCCGTCCATGCGTCTTGAGTGTAGCCCATGTCGGCCAGGAGTCCAATCACCTCCTCGTTTGATCTACAGTTGATATGATGGAAGCCTCCTTGACCAGGAATAGCCCAAGAAAGCATGATTCCATCTCGATTATGACGATCAATAGTGTTTAAGAAACTCTGTGTAGTTTCTGGCGGTATATGTTCTCCAATTTCCAGTGACAAGACCCAGTCTCCTATCTCGAGTATGACGATCAATAAGTGTTTGGAAAAAGTATGTAGTGTCCGGCCAGTACCTTTTATATTTATAGTATCAAAGACAGGATCCGTGACATCTACCCATTTCACAAATCCAGAAGTGAAGTTTTCTACATTCTCTGCTCCATCAAATCCATGCCACGTTATGTTTTTTACATTGTTTTGCTTCAGCCATGTGCCATATTGACCTACACCAGCACCAATGTCTACTAGTGTTATTGGGCGATTGTTCGTCATCAAGGGGGTCAAGTACTTTACGAGGCCTCGACTGACACCAGGATCAGCTGGAATGTGTTGTTCTTCAACGAGCTGTTTTGTTAAACACCATCCACCAGTAGGACTAAAAAATCAGAGGTAGCTTGTGAGCGTCAACCTATCAGACGATAATTTTCAAACGACTCGTACCCGAGCCCACTGGCACAATAGGATTGTCCAGCCAGCCTTCTCCATTTTACAGCAGTAGCCTTGTAAGATCTAGCTAGCTCCTGGTACATGCCCTCGTCAGATGAAGCCGAGAAAAAGTCGTTTGATGGAATGTAGTCCTTTGAGGGAAAATCCACCAAGAAGGAAACTAGACATCCTATGCAAAAGGACAAGACCATCATCAACAGAGAGAACACGTTCCCCGACCCCTTCATCCTGTGTCTGGGTGTTGAAAGTTTGGATTAGAAGTGGCATATATAACGACACCTTCGTTTGCTTGATCTCAGCACTTGAAAACGATTATACAATTATAGAAGCAACGAACTTAATTCAAATCGAATACCTGTGCAATCCTCTCTAATTCACACAAGAGACAATCCTCCACTGGGGGTGAGTGATTTTGATTTGTTTGGTGGTGGTGACTCTGGTGTTTGGTGCCTTTGGGTTTGTCGTGGTATATGGATCGCGAGATATGGTGGAATATCACAGACTCGGATTCCAAATCTTGGATTATAAGGAACGCGAACCTAGTTGCTGAACTATGAATGATCGCTACAGGACAGCCGCTGACAGGGCAACAACTTGGGACATTGTATACACGCAAACCTTCTTCTACCAAACCAAGTCTTGTATTGGAAGGATGAAATCGATCCTCAACTCCTGCCTCTCTACTACAATACGGTTCGATAAGAATCTGAGTTTGCGTAGAAACCCTCGGAACTGTTTGCGCTAGTTCGCTTGATCTTGAACCATTCCCTTGGATTTACGCTTTTCAATGCATTCCAATCGTTGGTGGTGTAGCTTGTCTAGTAGTGGTGCCCGATGAAGAATTTTGAAAAAGGTGCTGGTAAGAAACCACAATACCTCCAACAAACAAAGCTTTCTACACAGCTGAAAGTACGTAGTGTTTTCCTTACATTCAGACATTCAGAGGAAACCGACAACGGGACCATGAGTTCACAACGGATAAGGAGAAGCACCATACCAACCAGAAACTGTCCGAGTGTGGCCGAGACTGCCAACATCGCCCAGCTGGTAGGTATAACAACGCACGTTCGATGAATATCTGACTGGCAGTATTTCAAATGTTGGTGTCTTGTCGCAAGTAGAAGGATTCATGTTGGTTGTTTTGCGAAAGCTTAGGATAGCGGGCAGTATTATTAGCGTGTGGCTATGTAGTATCCAATAGCCAATTAACAGTGTAGACACTACTGTATGTATTTGGAGGATTTGTTATATGAAAAGAAGAAAGCCCAACTAATTGGAGGATTGTGATGACTGAGCAAATAAAGGGCAAATGAAACTGAGGTACCTGGGCGTGCTTTAGGCGCGTACTAAATTTACAGCGGAGCTTAGTAATAGTATTATGGGTCTTATTTCATTGTCGTATGTGCAGTGGTTTGTTGTCTTGTTGTTACATTCGCAGATTCAGTAACAAGACAGCAAGGAGGAAAGCACGTCCCTCATCCGAATGGGTTCGAACACTAGCAAAGATGGAGCAAAGGCAGGCTCTCGGCGGCCTTCTGCCTCCAATATACATAGTAGCAATAGTAACAACAGCAGCAGCACTAATAGTAGTAGTAACGGCCTTGCGCAAAGATCACAGCAGCAGCCAATACCCGCAGGAGCCCAGCCGAGTGCATCATCATCATCTAATGCAGCCGACATACACTCAAATGGCTCTACCCTCCTGAGCACCTCTGCTGCTTCCAGCTTAAAATCAATGTCACCCACAGCATCAGCTGGTCCGCTCCCAATCCAAACAACCTCATCGTCCTCATTACAGCCCACTACTGCTGCAAACATGGAGGCTTTGTCTCCAAACTCACAGTATCTATCTGGCAGGCTGCCGCCTCAGTCCGAAAAAGAACTCGACGACATCATATCCCGTTTAATCGACTCTCGCAACCAGAAACTAAAGCCAAACTTCCTCACCCTAATAAAACAAAACGAAATCCTATTTATATGCCACAAAGCTAGAGAAATCTTCCTCGACCAGCCTGTCCTCCTCGAACTCAACCCTCCCGTCAACATTGTCGGTGACACGCACGGCCAGTACGAAGATCTATTGAGGATATTCGACATGACGGGCTACCCTCCTGCTTCAAACTACCTCTTCCTAGGTCTGCACACTCGCGTCTCTTCACCCCCTTCAAACATTTAACCCGTTCTTCTCCAAATTCAGGTGACTATGTCGACAGAGGCAAACAATCATTGGAAACCATAATGCTATTGTTATGTTACAAGATAAAGTATGCTTGAGTTTCAACGGTCGGATGGAGCAAACCCTGACAAACCATCACTATCTCACTTCACAGATACCCTGAAAACTTTTTCATTCTTCGAGGCAATCACGAGTGTGCTAGTGTAAATAGAGGTGGGCTCATGCTCCATTTGCGATGCGTCGTGTATCTAACATACCAAGCGCATCTCACTAAAATTACGAAAAACACTCTACCTCCGTAGTGTATGGATTCTACGATGAATGCAAAAGAAGAGCAACCATGAAAATATGGAAGGTCTTTACTGATGCATTCAACTGTATGCCATTGGCTGCCGTAGTAGCTGGTATGTGCTCGTTCTTCTATGGTGTTTGTCTGTACTTTGAACTCAACTGACCTTTCCCATTTTTAATTATAGGCAAGGTAACTTGGGACATCTCGCAGATAATGCACAGTATCGTAGCTAACACATACATATTCATGCAGATATTCTGTGTGCACGGGGGACTATCCCCAAGTTTGAACACTATGGATGATATTCGAAATGTGTCGAGACCGCTAGATGTACCAGATTTTGGATTGGTGAACGATTTATTGTGGTCGGATCCATCAGAGGTGTGTTGTTTTATCTGCGTATTACCAGAATGGCGACAACAGCAGGTGATGCCTGTACATTTTTGAGCTGACGCATTCATACAAATCTAGATTGCTGCTGAATGGGAAGATAATGAGAGAGGTGTCAGCTATTGTAAGTAACATGCGTATCTGAATACCTATCATGGAGTTTGATTTTTACCTTCCTCTTTGTAGGTTTTGGCAAAGCTATAGTGACGGAATTCTTGGCAAAACATGATTTCGATCTGGTAGGTATCGTAGGCCTGTCGAAACATTTTAAAGTTTAATCTAAACTTGTGTTGTTTGCAATAGGTTTGCAGAGCACACATGGTAGTGGAAGAAGGCTACGAGTTTTTCAATGACAGAACACTAGTCACGATATTCTCTGCACCTAATTATTGTGGAGAGTTTGACAACAAGGGGTAAATGCAAATCCTTTTGGTTAAGTAACAATGCAATACTCATTCTATGAATTTTTAGTGGTGTCATGGCTGTCAACGATGATTTGCTATGCGCGTTCGAAATCTTGCAACCGCTCAATTTATCAAAGGCCACTATCAAAAGCAAACGACGATCCTCACCCCCACTTGGCCCCATCAAAACCGTCAATTGAGCTAGGAAGGTGTTGGAGACAGAATAGTTGGTAAAGCTAAAGCATTGGAGAAACCGAAAGTCACTTTCTTTAGAAGTTTCTTTCTGTTATGTTTGTCTTCAGCTTTTAATGTGTGGTATATCCAATGTCGTGGACTTTTTGAAAGATCGTTTGTTTATCCAGAAGAATATAACTACTAGGTATGATAATTGGAAGTTTCAGTGTTGTCAAGCAGCGATCGGGTTGTTTAGCTGCAATCCTTTGCGACGGTTCGTGAGTAGAGGTGGAAATGGAGGTGCAGGGACGAACCGCGAACGAGAAATCTCTTGTCGAAAGATAAGCGTATATGTCTGATACTATTAACATGACGAGGACTACACAAACAAACACACGCACTGCTTAATCGTCCTCCTCGCGATTTCCAGACCACGCATTCACTAGGTGCTGTTCTTTGCTTGTTAAAGCCCAGGAGTGGTGCCAATCTATAAAGGCGAGATTTCGTCATGAACATTTCACAAACGTTTAATCGAAACGCGAACTTACAACTTATGGTGTAGGACCCTAGCTTCTTGACATCCAGCAATTCCTTACAAGCAGTGGTATTATGCTTCGAACTCACTAATGATTAACTAATGAGTTAAAAAACTCACAATTAAATCAAACAATCTAGTCCGACAAAATCTCAACAGCTTTTCATTTTTATAATTTTACCTGCCCAACAAACTTCTCGCTCTGCCTCAATCTTGGTATTCCACGCATATGGGAAAATCAACCCTGGTGCTAGCAACGTGACCCCCAATCCATCAACTCCGTAATTCTCAACCCAATTATAATACGTTTCATAAAGCGGCACTGGTCCTGTGATTTCTTCTGGTAGTCGGGTATCTGCGTCCTTTAACTTGGCTCGTTTCATGACATTTAGTAACATGAAAATCCAAAACATGTGGCCCGGCACACTTGCCATCCATGCATTTGGTATATTCTGTTTGACACGATATGAGTGAGTTAGTAAAATTAATGATTGGAGACATTGTTTTGCAAAAATGTTTACATGGATGAGAGCATATTCGGAACTCATGAGCGGAACCAGGACCTGCCCAGCATCCAGTAACGAGTCCATGGGCCGCAAGCATTCTACATCGAGGTCTGCATAGACGCCACCATATCGATGCATGTACATGTATCGTACAGAATCCACCTTCCTAAAAACACACAAAAAGAACAAGTCAACAGTTGTACTTTAAAAGAAGAGAATTCAACATACAAGATCACATACAAGATAGGCTTCTTGAAAGACTTGTATGTAGGCAGAAACCAGACATAGTGCTCATGCACGATGCGATCATTGTCTTCATCAGTCCATAACCGATACTCCCACATGGGATGTAGCCGTTTACACGTATTGGACCATGCTTTAAGACGCTAGGAAAGTGTTTCATAGTTTGCAAGGTTAGATCAGAGTCCCAGAATTTGTTGAAGTTTTTGCGATGGTTTTTGTTGGGTGGTTTACTTGCCGATGGAAGGATGGGTGTCTTCCAACTTTGATGTAGTATCGGTGGAATGGCAGATGCAGGTCGTTCGAGCTTAGTTCTATACGGTTATGAAACAAATGTGGGTGAGTTGGTTGCAAAAAAAGAGATAAGGTGCCAAGAACGTCAATGAGTGAGATGTTACGAAAAAAACCAAGGGCATTGCGTTACAGATCAATCTTAAAACAACTTTAGATACTATCATCGTGCGCATACATACCCTTCATAGATGGCCACCTTGTCGGTATCCGACTGCTTGATCACATTTACATTTTGGTTGGGATGGCCTCTATATCTGGCAAAGAGCAGCGATACGGGAAGGAAAAGGCATAAAATCAATATCAATCGTGTAATTAGTCTCTTGGGAGACCGCGCTATCATGCTCCAAGTAGAGCCCTTGGCGATCTTGGACGCCATATAAAAACTGTACTCAAAAATCAAAACACAGATCAACATGCACCGTCGCATTAAATGCCATTCAATGGTCTTAAAAACACGTTCAGGACGTTCAGGAGAAGTTATGAGATTCTTATATACGAAGCAAAAAATATTACTGGGATCGTCCGATATCTAGCTCAGACATGTTGAAAAGCATTTCATCACTATTGCCACTACCTGCATTGTTGGAACCACTATTCGACACCTCTTCAAATCCTGGTAGTGGTCCAAATGGAGGTAGCAGCCCACCATTCAAGCTATTTCTCATCGATACCGCACTATTTGTGGTGTTGTTTATGGCAGTTTGACGGTAGTTCGGCACCATATTCTGCTGTTGTTGCTGCCAATAAGCCTGTCTACTAGAAGGTGTATGTCCTAATCGAGGAACAGGCTCAGATCCTTGAATGCCGCTACGACCATTGGACGACAATGGTGGCTGTATTTTACTAGACGGCTGAGGCTCAGCATCATGAGACTCCATAGGAAAGATATCACCTGGTTCTTCCTCTAGCACCTGATTTTCAAATAACTCGGATGATCGAGATGGCGTCATTCGATACCGTAAACCACCAAAATTGTTGTTATTTTGAGCATATTGCTGTTGTTCTGGTGGTGATTCTCTGCTATTGCTTGCACCTGCATATTCTACGAATGGCATTGCATATGGCATACTGGTTTCGGATCTAGTCAGTCCATCTTGTCCATCTGAAGCTGATGGAGGAGGAGGTAGACCCATGGTTGAGGCAGATAGATGATTCAATGAAGCAGAGAATGATGCATTCACATCTCGTAGCTGTTGGAATCGAGCCAAGGCATTCTAAATAGTTGAAAGGTGAAGTTGTTAATATAAGGGCTAGATTTGTTCATTGGTGAATTCCAGATCAAATCTTTACCGTGAGCTTGTTTGATCTAGCACCGGTACTATAGCTAGCACTAACGCTCCTAGAGCCTTCATCAACTTCATTATTGATGCTACTATGAGGAAAACTACCAGCAGCACTTCGTTGCTCTCCATATACACGAGCAGATTCATGCTCCATAATTACAAGTGGTGGCGGCGATGCTGACGTCAGAGACGACCCCCAAAGACCAGGATGCATTGCAAATGAGGATCCTGGTGTAAATAGTGTTGGCAGAGTTATATCAGCTGGCGTCGACGAAGACGATGACGGAGAATGTCGTATGGCCACTGCCGAGGATGTTGGAAATACTACTGAGGGTCTACGGACCATTGGAGCCTGAGAAGATCGAGATGGCGATTGAGAATACGATGATGACGAGGATATTGGCTTCCTCTCACGACTATGGCCACTACTACCACTACCACTAGCACCATATGCTAGATCGAATGGCGGACCAAAGACACCACCTCCTTCCAATCCAAACATGACTTCACCACCACCTGTTTCTGCGTGTGTAGGACTTCTATTTATCTGATCTGAGCTTTTACTACCGTCCATAGAATCATTTCTACCAGATGTGTTTGAATGACCACCCTCTTCTTCTGCTCCTTCTTCTATACTGGGTGAGTGAGTTGTGGAAAATGGTGGAGGATCTATACCATCAAAGTACATATTTGGTTCTCTCATCGTCATAACATCCTGATCACCCGCCATGAGAGAACCTACGGAATGAGGAGTGAAAGGCATGAAGGGAGGATATGTCATGTCTGATGATTGCATTGACGTGCGTCGAGACTGATTTCCAACTCCTGATCTACGATAATACGACGCTAGGGGAGCATTCGTTTGAGTACCGACTTTGAATACTTCGGAAGCGGGAGATGGTGATCCTGATCTAGAAGCAAAGTGTGGATGATGAGATGGTGATCCATGACTACTGCTACTACTATTATTGTGTCGCAGATGCGGTGGTAGATAAGAGCTTGTTGTTGTATTTATACTATGGCTGATCGGATTGACGGTACCACGAGGAGACGTAGCAGTATCAGTAGTCCAACGATTGTTGGAACGGGATGCTGGTAAACTACCAAAGACTGGAGACTGACTCAGATTAGAGACTTCTGGTTCGGGTACTCTTCTTTCTACTAATACATCTCTCCTGCTGCGACTTGACTCAGAGATTCGTCTATCTCTTGCAGAGTCGAGTGACCTTGGCGAAAAGTAATTTTCATCAAAGTCCCCCAACCGAGAGGAGAGCAATGCCTCTGAGTCATCAGCTGAAAAGTCACATTCTAGACGGTACATGACATGCAGAGAAAATACCCCAAATGCAGTATCCACAGTGCCGAAGCTATACTCTGCAATGCCCATCCGCATATCTGATGTACTGTGTAATTGGTCTAATGAGATATGAATGGTAATGAGTTTGCTGCCTGCAATGGTTACACGGCTTGTCGAGTGGCGGGCAGTGTCGACCCTCACCTAGACCCGCTTCATCCTCCGGCATAGTCCTCCTTGATGACAAGCGATATCCAATCCCCAGACCTCCATTCGTACTTCTCTTCAACCGTCTAAACAGCCGATAACTTGGCATCAACCTAATAAAACTATACAATGATCTAAAATACATGACTGCCTTCTTATATACAGTAGCAAGCTCAGGTGGTTGCGACGGAACGGGACCCCTTGAATAAGAGTGAAAGCGAGCGTTACTTTTGCCATGCGCCTGAAGCAGTTGGCGACATTTCACTCACGTGAGACTCAATTGCCATGTTTCGAGCAATATCGTCCGTTTTCTGACACTTCGTCCATTCGAATCAATAGATACAAGCTGTTCAGGCGGTATCCGTCGTCTGCGAGACATTTCGTCACGAATGGTCACTGCTTGTGCTGGGCCTAGATTTGACAAGTCCAGAAACAGATCTATTATCAGGGGTGGCGATGACACTGCTGTCGAGTTTGCCGACGACACATTAAGTGATGATGAAGCCGGGATGGCATTGACTCTCCAGTACTTGAGTTCGTCCCGAAGTGCGTCCAGCTCGTCAATTTCCAAGTTGAACTAGTGAGAATAAATCACGTTTCAGAACTTGAGGAAACCAATAAAGTTGCAAACCGGGGTTGTCTGTCCGAGACAAAGCACTTCAAGGTCACGGTATCATTCAAGAATGTGATCAAGTGGCAAAGTACTCACCCACTTGTTACTTTTGCGAGCAGAGTCGGGTCCGATAGAAGTAGTTGAACCAGATAGTTCTCCTACTCGTGTACTCTTTCTTGATCTGGAGGTGGATTGAGAGTGTGGTGGAGGATGAGTCCAGCGTGCTTGCACAATACATTGAGCAGTCTTTGAGTAGAATTGCTGAATCAACTGTTCTGCCTTCTGGCTAGATCTGTTGGGGCTGCTGATGCTAGCAGTGTCACTACTTGCAGTATTGGAATACGAGCTGTTCGTTCGTGCCAGATCCATTGTACCAGATTGTTGATTGCAACGAGTGTGGAAGTGATTAGGTAAAAATAGAAGAAAAACTTCCTCTACAAATGGCTTGAGAATCTATGTCGGCATGAAATCGCCCTGTGTGGTTTAAAGTTACCTAAGTTGTGTTGTTGAGATTGCGACAGTGAGTCGATCAGCATGTGAAGGATGTGCAGATCTCAACAACACAAGTTCATCAATGTTTCAAGTAATTTTACGCGTTCATCTTCGCGAGTCTCCTCCTTATAACTCCCATTCTTCTTGTTATCAAATCTGGTACATCTAAGTAACCTGTGAAATGAAAACATCGCCAATATACAGAATGGCTCGCCCGCAAACTATCGCCCTGCAGGGGCTAGGTGCTGCTGCTCTAGCGGCGCTTCTACTCTATCTAGTCTTTCCTATGCACTTTGCAGGGACATCGTTTGGTCTCTCTGCCTCACAGGAGACCCTGATTACCACCCATCTGAAATTTCTTTATAACATTGGTGATCATGAAATCAAATTCTACTCACAGGTAAATTTGAATACTATTGGTATCTTGTAAATTACGCATTCCTTCTGTTATTATCAAGTACGTCTACTAATCGAAACCACCGCCCAAAAACAGAACGGTGAGGATGGAGCAATACAGTATATATTTGCAAACCTGGGAACCACAAACAAGTACTATGTGGAATTCGGTGTATTTGATGTACGTCTCGTTGCCAAGTGGAATCCCACTGTCTTTGCACGTACCTTGTATGCGTGTTTTTCCTCGTTTCCACACAAATAAACTGACCGATCCCGACATGGCTTGTTTTCAGGGAACTGAATGCAATACCAAGTGGCTATGGGAAAATCAACGATGGGATGGGCTTCTCATGGACGGGAAAGCAAAGTCCTATGATAGTAGGGTCATCCACAACCACTTCATAAACAGGACAAACATTGTCCCCCTATTTCAGAAATACGAAGTTCCCAACGCCTTTGATATCCTATCCGTCGACCTCGACTCATCCGATTATTGGGTGCTGAAGGCTATCTTGACTGCCAAATATCGCCCAAGAGTTATCATTATAGAGATCAACAGGAACTTTGAGGTCGACGAGCCCTATACTGTGAACAAGGAGAGAGTTTTATGGACGGAGTATGTAAAATCAATTGGTTTTCTTATGAAGACATCATTAATCGACGTTTGTTTTGTAGGCCGGCCTCCCTTTTTGGACTGTCCCCACTAGCCGTCAGTTATCTATGCAACAAGTTTGGTTACTCGATGATATACGTAGATAAAGCCGTAGTGAATGGCTTTTGTGTAGCCAGAGAAGTGTTGTCTGACCTGGTTCGCCAACGAACTGGAATCGTAGTCAGCCCACATGACCTGAAACGCTTCTTGCCAACCTTTGAGTACATATATAGAAGACAAGGCCCCTTGGCCGTTGATAGTTTGGTGCGTTTTAAAAAGGAGGTACTGCCGTTGGATGTGTGGAATCGCGTCGACGAGAACGGGGACGTAGTTATTGCCGCCGAAGACGTGAAAGCCTGAAACAAGAATATGCAATAATATACATGTTATACATACAGTACAGTTTGCAGCAATGTTGAAGCAGTCTGATGTTCTCGGTTGTTTTACTGTTACTCTTTATAATTTATTCTTTATACTCGATATCTCTTTGGTAAAGAGTATCGATATGCGTCTATTACATGAATTGACAACGAGATGATGATGTGCAACTCATTAGCTATCGCGAGCGGATGGATACATACTAGCGATGCTAGGTTCTTTTACTATGACACGACGATTCCGTGTCGACTGTATCCTCGGTGGAGGGAAGGGCCGTGAGGTCGGATCTACTGTACTCGGTTCAGATACTGATTGTCCTACGGCTTCTGATTGCGTGCTGGCTCGACGTTGATGAATATATGCTTCAACTTCCCTATCTATCTCAGCACGTATATTTCGCTCCTCTTCAGTTTGATCATCACGAGGAGGCGTTATAATTACAGCATGACTGTCGTCGAAGGGATTTAAGCCTCCCGCTGCTGGAGCTGTTGGCGTTGTTGGAGTGAATGGATTATAACCAGATGGTGATGTTGGAGTCGATGATGCATTTGTGAATGGATTAGACGAGGCAGTATTTACAGGACGTAGTGGAGACGGCGGGTTATGAAAGTGCTGAGGTGGAGGATAAATATTTAGCGAGGGGGGCCTATATAATGATGGAGGTCGGCTTGGATTTAATGGTGGAGGATTTGTTACTATAAGCGGTGCTGGTATACTCTCTGTGGCATTATGCCCGCACGTTGAGCAGATCTCGTTGGACACGTCATTTTCCATCGAAGAACAGAAAGCGCACTTCCACTTTGGCAATTCAGCCGACCTGACTGGTTTTACATCCGCGAACAATAAACTGCCCTCTTCTATAGCTGCTTTATCCAGACCGCATCCATCACAGTTGTCTGTGCCTTTGTTGGCAAATGTACCTGTTGTAGAAAATGAGGAGGTTGAATATGCGAATTCTTACGAGACGAACGACGAAAAAGTAGAACAGGAAAGATTGTTTACATCGTGGACAAATCCAAGGGATTGTAGAAGAGCATACAGCACATTCCGTGACGGTCCAGCTATTTATGAACGTACAATCTATACACGTCCAGCCTTTCGAGGGAGGTGGAGACACAGCACGTCGAGGACGTTCGGTTTCTGAAGACGCGGCCCTTCTATTACTTATAGTAGGTGGTTTAGGCAGTTCCAAAGACATGGAGGATACAGGTCTGCGAGGAGGCAGAGATGGTGGCAATGACGGAGTAGCCGATACTAGTGACGGAGACCTTGAGGATGAAGACGAACCGGACGATTTGATCTTTTCACCATGGCCACAAGCTTCACAGACCCCGAAATCTTGGTGGTTTCTATAAGTACAAACAGCGCAAGTCCACTTGATCTCTGTGTCCTCCTCGTCTACATGATTATTATGCAAGTTCAGCCATGCTGGCACATGCTCTTCTTCTCTCAGAGTAACAGTAGATGGTTGAGGTCGAAGCCTCGGTCGAGGGAGTGTTTCTTGAATGTGATCTTCAGCTGCTGGAGCTACTGCCGAGTCGTAAGAAGGGAGCTCTTCTTCCTGACCATCATAGCTGGGAGGAGGAGCTTGCGATAAAGTGGTAGTCCTCCTTCGAATTGTGAACATTGATGCTGCAATTTGATGTTTGTAGATGGTGAAATTGTATGAATAAGTAATAAGGCACAGTGGAGTTGGTGTAGCGGAAACTTACATGTATAGATCCTTTTATTCGAAAAGATGCCTTGGGTAGAGTACCGTTCAATTCGTCGTTGAGACCGTCAACGCACCCTTCAACCTCCAACACAGTATATATCACAAGAAGAAGCAGATCAAGCTTGATCTGCGTTTCTCCGAACTCAGTTACGAGGCTTTGTCGATGACTCTTCGCGACTGATCTCTGCCTCTCTTCTAACTTGAACAAATAATAACTTGGCAAAACTTTGACGAATCAGCGCATTAGAAAAGCAATCTTGATCAAACGCGGGTTGCCCGGCGCAAAGGGATCCTATGAAAAGGGAAGAGAAATTCTGGCTGTCGCTCTACTGTCAACTTGCTCGCCTCTTGTATCAACTCGAAGAACGAACGCGTCACTGGTGGGGTGCTGAGTGATACCCTAGCAAGCCGTAGCTGTATAAGGTTAATTCGAATTCGAAACTAAAATATTTGACGTCGCGACTTATTGAACACTAGAACCTCTAAAGCAATCTGAAGTTTTAAATTTTTGTTCATTCCAAGCTCCAACCTCCGGCCACAACATCGCCACCTATTTTCGTTGATCAAGGAGGAGAGTCCACGCCGCATTCTGGCCGATATTTCAGTAAATCTAGTACTGTCTGCTCTGTGTCCAGTCGCGGTCTTATTCGTTCATCTGTGGAGGGTGCGTCGCTGGCCACATTTAAGAATTCAACAACCGCATAATAACAATGGTGCCAACGGAAGAAACCACAACCAGCTGCTGGCAATAATATCTATAGTCGGTGTCTCCTTAATCTGTATATGGATGACCTTTGGTAATGATGCACCTTCATCACAATCTGTATCACACACGGGCAGTCACCAAATGGATTACACTGCTGATTTCTTAAAGAATCGCTCACCTTACGTATCTTTGAAATCAATCCACGAAAACTTCAAATCAAGTTACAAAATCCCTGCCTGGCTTCCAAGTGAGTGCTAACAACGATAGATGCATCCTAGTGTTTTGTTCCTCTCATAAAAAGAGGAGAGATGCACTCACAACGAGTGTCTGAACATATGTTTGCTCACACAATTGTGTACCTGGCGTGTAGATGGCTAGCTATGGGACGACGAATGTTATTTGTTGAACTACATAGGCTTCACTACACCTGGACCTATTTACGAACAGGTACTTGTTGATTCTGTTTCATATCAACACTATGCATAAACCAGTGATACATAATAGGGATCATTTCGTGGAAGGTCGACTGTTTGTATAGCCGAAGGAATTAAAGCCAGTGCACATCCAGACAAGATCTTTATTGCTGCTGATATTTTCCCTGCTGGTATGATTACAATCGAGGTATTCGTCCTCTGTGCTGTGCCTTGTTGATCCTTGTCGATAACATCGTTTTTTTGTCACAAACAGGTGCCAGATCGGTCAATGAAGGAAAATGGCCTGCTACCGGAACACCACACCGTTGGAGGTTCAGTTCTGATAACAGTACAGGTATACCGGCTGTAACACTGAAGGAAAACCCTACAGTGGACGGAACTCAGGTTTTGAAGAGTGTTCCCTAACAACCGCAAAAAAGTGTTGACTGATTTAAGTTTTATTCTCCCAGATTCATTCCGAAGTTCCCTATGAAGAGCATATGATCAAAATCGACGCTGTCTATGAAAATCCTGGAGGCCATCTTCACGAGCTGATGGCCAATATAGCCAAGGCTGGTCTTACTAAATACGTACACAGAATGGGATCCCGTGGAGCCCCAGACTTTAAGTACATGATGGTATGGACCGATTCGTCTCACGGGCTGATTGAAACCAAGATGCACATGCCCCGTTGGAAGAAGATGCTAAGAGATTACCCAAAGACATTCGCCTTCCATGACACGGCTCATCAGAAGAAGTAATGGCATGTTTTAGAGAGGAAATGGATGTGGTTTACGAGTTTAATGGGGAATCCGTCTTTGTAATTGAGGCTAAACGTAGAAAGACCCAGTCACCAGTATGAGGCACGAAATGTAGTGGTCTTCTTTCAAACACAAATACAGTAATGTCGTACCACAATACAGAATGGTGATTGATTATATTCCAAACGCCTTCGAAGGGAAACACACTCAATAGAACTTGGACTTGGCAAAATCTGGAAGATCCACAAAAGCGTTCTTGATGAAACCGGCAGTGCCGGTGCCGTTCCGATGGATTTTATTGATCGTTGTTGTATCGCTTATTGGCATGTTCACCTTCTCTAGGTAAGCTTGGAAGTTACAGTGCGATCAGCTGGCGGTGTACAATAGCCAAAACTCTTATAAGCTAACACCAATTTGAATTCAAGCATGCAATTAGGATCAACAGATTCGGAATGGAGAAGTTTTGGCAAGTCGCTTGGAGTCGTTGGTGCTGTTTTCCTCGTAACATTTTTTCCTAAAATTTTGGATTCACACTTTCACACAGTTCCGCCCCAGCGTGACCCGCCTGACTATGGACCATCAGAATTAGGTAGTTGTGGAAGGTATGGATGTCATTTTCCTTTGAGATCCAGCCCACTCGATGCACGCTAGTGAATCCAACAGCTTACCGAACCTTCCACAAACCGCACCTCAAAATCACAGATACGATTATCCAAAAATAGACTCGTTCCTGAGTAATCCAACTCAGTATTGTCGAGCTGGCTCTGCAGTGTGGACGTGTTGGCAAGATCCACGATGGATGGATCCGCTGGTCAATCCAGACCGACTAACTGTAGAACCATTGTGGTTTAATCTCACAATACCGTGGAGGCCAGACACTCTGCCTGCAATGTGTGTTGCAGAGGGGCTGATGCAGATGGGTCCTAGTAGTGATAGAGGGCTTGTGGTTGTTACTGACTGCAAGAACGACGAGATGGCTAACGTTCGCGACTTGCTTGTCGAACACGGCCGCGACATGTACATAAGAAGTGGGAAGCTGGCGTCTTGTACAGAAGTCATTGATGAACCGGTGGTGCTGATGGTTCGTGATGTACATAGTAATTTGTAAGTTCCATCATCTGTTGATTTTCCCTACCAAAACTTGATTCCTCAACACCAACCGATTATTTTAGATGGCACAGTATGTTAGATCATTATTCAGTCTTTTTAAGTACATTGATAGCCGACGCAGCATTCTCTGGAGAGACCAAGTCGGCACGTAATATCAACAAAAACAGTAGTGTGTGGGCCAAACCTGCTGCGCTTTGGATTGCCGACCAACGTAACTTTACCGATGATCCTTGGTCTTCGTTATTATCCATGTATGGGTCTGTCAGCCTGACGTATTGGCTCAAACCTGGTACTTGCTTCAAGAAATTGATTGTATCCCTAACTCAGCACGATAATGAGATATGGAGAGAGTCGTGGGTAGCATCAAACTGTAAATCATCGTCTATGCTCAAGGTGACTTAAAATTGGATTATTTGCGCAAATGTTATATTCGAGTTGCGTCTCTTGCCATCATATAAGCGATCACACGTTTCTCACTCAAACACACTTTCAGTAAAATTTTGTAACTGATCTCCACCAATTACCACTTAGAGCTTTACTGCAAAGATTGCTCAACATGTTGGTTTGGGCCTAGTAGGACCAGATCCTCAATACGACGCCACAATAACATTTATAGAACGAGATACGAGAATTCTTGTCAATTTTGCCAAGATCATGTCATTAACACGAAAAGCCCATCCACATCAATTCATTCGAGCAGTCAATTTCGGAAAGCTGAGTCCGCTAGAGCAGATGCAAGTTACTCGAACCACGTCGATACTTGTCGCAACACATGGAGCAGAGTTGACCTTCTTAATGATGATGCCGGCAGACTCTATAGTTATTGAGATCATGCCGGAAGGGTTGGAACGATTTGGATTTCGGAACTTGGCCAAGGTACGCGCTATGTGGTTGGTGAAGGAGAAATTTGGAGTTGGCGATATAGTCTTGAGAACTGATTAAAATCCCTTCTTAATCCAGTTACTAGACATAACGTATATCGCTGTACGATCGACTATAACAAAAAAAGGAGAGGGGTACGTTCCAATGCAGTCAGTGTCTACATGTCCCAACAAAGGCTAACTTCAACTCTCTTTGAACACAGCCCCAATTGGAAAGATCCTGAGCATACGGTAGACGAACATGCCATGTTGGAGGCAATCTCAGGAGCTGTGCGGATGGGTGCAACGAGTCACGGTCGCCTGTCTGTAGACAAGTTTGCTAATGGGACGAGGCGGTATGCTGACGCTCCACACCTTTGGCCGTAATTTCAACTACTCGAATATATCGATACTAGAAGACTCATACTTACAGAGACGCCCTGAGAGGTCCATTAATAGACGTCGAAGCGAAACATACACACTACTTACGTACTCAAAATTTGCTACGTTTATTGACTTTCTTGCTGCTTAAAATTCTATAGTATGAAGGGTGAAGAGCAACTAATACCAGACATAGGGAGTCGTTCTTTTAATGGCTAGCACCGTTGGTTGCACGTTGTCTACCACCTCCAGCTGCTGGGGTTTCGGGCTTTCGTGCCAAGAAGAAAAACATAGGAGTAAACAAGTGCTCTTCACCACCCTTCACCAGCGCTGCGGCGGCGAGGTTTAGCAACAGTGAGACCTTGCACGTTCCTGGTGGAGCTAGGCGGACCAATTCCATAAACCAGGTGAAGATAGATGTCATTCTGAAGGAGCAAATAGGAAGTGTTGGTGTCTTGTTGCACTGCCATTCGCATTGAAAACCGTTTTGACTTTCAGACCAAATCAAACTAAAAGGGCTTACATTCGACCAACGGGATTCATGCGCCATCTGTATAACTGATCCATTTGAAGAGAGTAAGATCCTTGTAGAGGAGAGTACCAAGGTTCTTGGCCAGAAGACATGGGAGCATCTGGGTCAGCAAAGTCTTGGCAGTCAATCAATTCAAAGCCGACAGATCGAATGGCAGCCTTGACTTGCTCAATGGTGTAAAGCTTGGGAAGAGAGTCGCCTTCCTAGAAGAGGCGTTTCATGTTTGAATTTGAAATGTTGCAGTGGGTGACATTGAGTTTTACGGTTTTAACAACGTACCTCAATCTCGTTGATAATCTTCTTTTGGACCAAGTTGTTTTCATCGTATTTGGCAGTGGTAGCCCATTCATAGTTGGCAAAGTATCCTCCAGGCTTCAACACACGGAAGACTTCAGAGTATACACCTTCCAAACGAGGAGCATGTACACAGGCTTCGAAAGCATAAGCAGCATCAACGTGTGCATCTGGGAAGGGCATCTTCATGAAATCGCCCTAGATCGATGCCACTTTGAGTAAGATTGAGATTGTCCAACAACAACTGTCAGCTTGCATTACCTTGATGGCCTTTCCGTATCCCTCTAACTTCATAGACTTGTTTAATTTATTGGCACGTTCTACTTGGTATGCATTGTTGTTTAGACCAATGACATTAGCACCAGTGCATCGAATGACTTCGCGCATGGGACCACCTGTTTTGCAAAGTGATAAGAGATGTAGCAACAGATCAGAAGCAATCTGACAGAGATGAAACTAGTTAAATCGTACCGACACCACATCCGATATCAATAGCAGTCATTCCAGGCTTCAAGCCCAATCTAGCTGCCAAGTATTGCTCATGACGGGCAATAGCCTGCACGAAAGTGTCACCTTGGAACATTCTAGCAAAGTGGAAGGATTGACCCCATCCTAATTTGGAATTTGATTTTGAGTTAATTTCGATGGTTTTGACCAAGCGACCACATAGGACAATGTGTGTGAAAAATTGAGTGAAAACGAGAGGGTAACATTCAACCAGCAGAGCACACTCAAAACCAGCTTCATCCCTCTTTGACCGCAAATGATTGTATAAATCAGGTACAGGATCCGTCATACCATATTCGTAAAAGTCAGTAACCAAGTCATAGTAATGGTTTGTCAATTGAGCATATTTTTCACGACGGTTTGCAATAGATTCCTCAGTGTTTGCAAGGTTCTTATGGTCGGCATCCCAGAATTGAGCATATGAGTCGACGGTATTCTTGTGAGCCTCTGTGTCTTTAGCTTTGGTCGCCATTCTCGACATGAAGCCAGATTGGTCGCCAGATGGCATATGAGGTACAGGGACGGTTTCTCCTTTTGGGGCCATATCTGTTTTGTCTAACTATGTGTATGTACTAGGCTATGTATAGTAATGATATTAAGTGGCACCTCCTGCTGTTTCTGTGGAGAATGGGGTGACTGGAGCAAAGTTGAGAAAACTTGCGAGACTAGCGCAACCAATCAGATATGAGGTGCGGAGTTGGGAACTGTACAAAAACGAGGAAATCGCCAAGAGGAACGTCGAATGATATTGTCGATGATTTTCCTGCTTGGGGTGTCTCTGGTCGTCGCCTCGCGTGCCTCAGACTCGCCTCGCGACAATGACCACCAAGGTGCAATTTGCCTGCGCAACGGCACCACTACTTTTTACAATGAATTCATAAATCGAATCGATATTCTTCATTGTGGCGAGTGTGGATACTGCTCTACGCCGCACGATGTGGTAAGTAATCGCTAACCTGTGTCGATTACACGTGTTTGCAATGTATTGTTGTCATAATCACGTCCTTTTCCTTATTAATCTGATCTATGTCATTCTCATTAGGGCATCTATTACCATCAAACACGGACTCTCACGACAATGTCCAAAAACTGCGCGTTGGCAGCGTCCATCTTGTCGGAATCAATTGGTCGCCTCTGTTTCGATGTGTTTATTGGCTTCAAGCCCGAATGCAGGGAGTGCTGGCTTGCTGATATTCGATGTGTGCGATACTCGAAATGCTTTGGAGTCTGTTTGAAGCAGTTCTTTAGCGTTCGAGGCACGGCCATGTCTGGTGAAAACGAATGCTTGAAATGTGATGAAGAGATCTGCGGCCCTGCATTTAAGAAATGCAGTGGTGCAAATCGGCGGAGGCTGGGAATCACTGGTGACATTGGTCGTAATAATGATGAGATCTGCACATTGGTTGATAGTGCACTTCATGAGGATTGGATCTCGAAACACGACCGGAAGGAATTGTAATTTGTAGTTAGGTCTCAAACATATGGCGTATTAGTCATTGCCTCAATAAAAGTAAATTATTCCTCGACCTCTGATGGTATTACTGTGACATACACGATCTCTTCTAGCTCAAAGTAGATTCTCGAGATCGGGGAGATAGAAAAGCCTTGTCCAATAGACATCCAGGTCGAACTCCTCTTCTTTGCCATCACTCCTTGCACTGTTGGTGGAATTCAAGACCCAAAGCAATGCCGAAATTTCGAGACAGACAAAAGTTCCAGCCGCATGCCACGATCAGTGCATGGCTACCGACTCGGTTCAAGGCCCGAACATGGATCATTTTATCTGTTTTAATGGTGTTCTTGTGGTTCCAGCTAACACCGAGACATAATGAGAAACCTCCAAGAGAAAATGGAGTCATACTGTCACTACTAAGGAATGAGGACCTGCCGGAACTCTTGGAAACGTTAAAGAACTTTGAAGTACGTATCTCGCCAGTCTCACTGTTCCAACATTCAAGCGAAAAACAACCTAATTTGAAGCTCCACTTTTACCAAAAGGAGCGATTCAATCATCGCTGGCACTATCCGTATCTGATGCTCAATAATGAGGAATTCTCCACTGAATTCATGGAATCTGTACAATCAGCCACCGAGTCACAAGTGCAATTTGGTCTGGTGGAGGACTTTGACTTCCCGGACTTTATCAATCAGACTGTTCGTGCCCCTGTGCTCTTTGTGTGTTGCCCAGGAAAGCCATCACAGCTGATCTGTCATACATATACTAGGAAGCTAAGGAATTCATGGCCAAGTCTACTATTGAGCATGGTAACGAGACTGCCTACCATCACATGTGTCGGTGGTATGTGCTGTTGAAACTGTCGAAGTTGTAGTTGCCGTCAATTGCTAACCGCTTCTCATCTTAAGGTTTTCATATCCCTTTATAAATCACGAACTGCTAGCACCATATCATTGGTACTGGAGGCTGGAGCCTCACGTCAAGTTTCACTGTGACATACCATACGATCCCTTGGCCTACATGGCTAAAAATCATATACGATACGGGTTCGCCGTTGTTTCGAGAGAACGGCCTTATACCCTGCCCAGCATTCTTAGGGCAACAAAGTACGTTTACACTTGCGGTTCAAAACCAATTGACTTTGGCTCATCAACTGCATCCAATTTAGAAACTATTTAAAAAAGAGAAATCTTGTATCTACTGACTTGCTGGATGAGTTTGTATTTGAGGAAGCTGCGGATGGTTCCTTTGAAATCTGTCAGTTCTAGTAAGCTCGCAACACAGGGGGGTGTTTCGTTAATAGTTTATCACTTATTTTCTAACTTATTACCTCGCTGCATAGCAACAATTTGGAGATTGTGGATCTGAGTCTCTTACGAACAAGGGCTTACTACGAGTATTTTGACTACATGGACCGTTTGCTAGGATTTTATCTTGAAAGGTACGTAGAGGGGTCCATTAGCGTGCTGTAATATTTAGATTCTTACATGTGTCATCTTGCTGATAGGTGGGGTGATGCACCCATTAGAACAATATATGTGGCCATGACTCTACCAAGGTCGCAGATACATCACTTTGCCGGTAAGTGCCATGTCTGATGCTGCTGTTACGCTTGCTTGACTGACACTTTAAAACTCCAACTTAGATTTTGGCTATGAGTAAGTCCACATGGTGTTGAACTCTCTTGTTATTTGTATACTTTTCTCCACGAAGGAAGTTGCTTATTCAATTGCTTTTTCCTAGACATCAACTACAGACCAGCATATTGTGTGCCGGCGAGACATGTCTATGTCCCAAAGGGCCCATTAAACAGAGTATGGATATAGGGTTTATGCTACCACGGACTGGAGAGCACTCGCACTGTATAGAACGGTGGGCCAACACCTCACAACTACTTAATCTGCATAAAAAAGCACCAATGCCGCAGCTGGAAAAGCAAGGTGCAAAGACTAACAAGATGAAGGCTGCGGCCAAATAGATACACTTTTATTGCATCAGAACATAAACTTGTGGAAGCATATCGCGAACGAACGCCATCTTGCGCATGTTCTGGATAAAAATCGCGTCGGCTTTTGCTTGTAGTTTGTACTTCAATTGCTCCAGTCAGGAACAGAATGGCAGCAACCAGCTAAATGTGTTGAAACCGAATCAAAGAGAAGGAAGCTCGTTTAAAACTGTTCGCCTTGACTTAGGACTCATGGCTACTGCAACAGAAGATGGTCAACCCGATGCTGCTATGGAGGAATTGTTGAACGAAGCGCACCATTTAGTTTCTGAAATTAAACAGCTGGAGGTACGGAAATTTCTTAACTGTAAATGATGCTTTAGCAGCATTGAATTCCATCTTGGGTTTCTTCCGATTGCCAAATCTGTCGTACATCACCAAAAACTCAAAAACGTCTAACACCCAAACTTAACACCTCATACCAGAGCAAAGCTGCACATTACAACTCATTGGCAGAACAGATACATGTAGAAGAAACCACTGGAATCAAAGAACTAGCAAAATCTCGGAAATTGGTCAAGGAGTTTACCAAAAGAGCCGAGAAAACTCTCAAGTCGCCAGATGCACCTGTAGAGCTTGGAGAGAGCTTGGCCAAGCTCGAACGCAAACTGAAACAACTCGAATTTCAGTATCCTCGTCCTCCATCGTGCGTTTCGGTTGTTTTGGATTTTGAGACACGGTTGTCACGGTTTTTCATATCAAGACACCATATCGTATAGGTTTATTCTCAGATGGGCTTTAGGAACATCAGGGCCTTTCGTGCTCAAGCCTTTGAAGCTGAGGCTTGCATACAAGCAGGGTACCACTCGTTCATCACGCTTTAACGAACTTACCGTTTGACTTTTGACCAATCACTGTTTCTAGAGTATGAGTCATTCAAGCTCAACATGACCATTTTGTCAACCATACTGGCTGCATTGAATTGGTTCTTTCTGGACAACAGAGTCGTCGACGCACTTCATTCTTTTGTATTGCTGTATTATTACAGCACAGTGACGCTCAGAGAGCTTATATTGCTGGTGAATGGCTCCAGGATACGGAACTGGTGGCTGATGCATCATGTTTTATCGGTGGTGCTTATGGGAGCCATAGTGGTACGGATGCAATAAACAACGAAACACTGCCTGCATAGTGACACTAATCCTTGATATTAGATATGGCCGAAAACGTATTGCTACTCCTCATTCAGAACTTCCTTTCTCCAATTCTCTATAACGCTGGGAGTCATTCAGTACTTGCAGGTACGGTGTTCGTTCCCTATACGAGGTAGAATGCGGTTTGACCTTTTTTTGTTTCTAGTATCGATACCAGATTCACCGATTATATGTATTGAGATCACTCGACCTGGCTGGACCAATGGACGTAGTTGGAGATGGACTCCACGTACAGCATTTGGAGCGAGATCTTGCCTTGTTGATACCCTTCGTTCTGGCTGGTCAGCTATTCCAACTGTATAATGGATATCAATTGGGTCAGCTATGGTGGTCTGGTGTTTGTACTGAAACTCATGTAAGTCCATGTCGCTGGACTAGGTGGTTTTCTTGACGAAATGCGGGATCTGTAGTTTTTTTGCTCACCTTCTACTCTTACAGACCCCGGTTGCCGCATTGCTGTTTTTTGTGCTTGGACTAGGCAACGCATTCACAACCATCAAAACGTACTTGTCAAGGAGAGGAGCGGATCGCAAGAACCTGATGGCAAACTACTATTCGCCTCTGAGCCCTGTTGGACGAGTTGGTAGCTCTGATAATATCAGAGCATCAAACAGATCCAGCAGTAGTGACAGACTGCATAGATCATCAAGCTCTGACAAACTCAAGTCGGTGTCACTGGCAATGACTGCTATCTCACCAGAAAAGAAGGAAGAGAAGAAGGAATTGTAAAGAATACCTCTTTTGTACATTATTTCTCATTTTATCACCTCGCTCAGCATAAAAGTCTAATAGAAAACAATCAAAGCCAGACATACAAACAAACACAGATTGATATAAAAACTTATTTACTGTATTCGTGCTTCCTATTTTACAATGTTGGTGGTATCCTTATTTATGACTGTTACAGAATTGTGATGGATTCTCGCGGCCAGCCGTTGGAGCAACCGTACGTGTTCTGCAAAACAAACATGGGTTGCTGCATTCCACTATGGTCACCTTCAAAAGAAGTCATCGCATCTTTCGGAAACACTTCGACAAGTTTGTATCCAGCAAACATGTGTTTTAATCGCTTCTGTCCGTAGATTCTGTGAGCATTCCATCCCTAATCAAGTGAGGATTAGTATCTTAATTCCTTCCAACCCAAGTATCAAAACTACCATACCAAAGAATCTACACAGCAAGGCACACCAACGAAAGCAAATCCACCAGGCTTCAGATAAGTGAGTGCTTTGGCCATTGTTTGCAAATCTCCGATTGGATTCAACACATCACCATATCGCCCTACATTCAATGAATGAATGAATGAAGGAAGTTTGCAACAAGTCATGACTAACGTTTGTCTCATATAACGACTAGTGGAATTCATTCATAAAATTACTTACCTAATCCATCATGCTCAAGAGATGAGTAAGAGACGATGAAATCAAACGATTCAATCTCTTTCCTCAAAACTCCCATCGAGAATGGTTTGGGAGTAAATGTTGTTATTTTCGGATAATAACAGTTTATCGATCCGAATTCTAGTGTGGAGATATGTTCTGCACCGTATTCTAGTAGCATGGCCTCCATCCAAGGCGTCTCGCTACCAATGACAAGTCCTCTCTTTCCAGCAATTGCAATCGGTGCATAAGTATCATAAGTGGCATAAACGTCTGTGGTATCATATGTAAAGTTCTGTCTGGCAGTCACTTTGATTCGTAGTATATCAATCATGTCGTTCGTCCATTCGGGCGTGGCGGCGTTACCACCCAAGTAAGCCTGTTCAGAGTTACAGTTACTTTTGGTCAGAGTGCACAGAGCCAACATGATGCGATTTCGAGCAGGATGGAAGCTTGCCTGATCAATGTAGTAGTCGAAAACGGGTATGGTACCATTTAACGTGAAACCTGCGAGCTGCGAGTCCGGTATTTTAGGAGGAGCAGCTCCAAAGCGAGCACCTTCCCCCTTTAGCCATGCATCCAGTAGCGAGAATTCAGGCTTAGGCAGTGGATTTATGGCCGCAGCTTCCTGTAATCATTGGGAGGAAGTGTATGGTTGATGAATGCTTCGGGAGTTGTTGCAAGTCCAATAAACACGAATCCAATAAGTGGAGCTTTAACGTGTTGAAACAAGTAGTTCAACGACGTTATCCATACTTGTTCAAATGTAACTTACAGCTGAAAGATTAGCAGTGCGCCAATGGCATTCAATGTTGATATTATGAGATGATGGGGTGGTAGGAGCGACCGAGTCAGATTTAGGAGTAGATTTCAGATCAGGTATTACAAGGGGGCTGGCAACAGTTGAAACACATTCTATTTGTATTGGGCAGCTGGACAAATCTGCAGCAGTTTTGAGAGATGCTGTCGGGAGTTCGACAAAGAAGGATATAGAAAACAGCAAGATTATGAGAAATCCTATTATGAAAATCCATTTGCGATGACCTGACGGCCTCTCTGTTAGGCGGTCGAAAGTGTTCTTCATTGAAGTTGGATGTTTTGAGTTGGTGAGTTTGCCACGCACGAGAAGGCACACCATTATAGAGAGATTGGACGAAATAAAGGTTCCTGGCTCTTGAAAAGATGGAGGATCTAAAGAATGGGCATCGACAGTCGTCGCCTCTCACTGGGATCAAAGTTACATTTGCTATCGTTGGTATTCAACCACTGCATTTCGTTCCTGTTGTTTTCGAGACCAGCAATCACCTAGTTTAGTTCAGCTAACCAATATGTGTCATGGTCTAGTGATAGCTACAGCCTTGGCCTGGGCCTATCTCACGTATTCAGAGACATCAATGTTTTGTCCACAACAAGGACAGACTCTCCTCGTGTCGGATTCGGCAGCACCGCAATCAGCTTTAACGTGTCCTCCCTGTCAGTACAAAGAAGAAAAAGTAGCGCCATCTTCAAACACCGACTGGTTTACTCATGTGGGGGAGGAGGACGACGCTGAGGTTTGGATGGAATTGTGGGAACGCTTGACTCCAAAGATGTACTAAAAGAAATCCTCAATTAGGCCATGCTGAGAGGAATCTCTTACATAACTCGAAGGACAATCAGTTCTCCAAAGCAGCATCTGCTTGGAGGAAATCCTCTACTAGGAGGCGACGTCGGACGACTCGATGGTGCATGGCCAGTTGCGCTCACTGGTAGGTATATTTGGCTTTACGAACCTCATTGTTACATTCCACGACAATGCCTCAATTCTCCCAAATCTCCACTCCAAAAGACCGATTCCTGAGCCGGACCAACTCTTGCATAGTCTATTCTTTTGGCATCAATTACGATTTCTCATTCGATGATGCTGTCGCAGATGCTTATGGATGTCAAGTCTTTTCCTTTGATCGCAAGTTACCACTACCGGTTTTGGGACAAGGTCACTTTCACATGTGCAAGGTCTCATATACTTCAATTCCATAGCTACAATGACAAATGATACTCACAGAAGGTCGGATAAAGTCATGTTTTACAAGATTGGCCTCTCAGATACGAGTGGCGTTAACGATCAAGGCTGGAACACGACAACTGTGAAAGAGACGATGGCCACGTTGGGCCATGACAGAATCGATGTATTCAAAATGGGTACGGTATACTTTCACCTTTTAGTCTTCGTTGAGTTAATACTCACAGTTTTTACCATTTTCTAGATATTGAAGGTTTGGGCAAATCACATATTTCACTCGTCAAACACAGATTACTTACTCTTCTCCTTCCAAATAATGAAACTCTCACAGGTGGAGAGTGGCCTGTGTTGAAACAATGGCTGGTAGAGCAACCAGAAGTGCTGGCGAAGATTGACCAACTGTCATTGGAAATCCACTTTGATTGGCGAAAGGCTTCAGATCAAGCTGATATGCTCAGAGACTTACAAGCCAAGGCTGGCTTGAGAATATGGAATTGGCATGTATGTGGTGACAGCCCTTGTTGGAATCTAACTTTCACCTTTCTCTAAAGCTCACAACTTTAATCTGTAGACGAATCCGCTGGTCGGGTCTTTGAATTTAGGCAACATTAAGCCAATGCAGCTAGCGTTCCTGTATGAAGTTTCCTTCATGCGACCAGCCAACTGAGTTGAAAATACGCGGAATGTCATGAAAATACCATCAACCACATGTCAATATTGACCACTCCAAGTGTATTATTTGGCTAGTGCTCATTGTATAGTGTGTAAATACTCAGTCTGGATATGCATGATATTACTTGGAAGTGAAATGGCATCCATGTGTGATTATAGTTCTGGCAATATATTTCTAAAGTACTCGACAGTCTCCTCAATACCTTGCGCAACAGAAAATGTGGGTTCCCAGCCAAGCACAGTTTGGGCTCCTACAGACAAAAGACAGGACTGTTAACTGATCCATTCTCTTGCAAACATGATCTCGCGCAACTTACGTGTAATATCAGGCCTTCGACGTTGCGGATCGTCAGTAGTAGCAGGCATATTTATGATTTCCGTACTATTATCCACCACGTCTCTAATAATCTCTGCAAATTGTTTGATTGTATATTCTTCCGGATTACCCAAGTTGACGGGATCTGTAGCGTCGCTTTCCATCAAAGCAATCAGACCATCAACTAGATCATGTACATATTGGAAGGAACGAGTTTGGGCTCCGTCACCGTATATGGTTAATGGAACTCCTTTGAGTGCTTGGATGACAAAGTTGGATACGACACGTCCGTCTTCGGCATTCATTCGTGGTCCAAACTAGGTGGGTAAAATATGTGGTAAAAATGAGGAAAGCGAAAAGTAGAATGAAGCGAAAAACGTGCCAAGCAATACTCAAGAATGTACATACAGTATTGAAGATTCGTGCCACTCGCACATCGACCTTGTCTTGATTTTGGTATGAATACGTTAATGTTTCTGCGACACGTTTGCCTTCATCATAGCATGCACGAGGTCCAATCTATGCAACAAATTCACAATAAGAATGAGATATGAAATGAAAAAAAAAATCGCCATGTTGCATCAATTACGTACTGGATTGACACGTCCCCAGTACGACTCCTTCTGAGGATGTTCTTCTGGATCACCATATATTTCAGACGTGGAAGTTAACAAGAATCGAGCCTTAACTCGTTTAGCTAACCCCAACATATTGATTGTGCCCATGACGGATGTCTTGACCGTTTTGATAGGGTTGTACTGGTAATGTGGTGGAGAAGCTGGACATGCTAAGTGATATATTTGATCTACTTCAACCATGAAATGGTCTGAAAACAAAAAAAAAGAGTCAGGATCAAAGTGCTCATGATGGGAGTCATCCACAAAGAGTTCTTACTGATGACATCGTGTCGGATGAAATCGAAATGAGGGTGACCAATCCAGTGTTCTATGTTCTTTTTCGAGCCTAAAGAGCGAAAAACCAACGAGACTAGTTCAACGCATAGTCAACAACTCTCAAACATACACGTCAAGCACCTGTAAATAGATTATCGACGACAGTAACATCATGCCCCATAAGCATCAGCCTATCAACCAGGTGCGATCCAACAAATCCAGCACCACCTGTAACCAATATTCTCTTCTTTTCAGCCTGTTTTAGTCTCCTAACAGCAGGATATGTCTTGGAGTCTTTGCCATACACCAGCATCCCATGCTCGTTAGTGATTGGAGACAAAGTGACCGGTGGCCTTAGATACAGCTTTCGTAATTCCGCTAGTGGCATGTCAGATTTGAATTTGGACGACCCGACTGTTTTCACCAGTTCACCAGTTGGATTGGCGTCTGGTGAGAAGATTGCCTGTTTTGATATTTCTCGTCTCACATCTTTGGATACTTGTTCTTGGGTGGTGTCTACTTGCATGTTTGGTGATGAAGCTGATTCAATGTCGGATGTAGCGTTTGTCGGGAAGGCAAAGACGATTCGTTCGAGTAAAAGAACTGGAGAGGGATCGAATTTATAGTCAGTGATGCACTGTTCACAGGTCCCAAGCTTGTAAAGTGCGTGCTTGTCACAAGGTGCAAAATTTCACGAGAAATTGATACCAGTTCTTACCTGAAAGTAGTCCAAGAGTGGCTATCAGAAAGAAGGTTCTGATCCGCATCCACTTCAAGCGCGAAAGCAAAGTGTCTGACTAGTTGGTTGTAATTTAAACTCGCTGAACAACGAGATTTCAACCTAGCTGCGATGTAGCGATGGACAGGGACGTGCATTAGGAGGCCTCAATAACTTTCAATACAAATCAATGACAGTCAAGATATTTTAAGAGTAATCATAGCAAACTATACAATCAGTCCCAAAAAACTGCTAAAGATAAAATATATCCCAAGTCACACGCCTTTATCGAGCAGATGACCACCTAACTCCTCCTCAACTTCTTCAGCAACCCTCACTAGCAGTGATCTCTCATTACTTTTACTCGATGACGAAGGAGAAGCTTCAGGTTCTAGCAGTGCGGCAGACTCATCACCATTGGCAGTTTCAGCAGCGACCTCATCTCCACCAAACAAGACTAGTTCGTGGTACCTTACGCCAAAGGTAATCAGCAGTCCAAGCCCATACAATCCTGCAATAGCAAAGAAGATCAACTGCGGCATCCACATTACGGTTGAGCGATATAGACTTCCAAATAATAGTGGACTGGCGGCCCCAGATACGGTTTCTACCAATGCTATAGCTGAAAACAAACGGCCTTGAAGGGAACTATCTACAGATCTATGTTTTGTTGTGACGATGAGCTGAAATCACGACTTTCGCAAAAACAAACAGGAGACGTACCGACTCAACACAGCTCGAACCATTGGCAGTGTCACAGACCCAAACGAATCAGCCGCTCCAATTACAAAGAATTGCCATCCGGCAGTAGCAAATCCAAAACAGATAAATCCAATGACATTGCATAGAATTGCGAGTCTTACAATCCACATTTCAAATGTGGTTCGATATAGAGCTGTTGCAGCCTTGGGTATGAATTTCAGCGTGTATGGCAATATGACAGCTACAGATAGAATGCGTCCAATTCCGAGTATCAGCAGGAACAATCCGTCGTCGTAACTATCCCAACCAAACTGAAGAGCAGTGTAGAATACTATACAAGAGAGTGTTTTATGGTCAATCTCGACAAATAAGTTACAGTTCAACGGTTCAGACGTTCCAATGGGTAAGTGCAAAACACTTACTGAACGAAAACTGCAAACCAGCGAAACTAATAGCCATTATAAACGCAAGCGTCACGAGCAGCAGTCGAGATAGTTTTCCTTGCTTATGTCCATGTGCGTCTAATCGGGATACGAAGAAAACACTCATGGTTTCAAGCATGTTGGATTTGACGTTACCGAGACTAGCATTAGTTGATGCACTGACACTGCCAGCTCGACTCCTCGAAGTCAATGGAGTACTTGAGATACTGCTTGGCTCGATATCCTTGTCTTCGGGTACAAAGCCCATTGATTCTGGCAATATCAGCAATACATAGAGCAGCACAAGGACTTCTCCTAGAGCACACACATAAAATGGCACCACTACATCAATTGTCGCGAGCAAGCCGCCCGCGAATGGTCCTCCTGTAAAGACAAGAGGCGATTAATTTGTTTTCAGGAGAGATTTAGGGACCAATACCAACCTAAAAAGGCCAGAAATAGCATTGCCTCCATGCGAGCAAACGTTGTAGTTCGCTTCCTAGCCGTAGAAACGTCCGACAGATAGCTAAAGGCCACCATAACGAATACTTGAAATCCACCTAGTAGGCCTAATAGTACAAGTTACAAGGCAGTGAGTGGTGGAGGAACAATGGGAAATAAGCCAGCGATGTCTGGCAAAGAATGGCAAACACTGGGGAGCTATGGCAGCAATTGGCAGTCAAACAATAGCAAACACTGTGAATGTACCTTGAACCAAATGAGTCAAGATCAATATCCACATGCCAAATCCGAGACGGGCGACTGATATCAGACCCAAGACACCAGCAAGAAGCGATATTATGGGGAACTTTATGGTTGTGGTTCTACCGAATTTGTCTAATAGAATTCCAATGAAAGGTACCGCGAATATAGCCGGTATCGACGTACAAAGAGCTAAAGCCATACTCCAAGACGTTGCCAATTGCTGTCAAGGACAAAGAGTAAGCAACATTCTAAGCAAAACCGACGATTGGGTGCATTTCAAATTCATTGACGTTACGCACTTGGACGTGCTCCTGAAAGACCTTGTCGGCATTGCATTGTTCAAAGGAGGGGAGGTCCAACGAGGAGCCAGGTATCCTTACGAATCCAAGAGGCAACCACGATGTGAAATCACCATGAGCTGCAACTTCTGATGCCTTCATTTGACCACACAAGTACAGGAGAAAAAATTGCGTGGAGGGAGCCAATGTCAAGCTAGCACTCAAGACGTGGAAAAACAGGGGTATTATGATCATCATCGGACTCGGTGTCTTCCACCATGGTAGTTTGTTAGATCGAGACGGCGTTTCACCCTCCTGAGCTACACGGTCGGTGGCATTGTTTGCTACAGGAATGGGCTCTATGTTCGTATCAGCTAGTAGTGGCCTTGTCTCGCCGTCCATTTCTCTGTCCTTGAGTTGATCCGCTACAAAAGTTTGGAATCTTGGGAAGTCACCAAAGTTGACGTGGCACCTTAGAAAGTTCTTCGGCTGCTAACCGCTTGCGGGCCAGTCTCTCGTAAGTAACAAATCACATCTTTTTTCGTCTTCAACTCTCAGATCTCTCACTCTAGTGGTCCAAAGCTTTAACAAAATCACCACCTTAGCATCTCGCGCTGGTTCACTACTGACCCATTCATGACCGTGTCAGGAACGGTGGCTCCTATTAAACGATACATTTACGTGCTACTGGCACTCGCCACATCTCTTCTCGTGTGGTCATCCTCATCATCGTTTGTGCAGCATCACAAACTTAGCGAATCAGACCAACACTGCAACTGCCAAGCGCCGCTGCAAGATGAGGCAAATATCAAGTCCAAAATAGTTCCCACTCTTGGCGGGCTCCCTGGCCTTTTGATCCCCTTTGATCTCGAGTTTGACAAATACATGGTGAGAACAATGAGGAGCAGCGTCCTGGATTCGTGTTTCGAAGTAGCCAAATTTTGTGACAAAATGTATTTAGTACTCACAATCACGGGAACTATTAGGAACGACACAAACGGGCACTTCTCGACATTGGATCACACTCTTGGATTATTGCTGATTTGGATGTCGGCGGCGGTTTAGGAAACCGTTTGCCTGGCCTCGTCAATGGAGTACTCCTAGCGCTATTGACCAACCGAACACTTCTTATTGTACGATATCTTTTGAAGTACAACTAGTTCTTGTGCGTCAACAGAGCAGATTTTCTCTCTTTTAGAGGTATCCTGACTACATTCGTCGTATGTGGGACTTTGCTGTCGACTTTGATCTTGAGAACTACCAGATTCCCGGAGAACTTTTTTCAGTGATGGAGGATATGAATCGAACATTGATCGCCGTATCCATCACTGAAGATTTCGCTACCTACTTTGACCAGGTAAGCTCAAGTAAGGTCTTCAACTCATTATATAGCAAAACCTCTCCGGCTGAATATTAATCTCAATATTAGGCGAGGCCGTGGATGGTTCAAGGCTGGAACTATAACGCGCCGTTCTTGCAAGCCAATCCTCATTACCGTGACAGAATAAAGCAGCTATTCCCGGACGGAAGAGTTAGTCATCACATACTACGGCGAGCCATCAGACTCAACAACGGATTGTCTGCAAGACTGGCAGAGTACACGAAAAGCAAGTTCAGACCGTATACGATTGGCATCCACATCCGGAGCATGAAGCTCTCAAACATTGCTTCAATGAGAACCTATGCCACAATAGCACTCGACCTAGCTGATGCATCTGGTCGTCCATCGCACGAGATTGGGTTTCATATAGCTGCAGATAGTGAAAGTCTAAGGAATGAACTCGCACTCTTGCTCGGACAGGAACGAGTGACGTACCTTCCTATACGTTTATCTATGCTTTCGTCTATTGGGAATCCAGGAGGTAGCGATGAGGAGGCAGCCATGGACTTTGTAGCATTAGGTTCTGGCGACGCTGTGGTGGCAACATACGGGTCCAGTTTTGGGCAATGGGCTGGAGCTTGGAGTGGTCGAAACTATGTTACCGTCAACCAGCAACTGACTAACTATTCGAACAATAAAGAGGTGGCCTTTTGGAAGAGGTAGAGTCATCGAGTCGTTTGATCTCCTCTCACATCAATTTACAGTTACTAATGCAGCTTTCATTCGTTTTAGCATCAAGCCAGAGCCCTGCTCCTTCTTATCCAAGTGGTTTACCCAGTCTCCCACGGCAGCAATGTCGCCGCACGTTGGGCTTGTTGCTGAGAGACCAGCTCTCGAAAGAAGAGCAGTTACGGAAGAAGACAGAGAAGCCAAGGCAGTTGCTCTCCTGATGGCCAGTCCCCAATATCTATCTCATGCCCAATGCCACCCACAAGTATAAAAGCCTTTAATGTTCTGGAAAGTTACAACAGTCAAAGTCACCATCCCACCCGCAAGTCAAAAAGCCATTATGTAAAAGCTGTACTATAATATAGATAGATCAAAAATACAATTAATCTATAAACCTACCGTCATTCCATTTCACGAAGAGGACGATGCTTTGGGCTTGCTGCCAGTCATCATGTTTGCGAGTTTTTCACTCACACCTTCCAATTCCATAGGTTGCTGAGACGGGGCGGATAGTTCTTTCAGTGTTTCAGGATCTATCGACGACATTACCTAAAAATACATTTCTGTCAGTATGTGCCCTCAACGCCAAAACCACAACAACTCACTTTGGGAAGGACAAAAATCATCAATAGACTATGAAGAGTTCAACATGTGTGAAAATTGAGTCCATGTGGCTAAAGCCGAAGCGCGAGAGTACCTGACAACAGACATGAGAATCATAGGGTTCATAAGCAGACCCAAAATATTGAAACCCTCTCGCTTTTCAAAGTAATCAGTCTTGGCCTTGACTTCCAACACTAGTGGATATGGCATGACAGGACCAAGGGTTTTCCAATTCGTGCCCACATTCGAGTGGCTTGCTGTTGTGGCATCTGAAGCTACATCGATTCGAACCTAGGTGCAGGTTGGTTGGTTGCAAGTTCTCAATCCAAATGGGCAACAGAAACATAATTGGCGTACTCTGTCGAATGTATAATACATGTTTTCGACGTGAAGCATGTATGTTCCCTTTGGAATTCCATCACTGTGTGTTTGTTGCGGTTTCGGTATTAGACCCACAAGTTCAGTCGTTCGGCAGCATTAATCGAAAGCATCAATCAACTTACAAAATAAATGAACCGTCTTGCTGCAAGAATGTGGCAAACTGGCCATGGTTTAGCGTAACGCGAGTGTTTGGCCCAAGGAGCGAGATGTCTGGTAAAATGTTGCAAGGCATTAGCGATACGTGATCAATAACATGCGCCAATTGAGAAATCACGAAAAAACATACTTGGTAGAGCGTGATTTGTAGCAATTATTCCCTCAACCGTTTCGGCACCAACAAAACTTTTAAAAGGTTAAAGTTTGTGAGTCAAAACTGATATAGGACAAGGTAAGCTACTTTAGCAGCAAGCTATGTACCTGGATATGCATGCTAATAGACAGACTAGTAGGAACGGTGTCATGGCCAATGAGTGGATCAAATGGGTATTTAATTTGCTTTCGAAAATTTGGACTCGTCTCGGCCACAATCAGAAGGAAATATCAAACAAAACATATGAAGAAAGCAAGCCAATCCAAGCTACCTCAGTCACCTCAGAAATGAAGCACGCATCGCTGCTTGGATCTTTCAACATTGTGTCCTACAACATCAGATACGGCAACGCGAATGATGGGGGTAACTCTTGGGAATTTCGAAGGGACGCGTTCTATCGAGTAAGTTACAAAAAGAGTTGTAATGATCACAAATATCTCCGCTTGCTTCTCGCTGCTGCTGCGGTTTTGTCCTATTTATCTCGACTTTGACATGTCACGAACCTTAAAAATTTCGAACTGAATTTTTATCTAGAACATCCAAAAATTGAATCCTGACATTCTCTGTCTCCAAGAGCTTGTGGAATTTCAGGTACGAATTTGTCGTTGCTTGTCTTGCTGGTTTGTCATAACATCACCTCACACATTCCCACTGTCTTTTCAACCCAGAAACACGAACTTCTCGCTGGTGTGAGGGCTTTAGGAATTGAATATGATTGTGTTGGAAGAGCCAGAGGCCATCACCCAGACGAAGGAGAATACTCCCCAATCATGTACAAGCCATCCGTATTTGAATTGGTCTCATCAGGCACGTTCTGGTACTCAGATACACCAGATACGCCTGGCGGAAACACATGGGACAGCGGTCTACCCAGGGTAAGCTTTGAAACTGCCTCTAGGTTTGTGGTTTGCTTCTGACCCACTCACACTCTAGATTTGCACGTGGGCTGTATTGAACCTCAAGGCCGAACCATCTGCACCACCAGTCATCGTATACAACTCACACTTTGACCTATCAGTCATATCACGAAAGCGATCCTTCCCATTATTATTATCAAAGATCGCAGCCAATGGCCATGATACAGAACCATGTCTCATCATCACTGGAGATTTCAATATCAATTCTGATGATGAGTTCACACCACTTGAGAAGGCTGGTTTCAAAGATTCGTATGCCATCAAACATCCATCCGCTACGGCTGCTGAGAGATCAACATTCCATTACTTTACTGGAAAGTAAGTACAAAATCATTCCTTCGATTCAAATGGGAAAGTATGGCTTTCGGCTACGTAACGCTCACTACCACCTCATTTTTTTATCTTAGGCCAAACCCAAATCAACCAAAAATAGATTGTATCTTCTTCAAACCCAAACACAGTGGCCTCGTTATAGATGATGCAGATATTGATCGGTATCACGAAGACAACCGCTTCCCAAGTGACCACTTCGCAGTCTGGACTCATTTCGAAATTAAAATGTAAAACGTCGAATGTAAGACATCGCAAATAGCAAATACCTCTACCCTGAATAAATGTGTGCAACTATTTGTGGATGTGAAGAGCGGAGAAACAGACGAGCAACGAAGACTATCGCTCAAAGATGACATTATTATGCAAGTAATATTTTTACACGTTTATATACTTTTCTCACTTCAAGAACCTTCATTTCGTTCTTAAGTTTGCTCTGTAGCCTTCTTCAACACAGCCAGTCGAGTATCGTGCTCATCCATTTCTTTACGTATCAGATTGACCAGCGAATCATATCTCTTTACATCTAGAGTAGCCAACTCCAATTCGAACTTGGCTCTCTTGACTTCAAGTGCCATCTTGTTTTCCTCCTCTCGTTGAGCTTTGACTTCAGCGAGAATTGTCTCCAACTAACGTAACGAATGTTACGGTGTTAATGATCGTAGCAGAAAATAAACTTGAATGACATTATGTTCAGACACTCCTTCCATACCTCGCGCTCCTCTTGTGCAGCATATTCAAATAAGAACGCGTCTGGCAGCGCTCCACGGGACGCAGAGTGCGATGATGATGCGACTACTGGAGACCTAGGCGTCATATTTTGTAGCTGGTAATTTGATTGCTGTGGCTGCATATACGGGGGTCTAGGCCTAGCGTCATATGGACGTCCTGGACCTTCAAACCCACGATTATCATATGGTCGAGTGTCGAATGGTCTCCCATCATATGGAGGCCTTCCTTCGAATGGTGGCATTCTACTTGAACCGTCGTAATGTGGTTGCTGTGGAGGTGGTCGTCCCCAGGGGAAGCCTTGTGGAGGATAAGGACCATCGAATGGAGGTCTTGGACCATCATATCGCCTGAACGGTGGGCCGTCCCTATAATATTGATCACGTTCGTACTGTGGTCGACCATGACTGCTATAAGGTGGTCGAAATCCAGTGCTTTGATGTGGTACAGATTGCTGGTGCAGTTGTTGTTGTGATGAGGCTGACGAGAGTGCAGGAGAGTACGGGGTCATATCTAGATTATTGCTATTACGGTTTCCATCGTTCATAGAGTCTTCGTTATTCGAATTCCATTCGGTTTTGACAACAGGATTCGTGCTGTCTGCAGACTGCGCAGTTTTCGGCTTGTCATCACTATTAGGAGGCCTATCTACTACAGCAGCAGGTTTCCAATCGTTTGCAATTGTACTAGCACTTTCTGATGATTTACTTCTCTTGTTTTCTGCTACATTCCAGTCACTTTTCGTAAGCAATGTGCTGTCGGCAGTACCCCATCCTGTGACTTCATTAGTGGTGTCTCCTCTACCCCAATCTCCTTTAGGAGTTGGAAAAGCTTGAGCAGAAGTATTCCACCCTGGATTCGAACTATTCCAGTCTCCTTTCGGTTTCGGAAACGCTTCAGCAGTAGCATTCCACCTGGTTGACTTGTTCCAATCACTTGTAGGTGCTGGTGAATCCCTTTGATTCTGAAGATCTGCTGTTTTATGATCAGATGCTGGTGCATCTTCTATAGGTTGGAAGCGAGACTCACGTTTGACACGGGATTTAATGTCTTCAGGTGGTGCTGTTGATGATGAATGTCTTCGATTATCTTCAGACGGCGGCGGTGGTCCTGCTGAAGGATACCTTCTATTTTCATCAGGTGGTGCTGCTGTTGAGGAAATTCTAAAGTCTCCAAGTGTTGCATTGGATGAATTTCTTCTATTGTTGTCAGATATATATTTTCTGTCATCAGACGCAGATGGTTGTCCTGTTGGTGTATATCTTCTATTATCGTCAGAAGATGATTGTGGTGGTGGCCCTGTTGGAGTATATCTGTCTCGTGGCGGTGATCGTGTTCGTCTTGGAGCAGGTTGTCTATTGTTGTCATCGTAGCTGTCATTTTTATAGTTTGACTTTGGTGGTGTGTCATAGTAGGCAGATGGTGGAGGAGGTCTTCCATAGGAAGGTCTGTATGTGTTTGATCTGTCTTCCCTGGGTGGGGGTCGTCGTGGTTGATAACTTGCAGAGGGATGGTAGGAGCTCCCTCCCCTATATGGGCCCCTCGAAGAAGGAGGAAAATAGGGCCTATATCTATTAGCCTGGTGATGATCATAGCCATCATTGTGGCTTCTTGAGCCTCCACTGGCCTGTCGTGGTGCACCTGAATCCTCCGTATCTTGTCCTTCTGCCCCATAAGCTCCATCTTCGAGCTCGTCCATAGCTTGTCGAGCTTCAAATGCTCCGGCTCGACCTGCGGGAGCTGCCTGCTTGCCTTGGAGAACTGACGGCGAAAGTCTACGACTTGGAGCAAAATATACAAAGTACGTTGCTAGCGAACAGCGACAGAAATGTTGATTGGAAACACGGCTAGAGTAATCGTCGACGCGTCTAATCATCCAAATCACCAAATCACAAATCACGCAGCCGACGCATCAATGGCATCCGTCCAGGATCATCTTGAAGCTTTGGTTGATTTTGTATTTTATCCAAACATCTAGATCCGTAAACCCACGGAAGAGACGAGAGAATGAGAGGCTCTACGCTGCTATCTACAACGTATCGCATGGGATGCCATCGTATACGCCCTTCTTATACGAATTCAATACGATACCAATCTACAATTCCAGTTGGACCTCCTCCTCCTCCAAGCTTTGACACAAATTACTCTCATCACGAATCATCCAGCCATACTAGGCCGCCTCCTGATCTGAATATATTCCTCAATGCTGCTTCTGATTCCAATCCAGACGAGTAATGCCTGAAATCAAAAATCTATCAAATCTAATCTGACACTACTTCACAACGTTTCGTCTAGTGTCCCGTCAAGGATACTGGCTGCTGCTCTACTTCAAGTGCCAGAGCATGGTTTCACTACTCGAGCTCTAGAAACAGGGGCCAAGTCTTTGGGCTTACCCAGCGTCGCTCATGGTATCTTTTCAAGAGGTGGAATCGATCTGATATCGTACTTCTTCAAAACTTCAAAAGAGTCCATGCGAGCAGATCTGATGGCCATGGACCTTGCCAGGTGAGTGAAAGCACGGTGTGCGTCGCAGTTGAAGCTTGGGTTAATCACAAACGCTATATAGTATGAAGATTACCCCCAAAGTTCGTGCTGGTGTCGTTTCGAGGCTGGAGAAATCAAAACCCTTCATTCACAAGTGGCCAGAGGTATCACGCAATCACGCAAAAGGTGGGGCTTGTTCTGCAAGTGGAACTAACCTCCTAGCCAATGAACAGGCTGCAGCACAACTCGCATTACCTCAGAATCTAGATGTCGCGTTGAAAGGTCTAGGAGAACTAGTTGACGAGATATGGTTCCTTGCTGGTGACCGTTCAGTCGATGCAAGTGTTTGTAGAGACCCCCCGACCCCCATGATTGAACCTAGACGCTGATTTTGTTGTAACTTTGTAGATGAACTGGTATAGCAAACGAGCTCTGCTTGCTGGTGTCTATACGTCGACAGGTAGGCAAGTTATCCTAGTGGTTAAATGCTTTGCAAGCTCCTATTTTAACACTCGCTGTCCACAGAAATGTACATGACACAAGACAAATCTCCTGAATATCAGGAAACATATGCATTCCTAGATCGACGACTAGGAGACGTGGCCTTTGTCGGCAAGACCATTGCCCAAACCAAACAGAGAGCTGATTTTCTCTTTAAGAGTGCTGGCAACATCCTAGAATCGGTAAGCTGACGATGTCACAGTAAAGCTCATCAACAAGATACTCCAACTAGTTTCACTATTTTCAATAGAGAGGATTCCGACGACCCTGAAGTCGAAGGATAGAGATGAAGAGGATGCTTTTCAATTCAACAGTGCTGTACTATACATGATGAAACAGATTCAAATAGCGAAATAGATGTCACGATTTGGACTCCATCGGCGACTCTTTTCTAGCGTCTGTAATCAGCTTGTCTATACTCTTCTCCTTGATAGCTTTCTACAACAAGAATGTTTCGTGTCATTTCCAGCAACCTTGTTTGAATTTGTCGATACGAGGACATACCCAGACGCAATCTTTATATTTCAGAAAGAGCTCTTCACAGTCCTCTCCAGCTTGTCCTTTTAGAAACTTTTCTGAATACCACTTGTTGAAGCAAGCATCGTATTCGTGTTTAAGCTCTGTGCACTCGGGAGCTAGACTACCCTATTTTGGGACACGATCAAAGTAAGTTCTAGTGAATTGGGCATCGTTGCATTGAAGCACTTGCCATGTCCTGTTTCTTCTCTTTCCTGTGTTGGTAAAAACAAAGTGCGAATGTGGCAGAGTTTGGAAATCAGAAAGAGCGAGCGGTCTTGAATCAATTCACGTAAAATCACGTTCATTTAGGTCTTTAGAGCTAGTTTTCGGACGCTTGATGAACATCAAAGTCAATCATAGCATCTTGGCCATTGATTCTATATGCAACGTGCTGATTTAAATATGCTACATACAAAATCTCGTATACATTATTCTAAAGCGTCGAGGAATTCATCTTCAATTTCACGTTCTACTGGTCGTTCCGGACGGGATATTGGCAGTACGTGAACAGTATTGTACAGGCTACCAAGTAGTAATAGGGCGCTATTTAACGGCTGAGAGAGACCAGAATGTACCAGTTTCGGTACTTCATCCTTGTGCACTCCCAACCACCTATGAAAGATAAGATTATCATCACAATTCACTTCATATGCACATTCAAAGTAGCACTCACTCAATCCATTCCCATGGCGTAGCATCACCAGTGACTTTGAGCTGTGGCTCAAACTTGAATTCACCTGTACGAACCCATTCAATTGATTCGCGTCTAGCAGCTGCCCCAGTTGAAGATCCGACACGGTTTGATCGACCTCCGTCTGAGGATCCAGCAGACGATGATCCATTTACTGGGGATGCTCTCATATTTTCGGTTATGATGCTTGCGGAATCTGAACCATCATCCAGTTCATAGCCTCCATCACCAGATACCTGAGATGCTTTACTATAGAGCCCTGCCAATTCTTGTAGATACCTGTCGGAAAATGAAGTGTTTGAAAGATTCATTCCATTAGAATTACGAAAATGCATAATTTTCTTTACCTATACAGACCGAAGTTGAGGGCAACATCGATTTGACCAGAAAAGTCTGTCTTGAAACTATATCCCAGCCGCGGAGCACCTGGAGGTCCTTCAACTATCAATTCCATGACACTAGAGGGAACACGTACTACATTCTTAGCTCCAGACGACGTGAAGAAGGTAAACCATTCTTTTAATGCCAAAGTTCGTTCCAAGTTGGGTGTGATGGCTCTAGCTGTACATTTACGGATGGCGAAACTGAACAATTCAAGTCTAGTGGAATTGCGGACATCTGTAGAGACATTGGGCTCATGTACAAATCCAATCTTGACCATACTAGCTAATACTTGAGCACAGTCTGGATCACGGAAATTATATCTAGTCATCGTGACGAAAGCATCACCTAATACAATGCTCAGAGTCGTTACAACTCGAGAGGGCATTCCTTCTAATACAAGGACAGTAGCGTGCCGTCCATTATCCATTTGTGGTTCTACTCGAGTACCCATATGTCTATCAGCTCGACGTTTATCACTAATGAGATTTAATAGCTTGCTATACGTCTGAGAGAAGACTGGTAAGGTTCTACGAGATACAATAGCTCGAACTTGATCAACCTTGAAGTGCATGTTGATGTTGGTGGTTGGCACTTCATTGCCACCGATAGTCCACTCGTCTACAATCGTCCCTGATATCGGTAATACTTCCAAAATCAGGATTCGTTCGTGCTGGTACTCGACTTGGGATACGATACGTTCAATCTTTACATTAAGGTCTGTAGCTCGTCGTTTGCCTAGTATAGTATCGGGAGTAGCATCCCAAGGATTGGTCGCCCATCCAAGTAGCCTCACATTGGTGACTTGTACACTGCCAGCAGTACGGCCTTGTGCGTTCAGGGTCAATTCATGGAATCCAACTACGAGCGACCGTGATTCGAATATGTTACTGGTCCATACACCAGAGGTACTCCCAGCTAAATCATCCAAAACAAACGTGGCACGACCAATAGCTTGTCCCAAATCAGCTACTATCTCAATCTTGGCTATTCTACCTGCTATACGAGCAGAGTCTCTATAATTAACCGTTTTGGCCGCTGCGATTCGAGCTAACTGTACTAGCGACCGAGATGGTCGTTGACTTGCGGGTATATCATCACTAAAGATGGGTGCGTTATTGCCAGCAGTATACATCGATCCTAATGAAGAGGACCGTGTTTTTTGAGATGCGAAATGGCCAAACCATGTTCGTTCAAACAAAAAGAAGTCCTGCAAATGACGGACATTCAAGTCCAGCCGAACGCTTGGGACATCAGCCTCCATTGTATACGTTCGGTTATGATTTTCTTCTACCATGGTGACTCCAAGATTGATTTGCTTTACTTCTGACTTGACACAATCTTCAGGCGAGTACTTATTTCGAAGTCCTCCTGAAATGCCCAATACAAATCCATGGCAACACACAAATTGGTACTGTTTATGTAGGTGCTGACGAGGAATATACGAGACCAGCATATTGGCCTCTTGTACAGTGAATCCACACACCACATTGGGCTCACAAGTCAAATTTACCACGGTTTCTGACAATACTAAGTGTACAGTTACACTAAATCGAGGAACTACGGACGAGACTGCTCTACTAGTCGTTGAGTCACTACGTGAATACACCTGTGGTAAAGCGGCTTCTGAGGGAGACGTCATGCGTGCCAGTCTTCCAAGACGTATTTGCTCAAGTACATCATGAGCAAAATCTAGTATGTTTGGTGCAATGCTATTTTGACTTGGATGAATCCTAACCTCAAAATGAAGCCCTCCAGTGGAGGGTTCATTTGGTTTTGTTCGTCCGCGTACTCCAACTGTCACACCTGGCATTATAAAGTCATGGAAGCTACGTTCTACAGGTATTTCCTTTTCAAGACCAGTTGCTCGCTTTCGGTTTGTAGGCCTTTCAGCACGAGAAGCTCGTCGATCTTGACTGATAACAGACATTCGTCGCTTTGGATCGACTTCTGAGCGTCTGGTAGTATGAATCTTGCAGAGACCAGACTCGAACTTGAAATGAGCTTCAATCTAATGTGACATATGCGTCAGCAATTCTAAGGATTCAAGAGAAAACCGCTGGTATCGGCCAACAACAAGCGACAACTCACATCGAGTTCGATACCACGAGACAGTATAGTTGAGTGCTCCAGCACTTCCTCACTGACCCTGACTGATGACGGAGCCATGAACATCAACACTATTCCACGCGACTTTTGATACACCTCCAACAGACGATTGGCATAATCTGCGATATCAGCGTCAACCTCGAGTTCGAACCCACTAACATCACCATTCACTAATTCATGAGTTGATCCATCATCGCTGGCTACAGGAAGCAGTCGAGCTTCCATCTTTTTCAATAGCAGGCGATTCTGCAGAGGATGCGGTCTACACGTGTACTGTTTACTATCATTCTGATTAAACCAAGGTACTAATTGAATGCAAAAGTTCTCGATGACGGAAGCTGCTGACTTCCATTCGTGAAGACGCAACTGAATCTTGCTAATACTCCACAAGAATGTCGGCATAGTCTCCTGGCTAGAGGCCAGTTGTGGCGACAATGAGTCACTATCATCAGTAGTCAAAGGCACAGCCAGTCCGACGTTCGACAATTCGAGAGTTATTTGTCGATGACTGAAATACGATTTGGCTGCTTTCGTATACTCTGGCACAGGCACATTTATAGAGTCCAAGAGAAGCTTGGTATGAGCTCTCCATGTTCTAATTTCGTCCGTCTTCATGGCCCCCTTTTTAACTAGTTCAGCAGCATAGTATCGCCAAAAGTTGATGACACGTGCCAAAGCATTTGGTGGTAAGTAGGACCGAATGCTGGTTTTTGGTGAGAGTTAGCAACGCTTAACAGATTCAAACAGGAAAAGAAACAGTCCTCACCCTTTTGAAGACATCACTATCTCTGAGGGAGCATGTCCACGAACTAGAGATGGCATGTTCTGGACCTTCAAGTCGCCCATCTCAAAAAATGCCAGACTAGTCCTTGGTTCAACTTCTACTACTGGAGTCCTCTGACATAGAGAGAATCTGACTAGTGATGCTTCTACGTTCCAATCAAGGAGCTCATCGACATTATCGTTCCTGAAAGTCGAGTCTTCTATGTTCCGGAATGTACCCTTCAGCTCCTTACTATCGTAGACAATTACAGTTTCGGGAGATTCGGCTAAGATAGAGATACTCTCAACAGTGGCATCAATGTCAAAGCCCAAGCGTGATACCCAAGACGGATGAGACGGCGAAGCAGTTGCGTTTCGATCCTTTCCTTGTCGATAGAAGATTATCACTTCGAAAAGGTCGTTGAGCTCGTGGCCAAATATAGACTGAGCTGTTGTGAGCTGATCAATCATACTGACATTTAAGGTGGCAGTTACTTTCTCCATATATATAGTGGTAATAATACGAGGCCTAATAACATTACTATGGAGAATCGGTTGTGGGTCATCGCTCTCCAAGAATGTCGATAGTCGCCTCGATGGTCGATCACTCGGACTGTTTCTGAATATGGACGAGTCATCCGACAAGATACCAAAGGTGATTGAGCCACGACCGGTTATAGCTGGAATGGTAAATACGGGCTTGGAATATGAGACCTGATCTTCGTCAACGACGGATGTTTCAAAGGCAATGTCTTGCTTCCCTAATCGTAGGACATAATTCATGGATATATGTCTTTCCTGAGGGCCAAGGAGCTGACCTTCAAGTCGCTCCTGTCTATTCAATACAAGGAGCCATTCGGTACCAATATAGTTTAGTCGCAATGAGTTTAGCAAGTCACATTGAATGTCGACTCGTTGTACCGCCACTTGTAGATCTACTGTGGCTATACGACTAGCAGCTTGCTCAAAAATACCCTCTACGACCTCATAGGCTTTGGACTGAGGATTATGGACTATTGGTGTGAGTTCCTCAACCATTTTATTGAAGAGGAAGTCGTATCTTGGCAAATCTTCATCGCCCCACTTTTCAAGGAAGGCATGAAGCTTTAGCAAACTTCGAGGCAATGTGAATGCTACAGATCCAATCATACAGCCTACTTTGAGCGTCTTAGGAGGCTTCATACCATCAGGCATAGGAAATCCTCGAGCTATAGTCACGGTAGTCGACACTTTACGTATGTCGAATGTAAGAAGTGGCTGGACACGTTCCGATATTCTAAGAACTATATAATCTATGCGTCCAACCGATGAATGGACCAGTTCTTCGAACACGTGACGACTATTAACCACTGGATCCAGCTGAGTATTACGATTTGATGCTGAGCCTCCCATCATAGATATGGCAGAGCGCAACTTTCCTCTATGTATAGTTGATAACTGTATTCCCATAATATGTGCCTTCATTTCAAGGAGATGTGCTTTAGCATTGGCCTGTATCATACGTACACCTCCTGTTACAGTCAATACTATCAAGAGACCAGCGGGTAGCAGCTCACTCAAATCTGACGTTGATGGTTCTTTCGGAGCAAGTTCCATATCCTTCAGCATCGTCGAGGTTCTCGTTGAGGCTCTTACCGGCCGACGACCCGTTCCAGGTGTTATCGGTAGTGGTGGAAGACCAGGAATGGCTTCAGCAACAAGTTTGGTTTGAAACCAACTGTAGACTCGGAGGGCATGTCGAATAAAACCAAACACTATCAAAGCAAAAAACGGATTGGATTTGTCATCCAATGAGATTGAATTGACTTACAACTACTCACTGTTTGGATTTATATCAAACACGATACTATCAATACCAGCATGGCCAACCACATCTAGATAATGCGATGACAGACTTGCTACAGCAGATTTTCGCTTCCCGAATTGTGGCCTTTGCTCATTCTCATCAGTTGTCGACGGCAATGCTGAAATTTCGTTCAAAAACGTTCTAACATCTGCATGTACAGAGAGAATCTCTATACTATTCTCAGTATGATGCTCGACAATCGTGACACGGAAAGATTCACAGTGAAGGGAAATGTGGTTGTTATAAAAGTCTGCATCCAATGGTTTATAAGCCTGATCTTTGGCTAGCACTGCCCCTAATTCACCATACAGGCCTTGGAGCAATGGAGACTGACGTAACTGAAACTCGCCAATTTCTCCCTTTCTCCAACCTGACAAGTTCGCCACAACGGACTCAAAGAGCTGGCTGGCTGTTTGCTCTTGATCTCCACCAAGCACATTATTGGGAGAAGACGCTAGATCGACAGATAACACTTTAAGACAGTAACGTATATGGGCTAATATCTTCCAGCCACTAGTGTTTTGGAAGGGCCGACTGACGAGATTCCAAAGTACTGAGCGATTGGTCAAGAACTTGGGATCACCAGGAGGTGGAAGCGGTCTGACTCGTGACAGCTCTACTATACGAGCAACCAGGAGCTGGATTTGCCTCCTTCTCTTGTTCGAGAATTCAGTCAACAGCGTCGCAATATCAACTACAAAGTTGAGCCAAGTTGTGATGGACCCAAACATAATTTCAACGGTCTGGTCGATGGTGACAATACTCAATGACTGCATCGAGAACTCTACAGAAGCACCTTTTGGAGAGTCTCCAACTGTTCGATTGACGACACCTCGCCACTCAACCTTATCGGAATATATATCTAATACTACAGGAGCTGCTTCGAGTCCGTTACTGTGCTCTCCTGCAACGGGACTCCGTCTGACAGGCCTTTTTTCTTGCGGTATGCCCATGATCCCAATGGCATTCATTGTTCCCATAAATCTCAAGATTAGATGGAATGCAGAGCATTCAATCATAAACTTGAATTCAACGAGTTTGGGTTCTTTCAAACTCGATATTCCTGATCGGTTGACTTTTGGATTCTCATGCCTCAAAAAGAATTGAAACATTAAGTCATCCAGGTCAATATCAAACGAGCAAAGCACGGCATCTGATAGCTCATATCGTGTACGAAGGTTAATATTACCATCGTCCGTGAGAAATGTCGTTGAGTCTGGCAGCTGCATATCCTGAATACATAATATGTCCACTTTTGGCACTGTGACTAATACTGCTGAGGAATCAAAGTCATACGGATACTTTTGAATTATCTCAGACATATACGAGAGCTGGAAACGATCCAAGAGGGTCTCCAAAATCACGTCCTGTTCAATTTGCTTGTATCAGCCACCTCGGCAACTATTACGGCGCGAGATAATCATGAGATACCTTGGTAGTTAATTGTTCCAGAACCTCTTCAACCAGCTTCAAAAACATTGGTGTCACAAGAATGGACAACTTTTCAGGCACATCGATAGTGATCGCTTGATGTGCCGTTTGCTCATCAGCAGGATCAAGAGCTCCCTTTTCATTCCCAGTCTCTCCGCTTTCAAACTTTGATCTCAAAGATTTGAAAGCGGGGAGCAATTTCGGTACGGTTCTACTAGTGACGCGTTCATAAAGGCGTTCTGACTGAGAATTCAGCGGGTCGAATTGAGTTAAACTCGGCCCCAAGTAAGCTTGCAATGCGTGAGGTATCCCTGTGGCTAATGGTTTCAACATTCTCCATCGGCGCAAGTAGTCTCGATATGGTATAGATCTAGACACGGGCATCTCTGGATCTTGTGAGCCTTCTATGTACGATTCATTGTTACTTGTGGGAGAAGCCTCATCGACTGGTTGTGGTGAATTATTTTCAGAGGTCCTATCGGACGCAGTATGATAAGATATGTCCTCTCGGTCATCTCTGCGCAAAGAGAAAAGTTGTGAGCTGAGGGGGCCTGTTCTGACTAAGGCATTAAATGCAAACCTTCTCTTAATGACAGATCCTCCGCCGAGAGAGGACTCACGATCATCGACCGACTCTTCTGTACCCAAGCGAAAGCTAGTTGGAGGATTATACGGAGGGACGAAGAGGGTGAATGATTTCTTGCGAGCTTTCGTACTGCTCGGAGATTCCTTTCCTTTACTATATAAGAAGGGCACTCTGCGAGTATATACATCTTGGTCCGATAAAAACTGCTGTTGCGTTTGGTAACACTCAACACCCTTTGGGATGGAGTTAAATATGCCAATAGATGCCGCGGTTTCAAACGCTAGCACTTCTACCCATTCACGTTCATACGCACTTCCAGCTCCTGTTACAACATGCGACCGAATAGCTACCTCCGGCAACTCAACAACCGTTCGACTAATCCAACGATTACAGGCCAGAGTATCATACAATACACGACTGCCACTCAGTAGACAGCGCATGGTGGAGTCCTGACTCCACATTCTCAGGTTGACGGTACTGAGATTTAACTCTAGCAACGTCACGTCTGGTAGGGACGCTGGTGTAGATATCGAGTTTTCAGTGTCTCGGAGGTGGAATAGGAATGTTGATCCCGAAGAAAATCCTCCAGGCATAGAAGATGGTTGCAATTCACCCGTAATGGCACCGATGTCAAATCTCCAATCACTCAAATACACTGCAAAGGCAGGTGACGGTCCAAGGAGACTGTGTTTCCTAATATGGATGTCTATACTTGAAAGGTTAAGAGCGTAACGAGAATGCCATAAAGCAACCAAATAGATCCAAACCTTGAAGATGGAGAAAATCATTTGCTGTAGGATCAGATCCTGTAGCGCTGTTTTCATCTAGACTATCACCACTTCCCAAACTTCTTGTGAGGATGATTGGGCTCACAGTCATTTCCATGTCTATGTCAAGTCGCGGTTAGCATCAATTTCTTTAAATAAAGAATGGCTCGACTTGCCTGAATAGTGCGGAGTTGCTCTATAATCAACCAGCAATTCTCTAAATTTCATCACAGTTGACAGCTGCAGAGTATAAAGTGTCTCAGGCCTTATGACTGTACCATCAGTTACAAATAGCTGTAACTGAATCTCGAAAGGGCGAGTTGTCAACTAGTTTTGAGAGCGACGAATGTGGATTAAAATCCAAGCTAATGGCTTATAGCGCTCGCAACTTGAGCACAGACGTACTTTGTCGCTTCTTTGACTCGGCTGTGGACTTTTCAGACCAGCGTTGTACTCGCTGACTGTCTGAAAGCTGATGTGTTCTCCAAAATAATTGTCTTGGAGGTAGAGCAGATATCGAAGATGGAAGCCAAACAAGGTCATATTTACAGAGTTGGCAGATACTGTCAAGGTGAGCGAATCAACTTTTGGAGACTCTGGATCACGATGATAGCGATAAGTCAATGGAATCGTCAACTTTTCAATGGATCCAAATTGTGCGGCTTCTTCAGTCAAATATGCTCCAATGGTGTTTGTTGGAGGGAAAGCCATATGGACTGCTAATTTCCTTGCCTATCACCAACTAGTAAATATTTGATTGTAAGAACATTCAAAACAAAACATACCTCCACTTCGACTGGTATCGACACTGTATCCGTATTGAAAAGAGTGAAGTCCATCAGTATGTTGGCCTTCAATTCAGTTCCTTGAACCACCATATATGCTAGTACAATAGAGTTAGCATTAGTTGCTCAATTTTATGCAATCAACAAGACGATTATACCATTTTCTTCCAAATCATTTGGCTGATTGATAACATTGAGAGGATTCACACATAAAAACAGTCTGAATTCGGAGAAGAGCACCTTGAGCTGATACTGAATTGGTATGTGCTTGTCCAGTGTGACAGGTGGCCCAGAACCCCAGTCAGTTATCAAGTCTTGCAGAAGCGTGATGTGGTCTCGTAGCAAATAGACACCTTTAATGATGCCAGGTACATTTACGGTTGAGGTCCGTGCGTCTGGCGATGGGGAGCGCAGAGGCTCTAACATGTGGTTGGATATAATCACATCAAATTTCCATACGCGAGAAGCATTCCAAATCAACGGATGGTGTAGAGCGCAGTTCAGCTTTGAATCAAAGGTGTCAAATTATCGTAGAAACGTTAAACAACACCATACTTACAGTGAGACGATCTGCTACGACTACTTCAGCATGATTTAGACTTGATATGACTACTAAATCTCGGAGACTGACGATTGCCTCACTCGTACTACCATTTTCACTATTGATCAGTGGCAACGTATATGACACGGTAGATCCAGTGCTGAATTTCAAGTCAAACCATCCATAATGTCGCTTCTTGCGAGCATTGTTGCCACCTTCTGAAGGACTACGAAGACTATCTGCAAATAGATAATCCTTGGACGCCTCTCGAAGAGGTATTTGCCAAGAAGAATTGCCAGTGAATTGAAGCAATATTTTGAATACAGTATGCACTCTGAGGTCGTTTGCTCCTAAAATCCTGGCTGGTTCTTGATTGGTGTATGATGGTGGATAGAAAAAATGTTGCAGATGAGATCTTTGCCGATCTGTCCATGGTCCATAAAATAGAGAGGCATTATTTGCCAATAGATCAATGCCCCATTGAGGTGGCAAGTCTCCATTACCAATATCTACATCGAAAGCTCTAGCCTTCATAGACCGTGCAGGAACGGGGCCTAGCACGATGCTTGTCAGCTTGGTCGCAGAAAATTGTTCCAACATGGATGTTCCCTTACCGGGACAGTCATAATAGTAATTCAGAGTAAACTCGTCGCAATCCATGATTCTCAACACTCTTGCATATTCATCATGTGAAATAACTCCGTTATAAATATTGTGGGCGGGCTGAGGATTGGTATATCGTGACAACCCAGACCAATGACCCCAAGTTGAGGCATTCTGCAAAGGAATAGAATCATCCATATCTGGATGTTGCATGGATGATAGTTTGTTAAAATAAGCAGCTAGCCGTTCCAAGAAAGGAATTCCTTTGAAGAGTTGTGATTCCGGACTGGTCGAGACCAAAAAAAGATGAGTTTACAACGTTTACAACGCTAGAACTCTGGACTTAACTGGAATTCTCGCATTCTTGCGGCTTGATTCAATTCAGATTCCTTGAAATCAGCGTTCAACTGCATCTTGAGTTTCGTCTGGTGGAGTTTCAACGTCAGGTTCGATGAATACGTATCATAGGGAGAGCGAGGCTAAAATCAAAGTTTCAAAGAAAGAATTAACAGAGAGTCTTGCCGGAACAGTATTTCGTTTACCAGGGTTACCTTCACAATCTCGTAAACCCCCTTAGCCTCCTGATAGCTCGCTGTCAAGATCGTTTGAAGATCTGGATTGCCAATCATGGCAGAACCAGTAGTGCTTACAAGCTCTAACGGCAGCAAAGCACGAAGAAGGCTATCTTTTGCAGGATGCTGAGTTATCTCCCCCCCATCAGGAAGTATATGTACTAACGTTGGAACAGGGTTAATTCAGCGAAGCACGGAGTCAAACAGATGACCACTTACCTGATGCAGTGTCTCGAAATGGACTATTCTGATGCGAGGGACTATTCAGGCTATCTCCGTCAGTCATAGATTCAAACAGATTCTTGAGTTGCTCGTATGCTGAGGTTCTGTTGTAAAGAAACCATTCCAGTCCATCTATCCGAATCTTGATTCGGCATGGCAGTTCCGCCAAGGCAGCTTGTTGATCTGGACTCGGTGCTTCTTTTCTAACACGAAACACCCAATATCGGAACGTTATGTGGCCACGTAATATCGATATCGACTGATCACGAGAGTAATATTTCAAGTTCTTGAATAGTATTTTGCCACTCAATGGTGCAAAAGCGATTGATTCTGTTGGTCAAGCAGCGTCAACGAATTAGCGATTTCATGTAGCAGACGATCCGAAGTAGATCCAGCTCACCAACTTCGACCCATTCATTATGTTGCCTCCATGTGTAGAAATTGATAATCCACGTCAAGACCAAGGCCATGCCTCGATTCATGTAAAAGAGGTAGAATAACGACTGTTTATAAGGAATCGCATAAGTCGATCTTTTACACCACAATCGAAGATAGTTTACGAGACGTACCACAATGACGACCACCATGGAGTATATTGCGAATGTCCAGTAGGCGACTGTGAAGAAACAATCATGAGGTGTGTGTGAGGTTTTCAAGCGATGTTGATGTTGGGAGCTCAGAGCCCACTCACCATCAGGATTACTCTGGAGCCAAGTAACGAGAAAGATCTCAATGACAATTGAAGAACGGATCTATCTCAGTTCTAGCTTACCTGATAGCTTGTAGGCCCCTAAAAAGTTGAAGCTCTGTTTAATTTCTTGACGAAAACAGTCTGAAAGTAGAAGCTTACAGCATCCGGCAAATCAATAAGTGTCGGAACACTCATGATCTTGTCTGTCAGTCAATCTTGCCCTCACTTTACATCAGGCTACGAATTCCGAATCTCACGCGAACAAGAGGAAACGAGCGACGCACTATAGAATCAGTTCACCAGTTCTGACGAGAGATGTTTAATAGTTACTAGATGTAGTTACAAACAATGTTGCTGTTGTATTTACGGTTTTCGCAGAAGCCAGCTTGGGAATGGATAATCGTTATACGTTACTACGACCTGCAAATTATTTGACTTTGCGAAATCGTCCACGCAGCCCCGCACTGCTCCTTCGTTTTTGGTTCCATCGGCACAGACAGACCAATCTTGTGTTGGAACTTCGGCGGCGGCCATATAGTCCTGTATTCAAAAGACGGGTCGTAAATGGCAAGTTTTGGCACTTTCTTCCTTGCTTCACTGAACAGAGCAACTTACATGGCCAGCCATAATCCCACCAAACTTTAATTTAGGCCAATAAGCTCCGATATCTGCCAAGCAGCCACAGTAATCATGTCTGGATTGTACACATTTGGGGATTAGAGAGTGAAGCGCTGAGGATGCAACCGAGGCTTCTTCATTCTGACCTGGCGTCAACATAAACATAATCTAGCGACATGTCCGGAATCTCCTTTGCTGCCTCTGTGGTAAACATCCGCAAAACCTGAGTCTTGCCTTTAAAGGCACTTAGACGTCCCATTGTTTCCTCGTACAAAGCTTCCTGAGTGGAATCCTCAACTGAGAAACGAAAATGGGGTTTTAGAGGTTGAGAAGGGAAGATCCCATGACTGTTTGTGTTTTCCTAACCATTTGCGTCATCAATATAATTCGCTTGTGACTTCCAGATATCGACTAGATAGTACTTTGTACACGACGGCCATAGAGATAACTGTGATCACAAAAGCAAAGTGTGAGAGTTTAACGGAGGAATACGCAGCAAACCTTGAAGAGAATGAGGATATAAGAGCCATTAAGGCAGTAGCAGCTATCTTACAGTGTGATTTGAGAAAATTCCACGTTGGACTCCCAATTCAGCACCAACTGTGAAACCCTCCTTCTGAAGCAGGGAGGGAATATCCAGGCGTTTGAACATCTATTTGGAGCAAACCGTTCAGTTCTCAGAACGAAGGGAACTTGAAGGTACATCCAACTTGCAGGTGAGATTGGGGTAGCAGTTGGAGCGGGGAGGACAATGTTAGCAGGTCTCTCCCATTCAGGGGCTGGTCGTAGAGATAATCCCATGAAGAAGGACATTATGGCGACAGCGGCAACAATTCCAGGAAGAAACATTCCAGAAGGCTGTTAGAAAAAACCAGTAACGTGAGAATGTGGTTATCCACACACGGAAGTACAAGGAAGAAGGAAACATAGTCTTTAACAGCCACAGGCCCTTACGCGGATTGTAGCTACTGCCATCTCTACTGTTGTGCGTATTTTATTCTCTTTAATTTCTGTATATGATGAATTTGGCGGAGTGACGAGGGCTGAGGAATTCTTTGGGAATTCTTTTGGATTGTTTTGCGTTTGCATAATCAATGAACCTGGTTCTGTGAACACAAACAGCAACACTTGCATAAATCATAACGAATGGAGTCTTTCTTACACGAAAAGCGACGAGACAAATTCACCAGGTTGGTCCACTATCTGCCCTCCCACACTTTCTCTCATTAATTTGCAGTTGCAAACAAAACAGGGAAACAATGTTTAGAAAACCAGACTCTAGATATCGCATGGCAATATTGGCTGGCATGGGTGCTCTCTTGGCAACCATCCTCGTTTCAGCTGTAATGCATTGGGCTGAACTTCCCACCTTCCAAACTGACCTACCCATCATCACATATGCAACGAATTTGGAAAGTGAAGGATTCTGTCAAATGCTTCAATCCGCTCTAGCAAATGGTGAGGGTCATCTTTGCTTGTCTCTCTTTGTCTCGCATGCCTTTCCAACACATACAGCGCATTTCACTCAAAACCCCTCCCTTCATCCAAGGATACCGGGACATCACCGTCATCGGATTTCAAGACTTGCCCGTCAATACCACCACCTTTGATGGCCGAGCTAAAGTAATGGCTGCTAGAAAGGGAAAATTACCTGGGTAACGTTTACGCTTCCGTTCTGATCTCGTTCTGAAACATATCTGATCCCAGTTCGTTCTCAGGTTCAGGTCTTACTTAAATCGTGCTTCCAAATTAAGGGATATTGACGTCGTTCTCATTATGGACGCATACGATCTACACTATCAGCTGGGCCCTGCACCCATGTTGAAACGCTTCCACAACCAACTTAGCTTCTGGAGGCAGCAAAATAGATATCCTGGTGTGATCTATGGAGCTGAAAGAGATTGCTGGCCGGGCAGGGAAACACGACTCGGAATAGAGTTATGTAAACAAGCACGTCAATCCACAATGAAACCAGATTCTTACGGCCCAGAAGATTCTTCACTTAATCGCCTCCGCTTTGATCCAATGGACAGACCTTCCTATCTTAATAGTGGTGTAGCTATAGGTTATGTCGGTGCTTTTAGAACCATACTCAACGACATCACGGACGAACTTTTGAAGAAATCCAACTTTGATGATCAGGAATACTTTCAGCTATGGAGTCTGTATAATTATTCGGTTATAGCGCTAGATTATAATTCAGAATTATTCCACCAATTGCATGGGGAAGGGAACAGGGACTTGAATAACTCGATAATAACGGAGGAGGATAGTCGGGCTCTGAAAATAAATAGGGTGACGGGAGTGGCACCAGGCGTCCTGCATTACAACGGGTATGGTAAACCATACATGAATATCATATTTCCACAGTTGTGGTGGAGGCACAATGGGAGCCTGTTTGAGTACTCTGACGACCTTGGTTTCCACCTCGACAATGGAACCTTTGTCAAGTACTCGTCGGTGTGTTTACTACCTGGTGACGTAATGAAGTCAGCAGTTTAGTTGTATATTCGTAATTTTAGATTTACATAACTAATGAAACCATCCAAACTTCTGTTGTTGGCTCATTCGGTGAAGGCCAGGACCTCGACGCGTTCTACGATCCAGATGCCTCTCTTGTCTGCTTAGATCAATCTGGATCACAGGCCGAACTGCACTTTTCGTCCTTGTGAGTCGCTGCTCTCTCCGCCAACTTCCAAAACTTGCTACATACACGAGCGAAGGGAGACCTGGGCCTTTTCTAACCAGCAAGGGAAGAATGGCCAGTTCTCAAATCAGATTTCTTACCTTAGGTATTTTTGTGATACTGACGCTATGGATATTGAGCTCCTGGACTTCAGGTGGACAAGACGAAAACTTGTTGGATGTGAAGGATGTCAAGGATGTAGAAACGTACGAAGAATTTGAGCCAATTTCATCAAACGAAACGTGTGTGTCGTGTCCTAAACCTATAGCTGGAGTGAAAGAGGAGATGGCCGAAACCTATGCCAGGTAATCAAAACCAACCACATTTTTGTCTTGACTTGGTTGAAGCATGAAGACCCTTCGTATGCTAACCGCGTGATTACTAGGCTATTTTATATCATTACACGGAGGACATATGAGTGTAAAAAGGTTCGAGAATTCGGTGGAGATCCCAAAGCTGTTGATCGAGGTGATGGCGCTTGGAGATTATGTATGGATTTCTTGAAAACACCCATGAAAACAAAATGCACTGCCTTCTCCTTCGGCATAAACCATGGTAAATACAGCAACACGGAAATCCTCTGTTCCAGAACGACTCACTCCACCCTGTCTACCTGATCCGTAGATTTCTCTTTCGACGACGAATTCAATGCTGCTACAAAGTGTCAAGTCCACTCGTACGATCCCTCGATGGGCGTAAAGAGTTCCAAGAGAAAATCCAACATGTGGTTTTGGGATATGGGATTGGCAGAGACTGCCAGCAAAAACTGGGATGGTAAAAAGTCTAGTAACAATGAGAAGAATAATTTGCTTTGGACGATGACTACAATCGAAGACGAAATGAAAAAGTTGAGTCTTGGACGTGTTACCGTGGTCAAGATGGGTAAGCTCTCCAAACATGCCGCAAGATCATTCGCTAACACACATATCTCGGTAGATATCGAGTATGCTGAATGGCCCATACTCACGCAAATGGTGGAATCAGGAGTGATGCAACATATTGATCAACTGGTTCTGGAAGGTCTGTTTCCTGTTCGAAATGTACATTGTTCAGAAGAGGGTTCTAACACTCATTTTATGTAGTTCACTTCTTAAACTTTAATATTCCCGACTACAAGTCCACTCAGCAGGACGGTATAATGTTTGTGAATGCTCTACAGGGCATCGAGGATTCAGGCTTGAAGCTCTTCTATACCCACCTGAATCCAGCGAGGTAAGCGCTTGCCCTTTTATTACAATGAACCACTACTGATCAGGATTTCTTAGTTTCCCAAATCGAGCATACGATCCCGGCTGGGGCTTTCAGTTTCCATGCTGCTATGTGAGCCATAGCAACTTTGTTGTTCTGATGTTTATCTAACACGCCTCTCATCTAGGAACTGTCATATGTAAGGCCGCGCTGACATGTAATCCGTAATTCCGAACATAAATAGAACACTTACATATATAATGCAGCGGTTGTCGACTCTGGATGCGAAAGCTGCAAACTCCGTTCCACAAAATCTCAGATTTTTGAAGTAAAGCTCTCTCAAACCTGAAATTCGGTGAAATTCTCGCGTTATTAACGTAGGAATTGCATAATGCACCTAGAGAACTATCCCCATGCTCAATGGATCTAACTGGGATCTCTCTCCAAACCCGTACTATCTGTTTTGTTCGTTTCTCTTGACCTTGTCACGAACAGCCATCATTGAAAAGACTTTAGCCTTGAGCGCATCGCATATACCACAACATGGGCACGACAACTGCTGCTCGACCAACAACTTGGATTGCCATTGCATTGGTTGTTCTGGTTTTCCTGTTTGCATACACAACGTACGAAACGTTGCTACCTGGAGGAGATTCGTACTCCCGATTAACAGGAAATCGTCCTTTTTCTACCTTGGTAAACCCGCTCAATCATCCACAATTATTGCTGCCAACTCGAGAACACATTGGACATTTGTTGGAAATACTGGGGTACACTGTTGGGGCTGAGTTGGGTGTCCAGGAGGGTATCTTCTCGAAAGAAATAGTGCGTTTTTGGATCTTTGCAGTGTCGTGTCTGTGTTTTGGAAAGACTATGTGTTGACTTTCAAAAGGCTCATGCTCAAACCCTTTTCTCGTTTATAGTTGACGAGATGGGAGTCCTGCAAGACATATTATTTAGTAGATCTATGGGCTCCACAAAAGAACTACCAAGATCTTGCCAATATAGATGAACAAACTCAAGAGGGCAAGTATCAAAGCACTATGAACCGTTTGGTAAGCAGTTAAGAAGATCTGCAGGTGTTTTACCTGCTCACATTATGGCACTCTGTAGGCACCATGGAAGGACAAGTTAAGCGTCTTGCGTACGTACACCACAACAGCTGTCACTAGTATTCCCGACGACAGCTTGGACTTCGTATTTGTGGACGCTCGACACGACTATTGTGGTGTAACGGATGATATTGAAGCTTATTGGCCTAAACTCAAAGCAGGTGGGTGTCTTTCTTCCTTAATGAGAACGATGAATCCCATCTTGTCCTAACCAAATTTCCATCTTCAGGTGGTCTGATGACTGGTCACGATTACATGTATGCCAAAGATGTAGACTCGACCCAAGATTGGTACCTCTGTGCAGATGGCACTCGTCATCCAGGAGCTGTAAAGGGAGCAGTTGAAGACTTTGCTAAAACACACAAGCTGGAAATCCACACGACTGTAGATCCAGGAAACTGGATGATTTGGAAGCCTACGCGGGTTCAAGCTTAGTTAAATTAGTATTCCCTGATAAACGGCCAGCACTGTATTACATAAAGGTAGATCATTCGATGACTCGGTCGAACGTTCACCAATGCCAATGCGACTGGCTTGGTTATTATTAAATCACGAAATATCTACACTATGTTGCGGGCAGGGAAACCACTTCTGGTGGGCGCCTAGTCCGATTGGAAAACTTATCTACAGATAGACGACCGTGGGCTTGATGCTGCCATTCGCATCGCTCCTGAAATGGTTTCTAATAGCATGTTCATCTACTTCATACTCTTGATCCTTCCCACGAGTCCTATATTGAAAGATCAGGTCAGCCTTTATGTGTTTATACGGCAACACTTTGAAGTTACAGGGCATACTTGTCAACTTTCTTGTTTGTACGTGACTGTACGGCTATGTATGGAATATCCAGAAACTGCATTCAGGATTTTCGCAATCAGTTCCAAGCAACAAAAAATTACAAACTTCCTTATCTTGGCCAAGTTACGAAACCCAAAACTGTTCTGTTCCTCTCAATCGCTATCGAGTCTCGATGCATCATCATTAAGAAGGTCAACTCTGTTCTGCGAGCTGCCACCAGTATCGAGGTGGTTCGTATTATAACCTGCATTCGTTCTAGAAGACTCATATTTGCGAATTCAACTGTTCGATTCAATTGATACGGATGAGCTTTTGGCGTCAGCGACAAGATAGTAGTAAAATTGACAAGATCCTTTGTGTCTTCCATAAATGTGATTGTGGCATCATATTGAGGATCTGGTGCTACTAGCGTCAGACCATCATGTTGAACAATCTTTCATTATAGCTCTGAAATGTGAGACTAAGAAGGCTGTCACTGCTACACAAATGAGTCGCCCAATGATGACAAAGTAGCTGACCTTGAGCATAGACGATGATTTACGTCTGATGCTAATCCAGACTCTTTCCAAAAATCATTATCATGTAAGTTAGGGCAACTACTAAGATTGTAAAGCAAGTACGGGGTTTCAGCGAATCCATGTGACTGACAGACTCGTACATGGTGAATAAAGACTACCAAGGATCATCAGTAAGATTACGTTGATCGAGAATCCAAAGTGCCCGTTTGGCCAACATGTTATTTGGTCTCGTTGTCTGTCGAGAGATTGCATCTTCAGCTATTAAGGTGCTTAAGAATACTGAATATTGATCCAACGTACTGTGCCACCTAATATGATTGGGTTTCATAAGTATTCTAGTTGATACGAAAACCACGAAGCAAACTGTAACGTACAAACTACAGCGCACATCACGAACCATCAGCACTACCGTTTCATCAATGATTTCTGTACAGCTTCATATGTTATCACTTCGTTTATACCAATTGCGACTGTGCACTACTAGTAAATTGCGAATGTTGGTCATTCATCGACCATGCAGTCGGTGACGACTACAAGCTTGTGTCAGTATGAGCGACTTGCATCAATCCCTCTGCAGCACACACGACCGGAACTCTATCCGGTCGCGACGGTATCCTCAGAGTGAGCAATATAGGTCCTGTATCCGGACTTGGCTGCAAGCCCTTCCATTTGCATCTTGCCAATAAATCCAAAAGGACGAGCCGCTCCGACAACATGTGGTTGGATCAATCAGAAACGAATCAATCTTAGGATAGTCGTATCTGTATTTAAGGTGAGGTTGAGGTAAGAAGCTTTACGATATCAACGAAACTGCAAAAGTGCGGTGGAGGAAGGCTTTGAATATCGGCAGCGGGGCTCTGTACCTTTCACAGCTACCAAATTCTGTTGGGCCATAGTAAGGAGGGTCACGGTGAGGCGGAACTGTGTAAACGTTCGATTGTAAAATTTTAGCAAAATGTTGCAAGAACGACAACGAACAATAACAACTTGCCATAGCCAGATTCTCTGAATGTCTCATGATGCTTAAATGGCTCGAGAGGTATCCTGGACTTGAAGCTGTGACGGGTAAAAGGATGTTGGTGGTGTTTTCCATTTTCCATGAAACAAGCTCGACATATTAAAACTTGCCATTTGTCGCCAAAAGGAGAAGAATAACAGGATAGTCATTGCTGCTCCTGCCATCAACCATCGCAGTAATAGTAGCCGCGGCACCGACATTAACATACATAGTCCCAGATCTCGAGAACCATGGTTGAAAACCAATTTGGACGCAACAGAGTGGAATTTGTTCTCCTCAGGCACAAACCTCAAACTTGACACCAATGTTTATTCCAAATACTGGACAACTACTGCATTATTAATATTTACGCGAAAAACGCACGAGATATTAGGACACCAACGGGAGGTGCTGTAAGGGGACCTGTAATGTTTGCATCCCGACGACACAGAATGTAGCAAGCACCTTTTGCCAGTTAATAAGAAAGTTAGAATTCGTTATAAGTGTAGAAAGACAAACATTCGTTATGTTCCTTGTCAGATGTTTCGAGACGAGCTCGTCACGACAGCAACTATTTTCGTGCGATAGAAGCCGTCTGAGCAAGGTTAACAAAGACAGAGTTGAACGTGCTTAAAACATCACAGACTACAGAAACAAGTAGAGTCAATCGCGTTCGTGACTCCCTCGTACAGACTCACACAGGTTGACACGACATACGACAAATCCACAAAAGGGTCAGCACCATGGTAAATCCAATGAAGCATGCAACATTCAGAGTCATATAAGCAAGAGAGAGAGAGACAGGGATTGGACATTTGATCCGATTCTGCTGCTACTTTCAGGCTTCGAAATGTCAATTCACGGCAGCCTTACCACATCGTCAGCAATTGGAACGACTGCCCCTGATGCGTCTTCTTCGGCATCACGAGCTCACGTAGTCCATATTCCCTTAGCTCCATTCCTATATGAAATATTGTCAAACACACTTGAACGCGTAAAGTTTAAAATTCATAAAATGAAAGAATGTACAGCTCCTCTGGTGTCTCCAGAATCATCTGATTGTCTCGGTTTTGATGACATCACTCGTTCAAAACGGTTACTCACCACACATGGGCAAATTCTTGAAATTCTTCCTCCCTGGGTTTTTTCGGAGTTCGATTGTTTGTGGTCACTAGTAGAGCGAATCAAGCAGAGAAACAGTCAATCTACAGCACAGAAATAGCAGATCTTTCAGATAATATTTAGTACGTCTCTAAGCATTCCAGTTTCTCACACTCTTTGCAACAATATTTTTTGCACGTGCTGACTCAACAAGCTTGACTATAGGAAGATTTCATTGAAAATGGCAGCAGCTGCATCATCTCAGAAGCCAGGTGCCAAGAAGAACACGGTCATTCATCTCTTGTCTGGTGGTATTGCTGGAATGTGTGAGGCACTCACTTGTCACCCATTGGATACTATCAAGGTATACTTACAGAGTCATGTTTCTCGACTACTTTATGTTGTAACTGCTGATGAAACTATTGCTGTGTCGCTTCGACGCTGTTTGAGAATCACCACAGCGTTACTCCCACTCGAAATCATTTCAACTGAACTGTAAAATCAAACTCACCATGATGCTTAGGTTCGATTGCAACTCAGAGGAGAACGTATGCAAAAAAGGCCTGCTATGAGCGTTGGAGGTCAAATGAGCGAAGCTGCTATTGCTGCTGCAAAGGTAAACTATCGCGAGGCTAAAAACTATGGGTGGACTGCACCTCGAAACGAGTTACATCTGCACCACTAGCCCTGCATAATTCAGATCACCCAGTCGCTTTGCCTGTTTCAACAGTGATGTGGCGAATCAAGTTCTGAGTCTCACAAACTCTAATAGGCAAAGGCTCGACAAAACTTCATCGGTCTTGGTATACAGATTGTCCAAAAAGAAGGCTTCCTATCCTTGTACAAAGGTCTAGGAGCAGTCATATCGGGTATCGTGCCGAAAATGGCTATTCGTTTCTCTTCCTTTGAAGCGTACAAAGATTGGATGGCTGACAAGGCAACTGGGAAAACAAGTTCTGCTGGAATCTTTATTGGTACGTAATCAGGTCTTGTCTAGTCATCTAAGAAAGCCGTGGTTCGCTCTCTCTTCTTGTACAAAACTGTCCGCCGTCAGCTATTTGAACCCTATTTGTTCTCTTACATTACCCTCACATTCATTCTCCTTGTAAACAGCCGGTTTGGGTGCTGGTGTGACGGAAGCTGTGCTCGTAGTCACTCCTATGGATGTCATCAAAATCAGATTGCAAGCTCAAAGGCATTCCATGACAGATCCATTGGACATTCCAAAATACCGTAATGCTGCACATTGTGCTTACCTAGTCATAAGAGAAGAAGGTGCTAGTGCCTTGTATAAGGGTGTTGGATTGACTGCATTACGGCAAGGTACATTTGACGCAAAAAAAAGATCAATAGTTTCAAGCGTAATCAATGTTTCAGTTTGAAAGCTCAAGCCAATTTCCTTTTGTTTAGCAACCAACCAAGCGGCCAACTTTACCGTCTACCAATACTTGAAGACGGCGTTGCACAAAGCGCAACCAGAAGCAGGCGACACTCTACCTGCCTACCAACATATGTTGATGGGTTTCATTTCAGGAGCTTGTGGTCCACTATTCAATGCACCAATTGACACCATCAAGACTCGTATCCAAAAGAATCCCAGTCAACAACGTGGTTGGGCACGCTTTGTGGAAGTGACTACTGGCATGTTGAAGAATGAAGGATGGAGATCGTTCTGGAAGGGAACTACGCCTAGAGTATTGCGTGTTGCTCCTGGTCAAGCCATCACCTTCATGGTAAGATCACGACTGGTGTGATGCAAACATAGGTTCTTGATCCTTTTTTCTCTGCAAACGTCCCTTGGTATCCCGTTACCGCGACCCTCTTTGACCTACGTTCTCTATAAATTAGGTTTATGAGCGAGTGTACAAGTGGTTTACCACTTTGGGAGACCGTTTGAAATCTGATGACATGGACAAGGTAGCTTTAACAAGCAAAGACAGCCATGATAATTAAGTAATAGACAGGAGAGCTGGGTAAACTGGTAGTTACATGTAATCAGCAGTATGTGTGAATTGAGCATTCACAGACAGAAACAAACAACAAGGAGCATTTGAGCACGCACTATCCGTGTTTGATCGAGCGACGTGTGTTGTGATTGGTCAAAACCAATAACTGCTCTATTAAAACCTGCTATATACAAGGCTATTGCGATGATGATGGCTCGAGGGCACGCGTCATCCAACGAGACACATTCTCATCGTCAACTACGGCCTTCACCTTCTCATAGTTGATCTCCCCCTTCAACAACTCCTTGCCTTCTACACCCTTCCTGACGGCCACTAATGTGGCATCAGGTTCCACATCCATAGCAGCAAATACATTAATCATATACCCTACATCCTCCTTAAGCTGTAAACATCCATGAGGCGACAATTTATCAATCTTTAATATCGATGTACTAAAGAGACTAGCAGCAGCTCGTACTACACACGTCATCCATAAAAATGCCGGCTCAACCTCCGGTTCCTCAATTTCTTCAGTAGCGAGATATGGAAGCTCCTTTACATTCCATCGAAGTGCCTCGTCATCCTGATATAATTCGATTTGCTGTGGCAAAGCGAGCAGATGCTCGCCCATTCGGGTAGCATACGATGATGGGCTGAGTGAGAATTGAGGTACCTCTATACCAAATGGTGATGACGTAGTTGGTGCGGATGCGTTCCATACTGGCAATGACGGTGTTACATCCAACTGCTTCTGGATTGGTGTTATGAGGATATCAAAGGCTCTCTTTTGAGCTGCCTTTGCTAACGTTTCTATAGGTGTTAGTTGCACCAAGATGGTGTTGGATGCTGATGATATGAGTGTTTGTAAAGCAAGGGAATTTAGAGTGGATGCCCTTAATATACTTGTGGCCGATGCACATTCGTCAATTGACGATGTATCACGTCTCGATTCAGCAAGAGCTACAATCCGTCTTATACCAGGCTCTAGTTCTGACAGTCGTTGCAGCAACGTGCAGCATATACCTAGTACTCGTAATCCAACTTGAAACTGTCCCCATTCACTATCTGCTCCACCAAGATACTTGAGCACGGCATTGGTATAAACACTAGCTATTCGTTCTATGTATGAATTTACGGCATCTACCAACCCCTTTACACCAAATCCGAAAGTGAAGGCTCGGCAACGTGTTATGGCTGCTTCTATATGAGATACGAGAGGTCTTATTGCGTCGAATGCTGGTTGTACAATCTCCACGTCACGAGATTTCGTGAATGTTGATGTGGTGGCAGACAGTTGTGACATCAACAAAGCAGACTCTCGAATAGAGTAGTCTTGTTGGATTTGTAGGAATGGCTCAAACATGGCAGCTAGGGATTGGCTGCTATCGACCTGAAAGTGAAAAGTGGATCAGAACGCAGCAGAAATCTCAAGTACACAAAAGAGGACGGTATGGAGGTCTTACCGCACGACCAGGTGACGATGGTGTATCTCCTAGTGGTGACACTGATGCTAGCAGCTTTTCTAGTTTAAAGCCATAACCAACGGTAACAATATAAGCCTGGACTATGACTGGCAACTCAAGACCACTCAATCTAGACTTCATATCCAATGAGGAAAAGATGTCCTTTATAAGTTCCTGCAATGTATCCAATGGATGTGGAAAGACATACGGCAACCACTGTGCTTCTTTCGTAACTACTTTGTCCACCTCCTCATAAAAGGCTTCGAGGCCTTCAATGAGCTTGTCGCTACGAGAAGTTGATTCCCAAGTCTTGACGACACCGCCCTTCCGACTTTTGTAATAGTAAGTAGCAAAGTCTCCAGTCCTTTGAATCTGCATAAATACACGATATAGCTTTTTACAAGCGTCCACGTCTCGGTCGTTCAAGGCGGTTACGAGTTGTGGGCTCAGAGCTGCTTCTAGTTTATTTTGAAGGGTGGCGAGCAAGGCTTTACGATCTTCATAGTCTGGTGCACCAGTCAATAGTACTAGTGACCTTTGAGCCTCCTGTAAGCGAGTAGCCGCCGTCAGATGGTCTTTACCAGCAAAGATGCCTTCCATTTCAGCAGGTAACGTGTTCCAGTTCTCAGCTTCCTTCAGCATCTTCTTCGAAGCTTCCATACGAGTCTTGACTGTATCAACACGAGTCAGATGCTCGAATGTGACGTTTGTATCATCTTCCTGGTGCCTTTTCGACATTGCGAGTTTGGATTCACGGACCAGCGAAGACACTACGGACGACTGCTTTCTGGCCTGACCCAAATCATGCAAGACTTGCGGCAATGCATTTATAGTGGTGGTTGATAGAGTGTCTAGTTGCGTCGACAATTCAAACGACAATTGTTCAAGCTGCGACAAGATTCCAGATGCAAGTCTGTCGATTGATGGAGTTGCGGCTGACGATGAAGACGGTGCTGTTGGATCTGAATCTATAATATAATCTACATCCTCGTTGGCTACTGTGGTTGATGCACTGGCTGGTGTTGATGCATTCACTGGCGACAACATGCTATTAAGCCATGATTCCAGGTCGAATTCAGGAGCCGCAAAGTGATTGAGCGCGACTATGAATACACTGCTAGTACCAGATGCTGCATTTGCACTGGTGGATATTGGTGGAAGTCCGTTCATTGCTGCTCCAAATTTTTTGAAGAATCACGAGCGAGTACAACACGACCGGTAGGCGGAAAGACGCGCCCATTTCAGAATATTACATATTTATTTTATGTTTCGGTCTATCGAGGATACAGTTCTGACGCATTCTTTGGACATTCGTATTTTGTGGGGTTTGATTGCTGCTTGAAGCTTCGCGTCCTTCTTATTGGTCCTTCGAGTCGGGGCGCTTAGCCCCAGGCAATCTCCATTTCTCGAATCCGAGCGTCATACGGTATAGTAGGACAGCTGGAATAGCAAAATATGGTAGATCTAGTGTGAAAGGGTGTATGAGAGTTGGTAAAACGATACATAGCCGGTATGTTGGAGGTACTCACATATTCCTATCAACGTTTGCTTTTGAGCCAAAGTGAGCGTTTCAGATAAGCAAAGCTCCGACAAGATTGGCACCAACGTTGTCATTACATGCCCTAAGAAGCAAATGTCAAGATCAAAGCGAACAAGGATAAAACTAAAAACCCATTACATACCACAGTAGAAGATCGAGGGAACACGGATCTTTGGTGAATCATTGATCAAGCCATGACTAGAAAGAGTGAAAGATGTGTGATTGAGCATTTGATTTTGACAGCATTGGAGTTTGTGATGACTTGCACTAGATAGAAGAAGAAGGGAACTTGGAATAGCAGTTCCGTCCAAACGATTCCATCAAACCAAGGAATAGGACCTCTTCCAATTGGGCCCATGAACGGGTCCGAGCTGAAGCCCACAAACCAATCCAGAGCAGAGCGAGCAGGACCCCATGTCAGATATTTCTACAGCCAGTTGATATAAGCATGTGAGCGGTAATAAAACGATTCGATTCAAATGAAGAATGAGGTTGGTAGTAATTGCCTTCAGACGAGATATGAGGCTCTGTTCAAGGAATTGTCAACATGTCAAGTATTCCATGATCTTACAGGTAGAATTGCTTGACCGTCAATCAGCAAAGACGTTGGTATATGGACAATGAAGAATGCCTGTGTAGCCGGGTTCCAAGTCAGCTTTTGCGTAATTCTGATTTAGGCATTTGACAATAAACTGCTGTTGGCACTTGTCACGTACAGTGAGAAAAAGGTCTAGTGGCCTGTCAGAGAGAGGGCGCGAGATAGATGCCATGTCTGCTTCTTGGGAGTTTGGATTGGGAACTGTCCAACTTGTGATGTGAACAGAAAGAGCAACAGTACAACAGTAAAGAGGAGGCGAGTGGTTGAGATCCTCTGCGTTGCCTAATTTAGAGCTTGGTGAGTTCCTTCTTTGCCTTCCTTCGTCTATGAATGAGTTTCTGCCCTTTGTCGTGAATCAGTTCTTGTGAACTTTCGGGTTTGCGACGCGAGAAATTCACTGAGCTGGTCAAATGCAAGCTCGAATTTCACCGAGCTGCTGAAAAATGTCGAAAACTCCATTGACTTTGTCGTAATTCCCTCTTTGTTTTCTTGATCTGCAACATCTCGTCACCTAGCGTTGCCTCATCAGCCCGTCTTTCAACCTCAGGAGCAGCCAGTTGCTTCTTATCTGGAGAATGAAAAACGACATTGAGAGGCAACATCATCATTACCAACCATCTCCTACATTATTGCAACGAATCGCTGGACTCTTTAGAATCGTTAGATCACCAAAGAGAATAATGGCCCTGCTGATCTACTCACTCATATTCTTGTTCATTATCAACTATGCCACGGGATCGTCGGTCCTACCATTATCATCATTGACATCGTCTTCATCGGCATCGTGGTCGAAAACCCACTTCACTGTATTAGACAGCCCAAAATCTGATGGTGAATTCCCAAGAGCTAACTCTGTAGCAGTGCTCATTGGTACTGCTCGAGATGGAAACACTTTTCCTGGTCCAGCACGACCCTTTGGATACGCCAAAGTCGGTCCCGATATGGACAGAGCGACAACAGAAGAACCGAATAACACACCAGGCGGTTATAGAAAGCACGGGTTAATAGAGGCCTTCACTTTAATGCATGCATCTGGGAGTGGTGACGTGGGCAGTGAGTATTCCGTCACTGGCCAACGTCAAACCGACATGTTATACTGACCTATGCTATCCATCAAACAGGCTGGGAAACCGTAAATATAATGCCAGTGACTGGATTAGATATGACAGTCAAGAACAAACCAATATCAATCCCAAAATACTCGAGAATTAATGAATCTCTTGCACTGGGTTATTATTCGACGATATTAAAGGAATCGATGACTAGAGTCGAGATTGCTTCGACTGAACGTACAGCTATTTTTCGATACACTTGGTCAGTAGATGATACAGTACACGTTGTTGCTGATCTGGGTGCAGGACCTAATCCAGTTGGTGGCCACGTCGAGATCGTGAATGGAACTACCCTGACCGGTTGTGGCAGATTTCGAGGCAAGTCTTTTTATAACGACATTGTCAACTGAATCTGACAAACCTTTTATAGATGGATGGTCCACCGGAGGTATCTTTTTAAATCGTTCCATCCTTGCTCTGATTGTCAGCACTAACGTGTGTTTCGGTATTTGCTTCCTTAGGCCTCGGCGCCACAAAAGGGTACTTCGATGTTTGTATCTGTGCTCAATTCGACGGACCAGAATCTGTAATTGCCAAAGCCATCGATACAGGTGTACCCACTGCTGTGAGGCAGCCTCATTCTGATAGTAAGCTTCAGGAATCGATTCATCGAATTCTTACCACGATCTCATTGCTCTGTCTCATAGCTCGATATCCAGTCGGCTACTTTGAAATGAAGGTAAAGGACATGCAGTCGACCGTGCTGCGTATCGGAATCTCCGTTAGAAACATAGAGACAGCTTGCGCAAACCTCGAAAAAGAAATTCCATTGTCAATATCCTTCGATTCGGTTGTGCAAGATTCGCATAAGGTTTGGTGAAAGGACATTATTTCCAAAACCTGAACTATCTAAAATGTTACTCTGTAAAAGGTCTGGGAAGAGGCACTATCGCCCATAACCTTGATTGGTGCCACAAAACAGCAAGAAGTGATGATATATAGCTCGCTATATCGCACCATGTTAGTACCTACAAATCGTACAGGCGATAATCCCAGATGGGAGAATGACGAGTTTTATTTCGATGAGTGCGTATATCTTCATTCCTAATTATTGAGAGGTAGTTGCACGTAGGACCTGATCACAACTGATTCCCATCTCTAGTTTCTTCTGTATTTGGGACACTTTTAGGACAACATTTCCACTAATGTTGCTTCTACGACCAGCTGTGCACTCTCAATTTTTGAGGGCTCTAGCCGATATTGGATATCATGACTCTTATATTCCTGATTGTCGTGTTGCTGATAACAATGGTCGAACTCAGGCTGGCAGTAATGGTGTCGTTGTATTTGCTGATGCTGCAGTTAAAGGTGTTGGTGCTGATGGTGTTGATTGGAGGGAAGCCTTCAAGAGTATGATCCGTGACGCTGAAGAGCCTCCACAAGAGTGGCTGTATGAAGGTAATATGTATTTCCTGTAAATCATTTGCTGTTAAATTCTTAAACCAACCTTACCCTACGAAAATTACTAACTGTCATCTTATTCTAGGTCGTGGTGACATCAAGCAGACTAATGCACTTGGTTACGTTCCTTCATATTTGGGACAAGCTGAGTCAGTCCTTATTTTTCTTGGTTTTATTTGTCTCAACCAAATCCTAACACGTTTTATCTTTTCGAAGTTGGTATCATCGCGCATGTGTTCGCACACTCGAATACTCGTATAATGATTTTAGTATTGCTCAAGTTGCTCGTCTCGTCAACGACACTCAATCCCACTACAAGTACTCATTTCGATCATTGAATTGGCGTAATTTGTGGGATGATAGTATTAAAAGTGTCGGTGACATTCAGGGGTTTATTGCTCCACGAGGGCCAGATGGTCAATGGATATCAGCGTTTCGTGATCCAACGCTGTGTTCCTTGGCCAACCCACACAAGGACTGCACAATGTGGAATGCAGGTTGGTGACTCTAAGAATTTTGTTTTTGAATGTATTTGCCATTGATGGATTCTGAACTCTCTCACTAGAATTTTATGAGGCATCTTCTTGGACATATAGTTTCTATGCTCCTCATGATATGCCCGCTCTGGTCAAACTCTCTGGCGGGCCAGAAGAGTTTGTGAGGCGTATCGACGTGTTTCTAGACTCACCTGGACTATTCGATATTGGTAACGAACCAGCCTTTTTGATTCCATATCTTTACAATTATGCGGGTCGACCAGATAAGACAGCTGAACGAGTCCGACATATTTTGGCACATAACTTCAGCATTGAACCTGATGGTCTGCCTGGAAATGATGACGCTGGGTGCGGTTTTGCCTTTTGGCGTCTGAAAGATATCATTTCGGTGTATAACTAATGGTTAATCAATCAGGTCTATGGGATCGTGGGTCATATTTGGAATGATTGGAATTTTCCCTGTCGCTGGACAAGATCTGTATCTGATAGGTTTGTTTTCAGATAGCATGAGACACAGGTTTTAATATTATTGCTGACGGGCCCGCATTTAATAGGCTCGCCAAGTATTCCGGAAGTCAATCTACGACCAGATAACCGACGCGATAGTGGTGTCGATATCATCGCTCACGGTGCTTCTCCAGAGAACATTTACATTCAAAAGGCGAAGTTGAATGGAAAAAATTTCAACAATAGCTGGATTCGGCATACAGAGCTCGTGTTGCCTGGTCAAATCAATAAGGTTGAATTTTGGATGGGAGCGAGTCCTTCTAAATGGGGGACTAGTGTTCCACCGTCACTTCATCCTCATGAGGAGTATATAGTTTATGGCCAACGTCAAGTGGTTGCGTTGCAGAATATCATAGCATAATTTTGAGCACTTTACTGTGTAAAATGGATAATATAATATTGGAATCAACCACTAATGTGTTTGTAAAAACCAGGTGAACCTATTAGCAAAAAACTCTCGAATAAACACTTCCAATTGTAGAGAAAGGCTTGCGTTGGTCTAATTTGTATTTACACACTACAAGAGGGGTATCAGGCTCTTTCTTTCACCTAAAATCGGCAACTTTCCCTACACGACGAAGGAAATGTTGAGACCACGATTGTCATTCTACAAACATCATAACCATCGTAGCTAAAAGGAACCTGCAGCTGCATGTAATTGATTACCTGAGAGCAATAGGCCTACAATCAGGCCAAAAAGTCCTACTACAGATCCGAAAATTTCGATAACAAGGACCTTCACAAACAGAGAACCATCTGCAGCATCAGCTAGAGCACAAGAGCTTCCAGCAATGCCGACTGATACACCACATGCTAAATTTGCAAATCCGACAGTCAATCCTGACCAGAATAATGAGTAACCTGCAACGAATGGCCTCAGTCAAGGACTATGTCTACTCAAATAGAAAACCAACGGATTACCGGCAAAGTAAGCAGACCGAGTCAATGAGACGCCCTCTTCATTATTGTAACTCATTTTGGCAGAAAAGACAATGGCCAAAATCAAGCCATAGATGGCGACAACTTCACAAAAGATGATACTAATGAGATTCTTTGTTTGTATTCTTGGTGTTTTGACAGCAGCACCAAGTATGGTTGATCCAGTAATGAAGATGCCCCTGAGGGTACGGACACGGTTAACACGATAATAGAATCAAAACACCAGAGTTCCATTGCACGAAAACAAGGTCAAGGAGGACATACCAAGCAGCACCAAAGACAGATAGGCCGACACATAATGAAGTTCCTAGTAGGGCCCACATGTATGGGTCTGTTTCAATCAAGAATCTGCCGACATTGAATAATTCTCCATTTCCTGTGAAAAGCAAATCCAATGCCACGACAGTAGCTATAAGGATTGCCACGTAGAAGACAATGGCATATGTAGAATAATAATATGATGCCATAATGTATTTCAGCGTATTATATTTCGTAGAGCTTCGATGCCCCTGTTCTTCAAAAGGTGTCGAACCTACAAAAGATAACAACCTGTTGAGGGCAGCAAAGTACGTGGGCAAGAGCAACGAATTGCTTTCCAAATATCAAGCCAAACGGAACAAAGTTTGCTCACCTTTCCCTTCACTTTTAGGTAGCAGACTGGTTGAAAGTTCAACTTTTGAAGAATCAGCGAGGAATCGAGGATCACAATTGAAAGACCTTAACAATGGAAGAAGATACTAGTATGGAGTCGACGGAGCCTCGAAAACGTGTCGGAGACTTGGCCAAAATGTTTGAACAGAGTGCCAATTCCAACATCACGCCCCAAACATCTACATCACGACCTCTCCACAAACAGACTTCTGCTGCCACGTTTCGCTCTAGTGTCATATCGCCCGAAGGATCCGCTATTAGAAAAATGGCGTCTTCTGTAGCAATGTCTACTAGCAACTCGTCTACACCACAGCATTCCTCAACACAGCAACCTTGGCAGAGTCAGCAGAGAAAACAACCACATCATAGTAAACCTAAAAGTAGAAATACCAGCAGTAACAACGATTCCAGTGGTAATGGCAAGAGATCAAGTGCCGGATCCGATAGCGAGACGGATTATGACGCTCAGGGAAAGAGACTATCAGTGTCTCGTCTTAGCAGGATATTCGAAGCTGAAGATGCAAACACGGCACCAAAGTACAATGGCAATACTGGTCAATTGGCGTTTGGTGTTGTTAAGACTGATAGCGGACGAGGACCAGGTAGTTTAAAGTACAAGTCATCGTCTGCATCTATTTCGACAGAAGATGGACAAGGTGCTAGTAGTGGAATTTCATTAAATCGCTCACTAAGGAATCCACCGCCAGTCAGGCCCGCAAAGCCTGCGAATCTCTCTGCTGATCCTATAATAATAGCACCACGACCAATATCACCAACTTCAGTAAGTACTTCTTCACCACCGAAACCGGGCTATTCTCGACCACCAATGCCCAGTAAGAAACGATCTGTAAATCCATTCGTAGCAGGCCCAACACCCCCGCCATCTATAACATCTCCAGTACACTCAGAATCCCCACCTACAGCATCGCATACAGAAGAAGAACCAGTCGCTGTAATGCCGGTACGGCCATTAGCAGAAAGGATTGCCGCGTTGAATGCTGGTGCAGGAGGTCTCACATTCGAACCACCAAAAACCGCTCCTTCGCTCTCACGTACACCATCGGTGACTCGACCAATAATATCACCCAACTCTCCTGTAATGAATGCAAACTTAATAGCTCCTCCATCACCAATGACTCGTGATAGTAGTATGAATAGAGAAGGAACACCACCACCTCTGACCGAGTTGCCTGAATCAGCATATGTTGGTCAGCGATCACCTATATCTGAAGATTTCTCACGGATGGCTGGTCGTAGTTCACCCTTTAGCCCTCCTACATCGTCAACGCCTGTACCAAGTGAAGATGGTGGTGAGATGACTGAGGAAGATCAAGCCAAGAAGCGTGAATCTAGAAGACGGAATGTGCTGAAGGAGCTAGTAGATACTGAGAGGTCGTTTTTGAATGACATGGAAGTTTTACGAGATGTATGTACATGATTGAGCAGTCCATTCAAGTTCTGTTTTATAACCCTGACCAACGGTTTCGATTTCTAGGTATTCTACTATCCGTCAATACAAACTGGTGTACTATCAGAATCCGATGTTAAGATTCTGTTTTCAAACCTTGAATCTGTCATTGATGTCTCTCGATGGTTTCTATCATATCTAGACGAAGCTTGTGTTCCTGACGATGATTACGCTGGAGATGCCTTCATGAATGCTGTGAGAATTCAGTCCTTCTTATCATATCCTCGTTTCAGCCAGAGTCTAAGTACTCTTCATCAAAATTAGGCTCCACAACTGGAGGAAGTCTTTACAGAGTTTTGCAAACATAATGAATCTTCAGTGACACGATTGCAAGAATTGGCTGGTCCGACTGGTGCAGATGAAGTCAAGGAGTTTCTAAAGTCGGCACAAGGAGAGCTGGCTGGTAGGACTCAAGCATGGGATCTGGGCTCGCTGCTGATTAAGCCGGTGCAGAGAGTGCTTAAATATCCGTTACTCATCAAAGTGAAGTTGAAAAATGCGATTACGATTATCCAACCTTTACAAACATCTACCCTCTCTCATAGCAATTGATAAAGGATACTACCTCAACGCATTCTGACTTCCAGCAACTTGGACGAGCTTATGTGGAAATGGAACGCATTGCAGAAAAGATCAATGAAGTCAAAAGAAGAAAGGACATTGTTGAGAAATACGTAGAAGGAAAGGGATCTACAAACATTGTGTACGTGTTCGTCGCGACTTTCTGGTGTGTACATTACATTAAAGTTGTGTCTCAATTTTGTTTTCTCTTTGCAGACGGGGTATCAACAAGAAGCTTGCTCGTGGTACCCAACGAGTCAAGGAAGGTGTAGGACTCTCTAAAGGCTCTGTAAGTTTATTACGGATTAAAAGTTGCGCGTTTTTCCCTTTTTTATTTTTGGCCCATACAATATGTAGGTCGACACGACATATGAAGCCTTGTCTGATCGATTCGAGTCGCTTCAACGAGATATGTTAGAGTTACGGCAGGCTTGTGGCGATTGGATCAAGTCTGTTAGAGAATACTCTGAACTGGAAGATACTTTTGCTACTGCTTGGGACGAAGTGTATAGTATTGACAGAGGATCACATGTGGTGTCAGAATATCGTAAAGCATCAGCTAGAATATCTGCCAGTTTATGGCGAGATGCGGTAAGGACGAAGGAATCATGCCCAATTTATTATTGTAGATGTCTGAATATTTTTGCCATTTAGGACACTCGAATGAAGGGCACCGTGTATTCCACTATGGACTCGTTGCAAGGTCAATTCAAAAACCCCACAGTTTTGATGAAGAAGCGAGATGCAAAGTTATTGGATTTCAATCGTGTCAAGGAGGCTCGGACTCGAGGTGATCCAGTAGATCGAGCCTTGGCGGAATCTGCAGACACATATACTAGTATGAATGCTCAACTGGTGGAAGAGTTGCCAAAATTCCTATCTCTAGTCGAATCCATGATAGATATAATAGTCGTACGCATAGTAACTGTTCAAGCTCAGACATATTATGACTTGCACACGATCATGAACATCCTACCACCAGGAGCTATAGTAGATGGGCTTCAAGTAGTGCCGCTCTATCAGCAGTCAGTGGCTGTTGGTGGAACAGTAGAGTCAGCCTTTAAAGGAATGGGTGCACTTTCTAAATGGAGGAGAAGCATATGGGGAGATCAAACCACCAGCAGCGAGGCTGAATATTTGGTGGATGGCATTGCTGTAGGCGCTGGATTTGCAGCTCCTGATAGAGCATTATCTCCTGATCTATCCGATGCCTCTTCGACCCATGCACCATTCGGTCGCCCTGCTCCTGGTAGCTGGAGCCCAATAACTCATAGTAGGACCGTCACTGGTGAATCGGAATCGTCAACAGCAACATCTCCGTACATTCCACCGAGACCGGTAGTAGCAATGCCTTCACCAAAACTCGGTATTCCCACCAGACCTAGCATCCCTAGCAGAAACAGCTCAGAAGGAACGTCGCCGACTCTACGCAGACATAATTCACAGAGCATGAAACCGTCTGCATCTGGCTCATCCCTCTTCAGGCCGTTTGAATTTGGGACCAAGAGAAAAGATGGCCTGTCCTCTTCTTCGTCTACATCAATCACCAGTAATAACTATAATAGCACCAATAATCACCAAAGTAATGTAGACAATGTCGAGCTGCCGTCAAGACCAGCACCACCACCAAGGCCTCAATCAAATCATGGTCCTGGACAAAGACGGTCTAGAGCATTGTCAGCAGATAGGGCGTCTCGAACTTCGGTACACGAGGCGCTCTCGCCCACTAGTAATTACTTGTTTGATGCTGATGTGGTGTATGCATTTGATCCTGAAGATGAATTAGAAGTCAGACTCGAACCAGGTGATGTTGTGAGAATAGAACGGTTGGGCGCCGCCTCTGATGGGTCTGAAGCGGATGGAAGCGAAGACTGGTGGTTTGGTGAGATTATAGAATCGTCGGATGATAGGACTGGAACTCGTGGTTGGGTACCTAGGTTGTATTTAGAGCCACGGCGTCGGCCCAGTATCAGCCATGTTTGGTAGGTTTTGCTTCATGCCGCTGCACTTGTGAAATCGAAGCTAGTAGTTAGTAAATGCATATCTCGTTGTAGCTTTTTTATTATAATACTATACAAACATTTGGATATACACAAAACACTTGGTGTTTTTCCTTCAAAAGGCAATTCGACAAGGCATCACTACTATATCACTATTCAAAAAACACTCTCCCTATATACAATAGCTTTTGTTGCAATCTACTTATCAGAATACGTATCTAAAGCTACTCTTTACTCCATCTGGCATTGCTACACTACGTTCTGATCGTTTTACAACCTTCAACCTTCTTCGAAGCTCTTCTGAGTTGAGTGCATCAGTACTTGGTGGGTAGTATGGATGTTTACGATGAGGTGATGGACTTGCTAGCATGGATGCTGTTCTAGGACTAGTATACGAGTTATGCCTGGAATGAGACGAGTTGCCAGTTGCTACAAATGATCTAGGTGGACTATATATGTTTGTAGGGTCAACGGGGGTCGTGCGGGATGGAGATGGTGGTGGTGCTGGCGGCGCAAAGGTATTATTGCCTGATGGTGGTGGTGCTGATGCTATAGATGCTAATGCTTGCGCCCAGACTAACTTGTTGTTGCGTTCTACGGTCTCGTCGAGGATGGCTGTATCTGTTGACGACGATGACGAGTCTGTGGATGTTGGTGATGATGTTGATGACTGTGCGTTTGAGGAGTCCATCATGGTAGGTGGTGTTGTCGTTCCGGGTCTGGATTGTGGCAATGTGATTGTTGGAATGCCAGTAGATCCATAGTGTTCGTCGCTACTATATCCTAGTATGGTTCGAGTAGACTCTGGCGGAGCGTCCGTCATTTCCATATCCTGAAGCGGGGCAATCAGGGATGAGGCACCCTCTTTAGCGGAGGCATCAGCTATACAGTCAAACGACAGTTTTTTGAATGGCCTCCTACTATGTGCAATTTCGTATGGCTGTGGAGGAGTATACATGACAGACTTGAGATTCATGAGCAATAGAGCTTCATTCAATCGATTTGGTGAGGTATCACGGGGGATATCGTTTGGCATTGGGTATGGCATTTGAAGAGATGACAGTGGAGAGGTCGTTTGGCATTGATTGTTGAGGTCATGGCCTACTTTTCGTTTGCCAGCAATACTATGAGAGTGTTCAGCTGAGAGCATTTTTCTTTTGCAAAACACTGATTTATTTTTTCGTTGACTGGGGATTGTTAATGTTGAGCGGGAGGATGTGTACGCAGCAGTTATCAGAGTACCGATGTATTCAATGTAAACTATATTGTATGTGCAGGTTAATATTGCGTTCAGGCAAGCAAGTTTGGATTGAAAGCGAAGCTTGTCTTGGAGATATCGTTTTTTGTTTGGAAACGTGTGGTTGCTGACAGAGAATATGGTGGTCCTTTGGACTTGCCTGACGATGATTGCCGGACTGGAATGCGGTAAGCTTGCAGACAATTGACGGCGTCTATAGGTGGCAGTTGATTGTAGTTGCTTGCTTTTGATTTGAGTGTTTGTCCAAGAGGATCTTCACGCAAACAAAAGGGAGTGTTTTGATGAGATACGTGGTTTTCACGGAATAGTTCCTGATGGGCTTTCCAGCAGCTGGTATCTGATATATGGTCCGATGGTATTTATTTGACTGTTCTTCTCTAAATCGGAATTTCTAGCCTCGTCAGCTTCCAACCTCCTTTTTACGCTCGGGCAACAAAGACCAACGATGATCGCCGACGGTCGCAACAACCTCGTAAGCTAAGCTTCCCTTATTTATTATTTAGAGATGTAGCGATGAAAGCTCATCTGCTGCCTACTCACTTTAATGTAAAGCAGAAGTGATCTAAAGTGCTCCAATGATGCGGTTGTTCAAAAACACAGACTGGGGAATGGAGAGGCTCAGATTCACAGCAAGAAAATAATATATTTTCACTACTTCGCTCTTCTCTCTTTAGCTTTCTCCTGGGCTGTCTCTTTAGGTTTGCCTGTTATTTCACAACGACAACGTCCGCAATATGCACGATGCCAAGTTATCAGGCTTTTCAGCGTTTAAACAGGAATTGTGACCAGATCTCCAGTCGATACTAACTCCTCAACAAGCTTGTTCGGCCATTGATTGCAGTCTTGTTTTGTTTGCATAGTGCTTGCTTGCTTGCTTTTGTCCTTCTCTTCACACACGGACGCTGTACAGCTGAAACCCATCACAAAAGTTCTCATCCAGAAGGCACCCAATCCACAGTGCATCAATCACTATAGACCAGTAAGTGCTCTCCTTTCCGGTATCGTCAAGTACACGCATTATAGTTTAACGGCAGCGCTTGGCTTTTCGTCGCTCTTGTTGACTTTGAAAACTGCTGCTGCATCCAACGGATTTCACCTTCAGAATTTAATCATTTGGCATTGATGTACTAGGATCTCTCTTGCTGCCTTCTTTCGGAACGAATCCGTCGCAAAAGTCTCTGCGGCAACCCAGCAAGAATGAGCTCATGGATGAATATGCAAAGACCGGCGCCGCCGAGACATGTCGCTGCACCTCCATCATACATGGCGAACGCCCCTGCACCTTTAGAGCATGACTTGGGTGAAACGAGTCTGCCAGGCACAACGGCACCAAATACAATGATAGGAACGGGATTTGGTGAACCAGCATATGCGTCAGTACCCGCTACGGAAACGGAACCTCAGCAGATGTCTGATGTACAGAGATGGACGGTCTCTCCTCAAGGGACGTTGGTCTCCCCAGATAACAACTACCAATACAACTGGGATAAACCTGCTGACGAAAAGGCGGAGCCATCCGCACCGTGGTACCGACGTAGAAAATGGATTACGTGCTTCATCATCACGGCCGTCTTGATCTTGCTATTGATCATCCTACTACCAATCGTGTTTTTGGTCATCATCCCGAAAGCAATTCGTACGTATGCCAAGATTTTGCCTAATGTTACGAAGTCTCACACCAGCGTTTGTAGAGGGAACACTTGATAGTGCTGTGTTGACATTCACTTCCGCAAGTATCACGCAGCCAACTGCAACTACCTTCCGTTTGGATTCCGTGCTGGGTATCACAAACGCTGGCACCACCGACGCTACATTGACATACAATGGACCCATAGTAGTTAGCTATAACGGATATCAAATCTTTAATCTTACCGTAAATCCCGTCAACATTCGTGGTGGAGGTGCAAACATTACAATTGGACAGACTGTTACCATTTACAACACTACGCAGCTCGCAGCATTCAATCGGGACTTGTTGAATATGAATGTAGTGAATCTTCAATTTACCGACTCGTTGTCGATAGCAGCGGCTGGTCAAAGCTTCAATAATCTAGCATTGGACAAGACTGTCCCAGTCAATGGTATGTTCTCTTCGAATGTATTATAGCACTAGTCTCATTCATTCATCTCTCGTTTAGGTTTGGGAGGACTTCAGAACGTGACCTTGAATAACTTTAATATCGGTGCACCCACAACAGTCAATGGCAGTATCCCAATAACTTCGTCGCTGACCCTTTCCAACCCATCAAACTTTAATGTCCAAGTCGGCGATATATTATTCGCACTGGCGCTTTCAGACAACACCACCATAGGAACCGTCACAACCAAGAACGTCAGTTTGCAACAAGGCAATAACTCCCTTAGTGCCGTAGGACAGATCAACGCCGGTGCAAACAATGTTACACCATTGGCAAACTTGCAATCGCTCTTCCAGGCCTTTGTAAATGGTCAAGGGTTGACGGGGGTAGCGACTGACGTAACTAGTGGAGCTCCTCAATGGCTCAAGAGTGCAATCGTTGGCTTGAAGCTCAACTTGATGGCTCCAGGGGGCAGTGATTCCTTGATCCAGTCAGTGGAATTTGGAGGTGGAGGTCTTGGATTGAGTTTCAACGCCGCAGCACCATATGCTCCACAACTCACAGTTGGTGGGATTGTAGCAGGGCTATCTCCTGATTTCAAGTTTAATGTCAATTTCACTGCTATCGAGCAGGTAAGGCATTTTATTCGTTTCTCGCTTATGTATCGGGCGTTTGGAATTGACTCGAACTCTTGGTAGAATCTGACTCTGGCATACCAAGGTGTCAACATGGCCGTCATTAACAGTACTAGAACACCTGCCAGTGGATCTGGTACTGGCGGCCAGCTCACAACCAGCATTGCAAGTGCACTTCAGGTCATCTCTGGTCAAGAGAAGACCTTCCAGAATTTCTTATCGGCCGTATTCAATGGCGCTGCCTCAGATATGGTACCCGTGAATATTAAAGGGCTTGCAAATGTTTATGCGTCTACTCCGGCTGGTATCGTATCTGTTCCTGGAGTGCCTATTACAACAACCTGGTGAGATATATGTATTGGTTTGGACTCTTGAAAGAGTTTTTCATCAGAGATCTATTGTTTTGGGTCTCGAAACTACAGGGATTGACTGTAAAATTCTATCTTCCATAGGAGTATGGGTGGCTTCGGATCTCTTAATGATGTCACTGTAACAACACCTCCAACAATCACCAGCGCAGATGCTGCAACTGGTGTCCTTTTGAATGTCCCAATCCTAGTACGTATTCTTCTTTTCCCATTTGCTGCCTCCTTGTTTTCTAACTTAATCCATTGTTAGCTCAACAATCCTTCAACGGTATCCTTCTCCGCCGGGGCAATCAGCTTGAACTTGGTATCCGGTGGTCAAGTCATTGGCTCTCTAACGATCCCAGGTTCAACTGTCATCAAGCCTGGAGCGAATAATATCGTAACGGTAGCCAATTATCACCCTTTGACGGATGCCGCAAAAGCAGCTGGTGTGAACTTCCTCGGGTCCTTCATATCGAATACTGCTTCATCTGTTACGGCACAAGGATTTGCTAACAGTACCAACGTTGCAAGTCTTGTGCCCGTTTTCTCTGGTGTATCTTTCAGGTATTGTTCGGAAACATTCGTCGGTTACCTTTGGCGATTGTGATACGAGCCCTCAAATGTACCTTGTCCATAGTTCGTCGCTACCTGCTCAGACCGGTGAATTATTGGCAAATTCACAAGTAAACGTAGTCTCGATATTCCCTCCTGCCTTGTCAATCACGTTGTACGCAAACAATTATTATCCTATCCCTGTAACAATCACTCATCTGGTCTCGGTTATTACCCAAGGAGTAGGTGATTGTAAACTAAATTTTGAATTGCCATTTTTGACGCTATTGTCTACTAGTCGACCACGTTGGCCACAATCGACTCGGCTATGACTTGGACCATTCCAGCAAATGCTAGAAACGCTGCAAGCCCGGCATTCCCATTAAACGCTACAGCTGATGGCGTTTTCGCTTTCATCACCTCGGGTGGCACTGTATCAGCTGTTGCTTCAAACAAGGTCACAATGACCTTGAATACATATCCAGCGGGAACAATCCCCTTCACGCAGTCAGTTAGCTCAAGTTTTACCTTGAGATAAAAACAAAAGTCGAAAAAAAGAAAATGTTTGGTTAAATCGGAAATAGTTGATACCGCTACTGCTCGTCGCTCGTCTGTATTTATTATTATATATTTCTGCCTATTTAATCTTGGAGTTCGACATGTTTCTGTGTTTGCTTATAGTTTTTTGGACATCGACATCATTTCTGAGCCTCCAGAAAACTTCACAAACTTTGCAACCACCCAACCAGCGAAAACACCAATGCGGTCGCTCTCATCAGTATTAGGAACCACCACATCTTCTATGATTCCCATTCGATCTGCGTCCTCCAAACCCCATCGTCTCTTGTTGTAGTGGCCAATTTTTGCAGGTGATTGTTGTAACAAGCCCATCTTTAGAGCTGTAAATTAAGGCTAACAAAAGTACAAATCTAGTACTTTACTCCATTCAAATCGACTGCATCTGTCAAAAAACCGATCAGACCGGCCTAACCACCAGTCGTGCTGTCTCCCAACCCAATGTCGAGTTATCGAGCCTCATATCAGAGAACACCGCTATTACAAGATATTCCCGCACGCCGAAGCAGTCTTTTATCTAGCATATCGTCCTCTTCGCCAAGAGTACTCGCCATTGTGCTTGGATCTAATCCTTCACAACACCAACAACCCCAAGTTATTTACGAGCAAATACAGCATCCTGTTAGTGATGATGAACTCAAGTATAAGATATACCCTGATTATATAGAGACAGTTGACGTTATTCATCGTCGACCGTGGTATAAAAGGCCAAGATGTTGGATATTATGTTGTTTGCTGCTACTGGTTATACTTGCTATCATTCTGCCAGTCCTCTTCCTGGTGATCATCCCTTCAATCTTCCGTAAGTGCTTGAAAGACTATTTGGTGTGTTTCAACGGCCTCGCTGCGACTCCTAAAAAATTATGTATGCTTTGTGACGAAACTCACCACTGACTTGCCCGCTAGAAAACATTGTCAATGGAGCCTCTATACGATTCGACGGAGCTGGTATAGCAAACGCAACTACGAAGTCATTCGTACTCGCCGCCAATTTGACGGTGCTAAATACCGGACCATTTGACGCTCTTATATCGTTTGGAAGCAATCCAGTACAGATCTCGTTTAGCGGTCAGAGAATCTTTGATGTTATTCTCCCAGACATATCAGCTAAAGGGGGAAGTGGACAAGCGTCCATCAAGCAGTTAGTGCTCATCGTAAACGGTACTGCTTTTGCGGCGTTCGCAAAGAGGTTGGTCGCCTCGGAAACAGTTCAGCTAGATATTTATGGTAGAGCTGATGTGTCTGCTCTGTTTCTCACGTCTCGGGGTGTGGAGGTTAAGAAGACTGCAGTGCTCGATGGTAATTACGACCAACTACATGTAAAGCTACTTGAAATCTTTTTTTGCTGACGTCGCATATCCACCATAGGCATGAACGGACTCCTTGGAGCCAAACTTATTGACTTTGGACTCCCACCAACCGCAAATATCAGCGGAAGCTCAGTATCCTCCTCTGTGTATATTGACAACCAGTCTTCATTTTGGGTTGAAATCGGCGTCATATATTACGAACTGTCCTTGGGCAACGCTACATTTGCAAACGGAATCGCAAACGACATTACCATAACACAAGGAATCAACATCATAAACTCTACTGGTGTCATTGACTCGTCAGATGGCGTACCTGCTGTAGAAAAGTTACAGGGACTAGTGAACTCATATGTTTCCGGGGACACTATTACGCTCAGTATCAAAGACGTGGGAGATTACAATACACCTAGCTGGCTTCGGAGTTCTGTAGTGGGGATAGCCTTCCCTTTCATACTGCCGCCCACGTCAACAGCAGATGTTGTCCGTGACGTCTCATTCGGTAAACAGGCTTCGTTTCAACTTGCAGCAGCAACACCGTACGCGGCCAAGGTCACGATTCAGCAAATCTCGTCAGCCATGATTTTTCCGCTGGATGTTAGTTTTCCATTCAATACCCTGCAGCTTGTATGTGTATACCTTCCGTTGACAATTATCGTATGGCTTACAATCTATCTTTTGCAACAGGGCGCAAATGTATCATATTCCGGTTCTCCTGTGGGGGTGCTGTCTACTGGAGTCTTGCCTGCTACTGGAAGTGTCCAGAGTCATTTAATTCAATCCAGTATTCTTGGAGTTTTAGCGGTGGACTCTGCAGGACAGACGGTCTTCCAATCATTCCTGACAGATCTTGTCTCTGCACCATCATCATCTACAGTGTCGATATCCATTCAGGGAACAGCTGGTGTAGGCATGGTGTCGTCTGTTGGGAACTTGGGGCTATCAGGTCTAGCGTTCAAAACGTCGTGGAGTCTCAACGGATTTGGAGGATTTGAGGGTTCTGGTATTGCAGGACAAGCAACAATCACTGGAATTAGTACAATTGGATTTCGAATCACCGTTCCATTCAATGTAAGCACATCAAGGAGCATTCACGACTATTTGCTAGAGATTACTTCCTGACATTCGTTTCCTAGGTGGTAAATCCTGCCACGACAACATTGAGCGTTGGTGATTTGACGTTTGATGTATACGATATAAACGCCATCCTTATTGGAACTGCTACGATTTCAGGAGCTTCCCTGACTCCAGGGAATAATTATGTAACTGCATCTGTTATTCTTCTGCCGCCACCTGTTTCCGTGTCTCTGATACAGAATTTTATAACCAATATACCGACCGCTTTGATGGCGAAAGGACGCCATGGAAGCACTGCCATTGCAAGTCTAGACGCCGCTATTTCAACTCTTTCATTCCCGTAAGCCGTCTGACGCTCTGGAGTTTTGCAAGGCCTCGCTGACACCTCTTTTCTTAGTACCGTGCTGCAAGCACCCGGACTCTCTCCCATTCTAACTAGCGCCAAGCTAGGAGTGGTGCAACTGCTCCCAACAATTATATCCGTCTCCGTCATTGTCGACAATCCATTTAGTTTTGATCTGAATGTTATCAACCTCGAATCAAATATCACATCTAAAGTATGTTAATTTGAGTATTTATCCATAGTCACCCAAAATCCTAAGAAAATGTGATTTTTGTTTTCAGGACCATAATCTGGGGTACTTATCCAGCTCTCAACACTGGACAATACCGGGAGGTTCAAAGGGGTTTCAATCACCAGCCTTCATCTTGAATCAAGACCTTTTGCAAAGCGCAACTGCCGCAATCAGTAAGACTGTCCTTGTTTCCAGTTCTACACAATCAGGCACTGATTTTCTCCAACATTTACATTATCCTCCAGTCACTCTCGTGAGTGGTTTCCACCTGAACGCAACCACAGTTTCTCACATCACCGTTGTCATTGGAACCTTTGATCCATTTGTGTTGGCTATCTCAGAGACCATCATCGCCAGCCTCGAATTATAATTCTGCCAGCCTCATCGTATATATATCTCACACATGTTGATAATTGCAGCAAATATGTAACGTTTCAAATAGACCTCATTTGATTTCTCATTCATCGTAATGCAGACCCTTCATTTATACTACAGTATATTCAGTGGTGGTTTAATTTAGCTTGACTATAGTTACAATGACATTTTGTTAATGCTATATTACAATGGGCCTTGAGTCCGTATTACACTATTGTTGTTATGCTAATGTGGCTAGGGACTGGCATTTGGAGTCCGTTCTACAGTTGGAGAGTTGGTCGAATGAAGCGTGGGTAATGATGTCGGATTCACCGGACTGAATGATTGTGATGATATCAATGACGATATTGCCGAGACTACTACTGCTGTAGGGACGACACCTGATATAACAGGACTCGTTGGCGGTGGAATAGCTGAAGCAGCAGCCGGTATAACCTCAGTAGAAGTCCAAATGACGGACGAAGTCGTAGAATCACCTTGATTCGCTTCAAAACTGTTGTCAACAGATGATAAGACACGTCCTATTACAAGTTGAGACTCAGAACCGGCACCCAGCGTATCGAATTCTTTCCTATTATAATTGATGTTAGCAGCTGAGGGCTTGAGCGGAATATGGCTGTTTTGCATATTAGCCAGTATCGGATGGAATCTAGATGGTGTTTGTGACGGTTGTCGAACCAAACGAGTGGGAGAAGGAATTCTAAACGTCTTCGTCCTTCTTGGCCTTATAACGGATTCTGTGTGCTTTCTTATGGCTGGCCTCCTTAGAGTTGGCGGACTTATATGATCGCCCAGAGAGCCTGTCACGCGAGGTAATGGTTCGATGCCATCTGGAACTACAACAGTTCCGTCAGGGAGAACTATTGGATTAACTCCTTCCGGCAGTTCGGTTGGTTCTGATAGGACAGTAGATGGTACTGGAGACGGAAGTGCCGGTGGTGATGCAGCTGGTTTAAATGTATAGTTTTGTATCCATAGTTCAAGTATTCTGGGATCATATGTGTCTGTCTGATGCGACATGCACTCTGATGCACGTTGCTTAGTCCATGCCGTCAGTGGCCGATACTAGCGAATTACGCAAGTCAGTATTTGGACAGCGTTTCACAGATGCAAGTAACTTACATGGTGAAACCAAATTTCGCTGGGATCCACAAGGAGAACGTCGGCCGTTCCTATTTCAACGAAATGCGTTCTAAACTGCTTTACTAGATGCGGCCTGACTATAGTCTTTTCCCGATAATGCGGACCAAGTGCGTTATTATTCCTCCACAATAGCTTCTCAATATAGTCGGTACTTCCAAAAGTTACATTGGTCTCATAACATGCATGTGCAAACCATACCGACTGCACAGACACTGCTACATATTTTTCGTCAACTGTATCAAAGAAAGATTCAGCCGACTTTTGTGACGATATGCGAGGCACTAGGAACTCGTCATGGTCGATCAGCATCATCCAGTTGATGTGGTGGCTTGAGAGGTACAAGACATGATTCTGAGCGGTAACCTGCCCACTATTGATATTACTATCCCCAAAATACATGAATGGCCAATCTGCAAAGATCAAATAGAGAGGTCGTTCGGGGTCTTTAATAAGGGCTAGAAGGGAGTCTAGTAGTCTTTGAACGGTGGTGGTGTTTAAATACGGTGAGACGCCATATGGTGATAAGGGCTTTACAAGAGATGTATTGAATGATTGCAGCGGGGATGGCGTAGTGTCTTCTATACAGTCTAGACTATGGAAGGTGGTTTGTGGAGAGGCTGAGAGAGGGATCAATGCCTGATCCGTGGAAGTCCTAGTTGATGTCGTCAAACTCATTCTAGTTGTTACGCACTGTCTATGAGTTTTTGTGGGAGTCGGGGTTTGAGGATAGGGATGCTGAATTGAGTTATCATAGAGATAAAAGGTGTTGAAGCCCAAGTGATGATGGTACGCAATATTTAAAGCCATCGTGTCTGAATCGTTTGCAAAGACCAGTTGTGCACCGAGTTTGGCATCCGGTACTTTGTTTGGTTGCCGGCTAACCCAAGTGGTCACTCCCGCACCTGGAGCGTCGAGCCTAACTCTCTGCACTAGCGGATCTATATCAATCTTGAGCTGGACTACAAAGACGTGAGCAGTGTCGGCGAGCCACACAGCATCAGCGACCTCTCCATCAATATAAAACCGTGAACTTTTTAGCAAGACTTTCTCGGCATGGCCAGGCCCTATCTAGAAGAGATTGTTGATGGTGAATACTTGAAAATGCTAATCGAGCGAAGTGCGTTGCTTGCTTCTCGTGTGTGAGTTCATTGTCTCGCATTTCAATGAATACAAGACGATGAGGGATTGTGATGCATAAACGGTAGCTACACCGAAGCCAAAACTTACGATAAAGATCCTGCTGTCGTCCTGGCGAAAGAGAATGTCATACCACAACATCTTGGCGTCCTTCATGTGAGACGTGGGAACGTAGTTGTACATTGTGAGATTCAGGGATCTCGGTACTGGATTGGATTCCAATGGTATATTTCGCTGTACTCGCTGCCGCTGGGGAGATGGATGTGCAGTGCCTGTAGTGAGTGAATGGTACAACATGACTGTCATGAGCGCCCATGAGACAAAGAAGACCAGCTGAAGTAAGGGAAGAAGAGTCCATTTTCGACGAGCAGTCATGAAAGATCCCCAAATCTAACGCACAATTAGAGTGTAGCATAAGCAAGTGTTTTCAGTCAACAAAACACAAGTGATTGGAACGATGCGTGTTGCTGTATTATACCTGTAGAACGAGGAAGTCTACGGGCATACGGGATGAGTTAATATATGCGCTATGGTACGTGCTACCTCATATAGGCGCATTCTCTTACCTTCTCAGTCATTAAACACCAGTCAATATGAAGTTGTGTATTCCACGTAGAGCAGTGCTGGAGCAAAATGGACAGAGGGAACCAACCTTCGCGGCACTTTTTCCCATCATTCAGCTGTAGCTACACCTGCGCAGAATTGCTGTTGCTACACATCGTCACGCTCATCAGCAACTGGTTGATGTTTTCTGAGCCTCCAATAGCAATAAAGACATACACTTCAACCTTACACCCAGCGGTCAGAATAAAATGGTCGATATTGACGAAACACGCTTCCAACGTCGAGATGCGCCCCATCCTCCAGGACCCTCGTACTTTTGACTTCAGCGTACACCTCTGAAAACGTCAACAGCAGTTTGTTTTGGCTATCCGATCCCGTACACGATGGTTATAGATTCAAGTCTCTTTCTCACAAAGCCGGGAGTCAAGCCTGTGCTCGCGATTGATTGTGACGACGTTCTGCTCAAAACCGTCGAGGTACATCCTGTTGTCACAATGAGATGATGGATTTCCTTTTTCGTCGAGAGCTAACCGTATGTATCGACCAGGGACTTTGCCAGTTTCACAATGAGCATTATGCAACTAGTCTCGTGCCAGCGGATTTTTCTTCCTACAACTATTGGGAGGTAACATCTCGCGAATCTTGAAAGAAAAAGAAATGCCTTTTACAACCACATCAAGGAGTGTTCAAATACTCTTCGGCCTTATTCAAAATTATGAAAAGGACTCAAAAATATTCATCGCCATTATTCGATATCCTGTGATAGGTCTGGGGAGGCAACCGTGAAGGCGCCACGGCCAAAGTTCGCCAATGGTACCAACTCGCCTCTTTTGCAAATCTCGATCCAGTGCCTGGCGCACTAGAAGCTTTACAGAGGCTGAAAGAGTTCTATGATCTGGTGGTGGTTACCTCGAGACAAGATTTCATAAGAGCTGCAACAATAGCAAACATACAAAAGCATTATCCGGGCATATTTGATGATGAGGTCAGTCACATTCATTCAATCCATCTGGAAAGTTGGCTTACAAATGGAAAACTATTAGCACATTCACTTTGCCAATCATTGGATACACCCGACAGACCATGTGCACTATCAAGGCTTGGTTTCAAAATCCAAAGCAGAGTTGTGTGATGAGGCATCTGCTGTTTTATTAGTTGACGACAATCTCGACTATGCAAAAGATGTATCTAACCACGGTCTCTACGCAATTTTGTTTGACTTGGAAGGTTTGTATTGAAAATGCCGTGACTTTGCTTGTGTTTGGGAAGTCTTTGTTGACGAATATCAATATCACGCAGGATCGTATAACTGGAATAAGTGTCCAGACTCGGAACTGCCACCAAAAACCGTGAGGAAGACAAGCTGGGCAGACATTGTTGATATTCTAATTCCTATTTCTTCCAGCAATCCTATATAGAACTAATACAACACTTCATAAAATCTTTCTTTTTTTCTGCCCTACATATCCTCAAGCATGCATTTTCCCTCTTTTTGAAACCCTTCACTTTTTCTACCTTCTTTAAAGTAGGTTGACACCATGAACCAACAGATCGTACATATCCTTCGTGTAATGATAATCAAACATTGTGGAAGCTTTTTCTGGACATTCCAAACCCTATCAGATTCCAATTGTGTTGGCTACTGTCAATATTTTGACTTCGCTCATGCGAGAGGGATGGAATTACCTTGAGGTAACTCCAGCGAGCAAAAGCCATAATGAAGATGACAATCATGAGTGGTTGAGACTATGCATTGACCAGTGGCAAGTTAGTGAGAGAGATATTTGCTGTCATTGTACGGTTGATGTGTTCAACATACCAAAAGAACGATGGCAAACCTAGTCGCAGAAGCACTGTTTGGGTCTGACACGAGAAGCTCCAAGAGTCCCCAGATCTATGTCCAACAAGACAGAATTTCAGACAAGCTTTTGACAACGCCACCCAAGAAATGTTAACCATGGTTGCAGCCACAAAAAGCCAGACCAAGATCGTCGAGATAGTAGACGTGGCATTTGAAATGCATGGTCCACAAGAGATGGCAGTTGCACCAGCCTGGGTCTTGAAGAGTGTAGCACAGCTGTATTCGATCGGCAATGATATCAAGGTGGCTGCTGCCAACAACAAGAGAAGATTGGTTCTCAATGCATCGGATACATGATCAAGACGAGATATCTAGACCAAAAATCAGAAAATCAAGAAGAGAGTTTATAAGTGTTCGGTACGCTGATGACAATGACAGGTGCGCTGACCGGCTTACCCAAGTCCCGAATCTTTCAGACTCTTCAGCTTCGCCAGCACCACCTCCAAAAACAGTCTCGCTCTCTTCTTCAGCACTGGAAGAAGTCGCTCCAATGCCGCGACTTGTTCGAATGCCAGAAGGTTTGACACGACCACCAATCGGTACGTATGGGAACAGATTCTTACAGCCAATGAGTGCGTATTTCAAGAGAATTCCAAGTGCCCATATCAATAGCAAGGAATAGACGGCCACCCATGTTGCAAGCAGCGTGGAGGATCTTTGGTCAAATGCACCTGTATAGTTGAAGGTAGGTGAGCCGGGATGACTGCTCGAGCCTTGATAATTGCTCATGTCGAGATATTGCATAGTTGTCGCTCCTTTGTTCTTCTCTCCTTGGGTCAATGTGACAGCGGTTTTTTGTAGAATCTGTGTGTAGTTAAACGAGGGGCGTGGGAGGAAAATCTGAAAATCTTTTTTTGACACGCGTGTTTATGAGGCCAAAAAGACAAGTCATATTCAAATTAGGAAGGATGTTGTGATTCACAAGTTTAATTAACGCGTATTAGTACTTGACATGCTGTTTACCACCATTATTGGCGGTCGTACCGACGGTAGTTGTTGTGAGGATGACGTCCGATCTAGATGAAAGAATGTGTTAAAATGTGTCCAGGCGTATGCTCATTACGTGATACTTACCAGATGGCTCCCTTCTTGATGACCGTCTTCGTGGTCCAACATCGTTCACTCTGTCCAAAATGACAGCATGTGCAAGCGAAGCATCCTTGCCAACAGTACGCCGTAGCGAATTAATCTCTCTGAATATGGAAGCAGCGTTAGAGCGATTTTGATACTGCATCTTCATCGAGAACCCAACGCACCCAAGTAATTCCTTGTTTTCCGATATTGCTTTGGCGTGTTCTTTTCGGTACAGAGCAGTTCGAGCGTTGACTTCAGCACGTAAATGCTTCACATCCTCCCACAATGCAGAGTTATGCGTTGTGAGTTCCTGATCCACATCAGGTTCAAGTTTTGGTCTTGAAGTTTCGTCTGCTTTGCAATACTTGTGGAAGAGTGTCAAGACCGATTTCTGTTAAGATGGATACAATATTAATGAAGATTTCCACAATAAATCCAATTTTGATACCCTCCTTTGGGACAGCTACCTTCAGTTTCTCTGGTTCTTGAATAAATTGAACACTCTCTATGAGATCACTCCTGAAACTTCGAATACGATGTGCAACGTCTTTTGCTCGTCTCTGTTCCTTGGCATAGTCTTGCCTGAGATGAGCAAGATCGGTCGATAGAGCTTGTATAGATTCCTCAACTCTGATTTTGTGATTCGCCAAGCGCCCCAATTGACCATTGATTTCCTAAACAAGGACAAAGTTAGTATCATTTCAACTCACCACGAAGATAAAAGGTTAAGTGTCACCTCAATTCCATCCCGCATTCGAGAAATGTCTTGTTCTCGGGGTTCAACTTGTTCCTTGAGTTCCTTGATGCGGAAATCCAATACGAACTTGAATTTCTCCAATTCTTGGTTTTTCTTTTTCAGATCATACATTCTTCGTTCTCCTTCTTGAATGTTTTCATCACGCTCGCCCATCTAAGACAAGGATAAGTCGGCGTTACAGGACCAAATATTAAAACTGTATAGCTCTTTATAACAGGATCTTACCTCCTTCTTGAGGGCTGCGGCATCTTTTTCTAAACTTGAAACAATAGCACGGAGTCGCTTTTCTTCTTCGTGAAGACGAGCGATTTCGTGACGGTGATCTTCAATGTCCTTTGACAGAGTCAGAAACTTTTTTCTCATGATACCATTCTCGCCCTTGAGTCTTGCACCCTCTTCACGTTCTCCTCGCAATTTTCGTTCGTATTTCTGTATTAAAGTCTCTGACTCAGCATCAGCTTCCTCCTCTAAATGTCGTGAAGTCTCGGCATGCTCTCTTTGTAAACTGCGTAGCTCTTCTTGTAGCTAAAAAAATTGTCAACCATCTCGAATTCGCATGCAACTTCACACAAAACCACAACCAACCTTGTTTATTTCCGCAACCTTCTTGTTAAGCCTTGATTCAAACGCTGCGGAACAAGCAGACAATTCATTCTGAGCTTCTCGTTCCAGTTGTCGAACTTGAGCATCCCAATCGTTTTGCATAACACTAGAGTCGCCTTGCAACCGTGTGAACTTGTCGAATTCAGCCATCAACTCTGTACTAAAGCGAGTTTCCAAGTCCTATGAAAAAGTAGTGGTTGGCATCACTATGGTACCATTGGAAAATGATGACTTTTAAGGCCTTACGTGAAGTTCGTTGGCATGGAGGACTTTAAGGTCCTCTGCTTCCTCTTCGTGCCGAGCTTCCTCCTTGTCTTTTTCACCACGAAGAATACTTGTCGAAATCTTGAGATTTTCGACTTCTTGAGCATGCTTTTCTGACACTTCCTTGAGCCGCTCTCCAAACGACATGTCTCGCAGACGTATCTGGTATTCGTGCTCAAGTTTGAGCTCTTCGAGAGATCGTTGAAGCTCCAACGTTGATGCCGTTTTTTCTTCCATGTCAGATTTTGTAATCAAAATCTAGGATTTTTGATAAACAACGTTAGTAAGTGCAAGGTTGTTGTTGCACGACAACCTCAAAATACGTACCTCATCAGCAAATTGAAGACCACGCTCCCTCTTCATTCCACGATCTTCCCGATCAGACACACGGAACTGGTATAAGCATCCATCCTCTCCAGTTGAGAAGAGGAATTGATCATCATATGAGAGTCGGAAACGAGTGACTGCTCCAGAATGAGCTTCGTGTTCTTGGTAATCTGAAGCATCACCAGAGAGCGGATACTTCATTGCTCGAACAGTTCCGGTCGAACAACCAGCAAACATCATACGTCCGGAATGAGAGAGAATGACTTGCGTCAAAGTCACTCCACAGTCGATTTCACAAGTGACGGCGGAGTCGGTGATTTGCTATGAGGAGTTTTTGTCCATGAGATTGTGTTGGAGGTTGGGTTGATTTTGCGCATTGAGTTTACCTTCAGCATCCTATCAGATCCAACAGCGTATATTCTCTTTCCATCTGGTGTTGAAACAGCGCTTGAATAGCCACAGCCTTTAAGGATATGTTCACTCTCTCGCTTGGAATCTAGAACACTCCAGGTGTAAACGGCTCCATCTGATCCAGCAGACACTAAAAACTGATCATCTGGAGTCCAATGCAAAGATCTGACTTTTCCATTATGTCCCTTTAAGACAGCAATAATATCAAACGTCCAAGTATTGAAGACTTGGATGGCGTTTCCGTGTGCTGCAGCGAAGAGATGGCCACCATTCGAAAAGCGAACCTATGAGTTGTTCCACACAATCTAAGTTTGAAGTTAAAGGGCACATAGACAACACCTCCAACTCTACCTCACGACAAGCACGAACGGCGAACTCTTTGTAGAGTCGCAAATCATCCATCAACACATTCATGAGCCGGAGTTTGTCACTAAATCCAATCAATATATACAAGCCGGAGGGATGTAATGCGACAGAGAACGGTTCATCAGGGAAATATCGAGTCAATTCGACCATACCCGTCAGATAATTCCATAATCTGACAGACTTGTCGGCTGAGCAAGTGGCAGCAAGAGGTTTTCGGCAACATAAATCCAGTCCCGTTACCGCGCCGTGATGGAATGGTTGGGATAGTGGCTTGAATCCTGACGCCTCTTCTTTAGAATCAGTTTCAGGTTGTGCCAGCGTGAGTTTGAGTATTTGATTGTTTTCCAATTCACAGAGAATGGTGGTATGTGTGACAGACGAGGTCATGGTTCGGATTCCAACGCTTTCGTCTGGTAGTGCTACTTGTTTCGTTAAGTGGTAACCATCTGAAACTACTTTCACCATAGTTGCAGCAATTTCTTTCATAGTCTGAATTGGAGCATTTTTACGTTTGGGTACTTGTTGGTGGATTGATGTGCCTTCATTTATCCATTCGAACACCATGACGGAACCACCTTGGCCACCAGTGGCAAATCCATTTTCTATCGGTACTATTGACTCGATGCAATCCAACCCCACGTTGATTTCTTGACACACAGCAAAATCTTCTAGTACGTAAATCATGCCAGTGTTCGTTCCAACGGCTAATCTTTCCTGTGAAATCCATGTGTGGGCTCGATAGTCCTGCCAAGAAACATTATGATAAGTCAATGCAGGAACGGCATTCCAAAAATCAAATATCTACTTGGTTTTCAGATAATCCATTGACTGGTACGTCCGTAAACGATCCATCTGTATATCTATATACTGCAAATAATCCCTCTCCAGAGACACAAACTAGAGTTCCATCGGATGGATTTACACTGACTTGTCGAACGGTTTTGGGAGCCTCTCCAGTTCCAATTGGTATAGACGAAATAACTTTGCCCTTCTCCCATGCAAAGTAGTGCAACACATTCTCCGGTTGTCCCAATTGAGCGACCAAGAATTTCGAATCGGGTGAAAAGTACAGGTGCGAGAACTCCTAAAACCAACAATTGGAGTTGTTGGCCATTTTAGAATCGGTTATCAAATGGTTCCATACCTTTGCAGTATATGACTCAGATGCAGGGACGAGGGTTTTGCGTTTACGAAAGTTCTGAACGTCATACACGTGAATGGAAGCTCTTGTAGGGCCTCTCTCTGCAACAGCGAATAGATGCTTATCCGGAGATACAGCGATAGCTGAGAATCCGTCTCCACGTTCCGATACTGGGACAAATCTCTGCACATGCTGCTCAAAGTTGCTAACTATGAGAATTGTTCATTGTCAGTACTATGAAGGCAGTTGCGAATCATTCCCAGTAGATCTTGAAATCATAATGCTCCAAATCTAGTCTGTTTCGTCGGTGTAGACCGACAAACACCATTCTACAAAATGTTCAAAAAATAGCTTTTGATGCAAGTGCTCACTTATAATGTTACTGCCGGCTGGATATATCACAGTATTGTCGTCTAAATATAGAATGTTGTCTCGGATATCTGACTTGAGACCATATACATGGCTAAAGGGGGAGATCTGCGTTAGTTACCAAGGCCGTCAAAAAATGAAAAGCGAGTAGATCTTGGCATAGAACGTCTAGTTCGACTAGCCCAAATGGCAAGTTTTGATACCTATAGGCCACTGACGCCACGGACATTGTTGATTGCTATTCGTGAAAGCTCGCAACCTAGTGACAGTGTTTTACCAAAGCTTGTGTCTTTTTAAGAGCAGGTGGTATTATTATGGATTGGTTTAACGAGCACATTGCATATACATTGGTGCCGATTACAACCATGCTAACATAATTAATCTCCCAAAGCTCTCGACTGTCCTACTTCGAGTCCCCAAACAACCTTTTGTGCGTCGCTTCCAGTATTTCCAAAATCAAGGCATTGTATTGCTTGCCTTCAAATCTGGACATATGCGCCATCTTCCCATCATGGCACCTAGCGGTTTGACAAGGGTTAGTTGGTTTGATGACGGTCAGATAGGGATGGGCCAAAGCGGTCCTTTGTTCTTTGTTTCGTTACCAGCCTGGGTTAGGATTGACTTCTAGAAGAAGCGGAGGTCCATCTACTCCACGGCGTCTAAAGTCGAAGCGGCCGTAATCTCGAAACCTTTGAGGCAATGTTAGTTGGGTGTCGAGGGGTGGTTGACATCTCCCTTCTCAACAACATACCCAAATCTTTGCCAAAGAATGACGCAGCTAGCCTTCAGATCAGCTTCATCTTGAGGCGACAATGAAAGAGTTGGGATATATGATACATCCCTCCAGTAGGGAGAATCAGGATCCCACTTGGAAGCATAACCAAGAATTGCTGGTAATCCTTGGTCCACAACACGACTATAATCCACCTAAAACGATGTGATATGTTAGTATTCATGGTACATAAACATGGCCTGGTTTCAATACCTCTAATGTTGGCAAAAAGTGCAATCCTGTCTCAATGTTGCCGATAACGCCAACGCTGAATTCTTTGCCGTCGAGATATTCCTGAACTATGACATCCAGGACGCCATACTCTTGTCGTAGGGCTTCGAGACAGTGTTGCAGATCTTCTCGATTCGTGACGATAGAGCGTTCATTGATACCGTATGAATTGTCACCCTTCACTGGTTTGACAAATGCAGGGTATCCAAATTTCTCGGTAATAGTGCGATCAAGAGTGTCCAGATCGTTAGAAAAGTTGGAATCCTGATTTTCATATTTCCAATATAGTCAGAAAGAAAAACAGGGCCAAAAAAAAGCCCAAATAGGTTACTGCACGCGATACTTACAGATCCGGTCTTAAATCCACCAAAATAATACGTTTCACGTGGTGTAGGGATCCCAATAGCTGATGCTGTCGAATTTACAACCCCCTTGTCATAGCAAATCGAGAGACAGTTGGGTCCAGCACCAGAGTACTTGACACCGACTAGGTCTACGGGAAGATTTAAAATATTTGAGCCTTTTGCTTGATTTAAGAGTGGATATAACGAGTGATAAAAATATTTTGGCGTAGTCCACGCACCCAACAATGCGGGAATATGGAGCTCCTTTACAGAGTCATTAAGATATCCTTCGTCGCCTAGTTGGAAAGGTTAGCGTCCTACTATGCAACAAAAGAAACCTGTGATTTCCATCTCGCGATACCCACAGAGATTGAAGACAAATCCAGGAAGATTGGCCTTGATGTCAGAGATCAGTAATGAGTGCTTTTCGAGTATTCGAATGCCATCAGAATTGCTTTCACTAGCAAGAGAATATCCAAGTTCTTCCAGTGCTTGAATCAATTTAGACCTAGTTTCCAGATCCTAAAAGGACGCGGATAAACACTTTATTTCATCGCCAGACTGATCGAATGGATAACGTACCTCTCGGTTCCAGCTGTTGTTGAGTTTACCGATGCAAGGAATACTTGCGTCTCCAAATATTACTGTAAAATTGGGAATATTGGCATATGGCAAATTATGTACAGGAGATATACAAGTATCATCAAAGTCCTTTTTGAGATCATAATCACTAACTACATTGTTTGAAGATTTGGGAGATGGTGGGCTAGAAGCTGGACTAGAATCTGACGAAGACAGAGATACAGAGTTGACCATAGAGCCACTGTTCGTCTTCAATTTCATCTGCCCATTCAATCCGTCCGGCTCTCCATTTGTCACAGGTCTCGAGGCCTTGACAAACATTCGTTGCTCCATCATTCCCAGATCCTCGTTACGTTTCGACATGTCTTTGGCAGTGGTAATGATGGCCGCTGCTTCACTATATACATTTTCTACCCAAACGTCAAATCCAGCACTATACAGCATGTCTTGCACTTCTTCTCGTGCATAGAGTCGCTCCTGATAAAATTGATCTCTTACGACTCCACGATTGGTCACAGTGATGACTTCACGTGAGCTCAGGCGACGTTCGTCTTTGGATAGCTGACGTTCACGACATACAAAGCACATGTCGTCAATCCATTCCCAACTACGTTCGGCAAAGTTCTTTCTCATATAGCCACCGTCTGTGAGATCTAATACTATGCGGCCTCCTGGCTTTAGCACTCTATGGATCTCTTCTAGTACGTGGTTGTCAGACTCGTCGGTCGCAAAGTATCCAAACGAGTTGCCCATCACTAGTACAAGATCAAAGGTGGTATCGGCGTATGGGATTTGTCGACAGTCTCCAACGGTGAAAACAGTGTTTTCCGTCAGTTTCTGCTGTGTTGCTCGTTCTTGAGCCACCGAGATCAGATATGCGGATTGGTCATGTCCAAATAGTTGAAGGTTTGGATATTTCTCAGCCAAACATAGAGTATGGCGACCTTGTCCACAACATAAATCTAATACTTTGGCGACAGGTCCTCCTAAACGAAATATGATTGCTTTCAGAATTCACTCTTTCACGACCTCATCCATGCGGTTTGATATTAGCGAGTTTTGGTTACCCCTTCACCGGTCAACGTGACAGTTTGGTCCGTCCATTCTCGAAACATGCAAGGAAAAATCAAACAAAACTGAAAAAATATTATCATGATTGTCTACCTGACTGATCTCCACCTTGGGAGAAGATGTTGCGCAGCGAAGAATCCTGTTCAAGCATTGCTATTTCTTCCATGGTGATTTCAGGATCTTCGACGACATCTCCATCTGTCTTCAGATACATTCCATCAGCAAATACAGTCTTCCACCATTGTCCTGGTACCATGGCTTCGAGGTCTGCTACTCTACCATGACATTTTGTTGATGCATGTCCGTTCGTGGAATGGTTCACTTTATCGTTAATTTTATCTGGTGGATCAATAGTCACGTCCGCTAATGTAGAATCTGACGACTGCTTCGTAGTGGTTGGTGTCATCGTTGTTGGTTGTCAACGACGGGTTTGGTCAATGGAATTTTCTGTACACGTTCCAACTTGTATCCCTCCAGTTCGACAGTCCAGAATATTCTAATTTCTTAAAATAATTCGTGCTCTATAGTGCCTTGGAATCGTCCATCAAAACACTCTCCTGAAAAGCGAGATCTCGATGTTTGGAAATTGGACTTGCAAAGTAGAAACCACGCGAGGAAGAAATAGGGTCGACAGAGGTCAATTAAGGAAGCACTACGCGTTAAAAATTTCAAGAAATGCAAGACAGGGCGTCTTTGTCCTTCCAACGTACACTCAAAAAACAGAACACTTGGAAGCTCATGTTTAAGCCATACGCGAATCCAAATATAATAGGGGCTCGAAACAAACATACACTGAACTTGTTCTACTTGTGTCTGTGACATATATACAGCTTTGCGTTGGGCACTAGCCCACATTCCTAGAGGTAAATAAATGTGTCAGACCTCCACAGTTAGGGCGAAGGATCACAGCAAACAACACTCACCTCCAAGGTCATTTGAGGATCAAAAGGCTTCTTTTGAGGAAATGATGGTTTCAGACTGTACTCGCCATAAATTTTGAGTCTAGAAAACAGGTTGATCAACAAATGCCCAAGTCTGATGATGTGGCAGAAAAATCACCATCTTCACTACTTACATATGTTCATCCAACATGTTTCTGAGCTCCTTTATCGTCTGCTTAGCATACATTCTCACAAAATATTCAGTGCAATCATCAGGAGCATGGATCTTTAACGTTGTGATTTGATCGTAAGGTGTTACGTGCTCCACATGGTTTTGTAGATGGTCTTGAGACCCAGCCGCCTTGCGTATGGGGGATGCTGGTCGAGATGAAGGACGCGACACTGGTGGATGAGGACTCAGCACCGAATGAGAGCGACGTGTAGAATGACGGTCAGCCATATCAACCGTTGTTGGAATCACAACTGTTTTGATGATAGGAGGGTGTTTTGGATCGTGTTTTGGATCGTGTCTTGTCGCCTCTGAAACATGTGCTGCTGAAGCTGATGTGGGTGGTAGAAGGGAAGAAGAAGACTCGGAGCGACCCTAGAGAAAAGCATATCGTTAAGAAAACCTAGTGAAAATGATCAAAACTGAACTCACATCCAAAAAGCTATTGATTCCTTCACGCACATTGACAATTTGGCCATTCTTGATTACACATTTAGGTATTTGTTGGAGGAAGTTTTCTTTGCTTTGCTTTTTCAAAGCTGAATCGAGATACGAGGGTGTTATCAGCCAATTGTAATAAAACAAGTAAATCACGCCACAACTCACGTGAATCATTCAAACAGCTGAGACTGGAATCGTGAGCCGGGGGCGTGTCTTCCCTGAAGCGAGCGTGTCGTTCGACTGGATGGAGATTCAAGGATGAATCGTGACGATCGTGTTCCTAAGGATAAAGGCAAATTAGAACTTGCAACCAGGCAATACCAAGAAATTCAACAAAATACTTACGCTCTTGAGCCATGAATATTGACCACCGACTGATGCTTCAGGATTCCACAGTCGAGACTGACTACTGCTCGCGTCCTCTTCGTGGCTCGTGAAGTGGGTGACAGCGGGGTTTGGTTTCGAGACGGTCGTGGTGGAATGTATCGTTTTTGAAGATGTCGGCCTGGACGTTGGTTCACCGGCATAGCCGACAATATGGCCTTGACCACTGAATGGAATGTATTTAGGTTGATCGTCATACGCCGTGGTATGGTAATCTCTCAAATCAAAGGGAACTATTGATCAAACCAAGGTAAGCGAAATATTGGCAAACAGATAACATCTTTCCAACCACAATTTTTACCTCCATCGGGATATTGGTCCTTCAACTCGAATGGGAAGTAACCATCTAGCAAATCCCTCATAAACATCTTTGTCGACTTGTCCGAAAATGGTCGGAATGGACCTGATCGTAAGGCAAATCCGTTGCGATATAGGGATAAAGGAAGAGCAGCTTGCATTTTTAGTGATGCGCCAGCCCGTCCAGACTGTACATAAGCGACTCCTTCGCCAGCCAAGACGTTCAACTCTGTGACCCGAGCTCGAATGCGATCCATTTCATAGGGAAATTCGACAGGGCCCACTCGAGAGCTTACAGACAACAATGACGATGCAGCAGATACTGGCCTTGAACTATACAGTATCACAGAGTAGTTGGTGGTCTGATGCGCAACCGAATTCTGTCTGGTTTGATTTATTTACCTTTGACGTGACGTCCCCACACTGCCAGGACGAGTGGAAGCGTCTTCCCAAATCATGTCATATCGTGCAAGGAATGACTCCATCTCATCAACCTGACCTTGCAATTTTCTTGATTTTGCTTCCAGAAACTCAATCTTGGCATTCTGTTCATGGTCGTTGGCTTCACCTTGATGGTGTGAAAACAATTCGATCTCATTTTCGAGTTTCTGAATGGTGACGTTCTTCGTTTGTATATCACCACGCAATAGTCGAATCTCGGCTTCCAGTTTGTTCAGACGTGCAGCCATGGATGTCACTAGATCCAAATCTCCTGGACCAGATGCAGATGCTAAAACGATATGAAATCAAATACCGTTATTATCGATAAGGTCTCAATAAAAATAAAGGCCCGTACGTTTGAGAATTCCTGACCCGTGATGAGACGCAAGTGGATCCAATTTCGACAAGGATCCCGTAGATGATTTGTGTGATAGAGACGGTTTTGGAGTAACACGATGAGGTTCTTGTGCGATCCGATCCGGTTGTAGTGTGGGGGATGGTCTATTTCAAAACAGGTGGACGCCTTAGTTTCTCCAAGCTGGTCATATTTTTTAAGATCACCTGAATCAACCGAAATCAAAAAGTGGCAAGTTTTATATCTTACTTTTTCGCCACCAATGGTGATGCTTTGTGAGTAGGCGGAGCACTGGTGGGTGAACTACCAGCAGGCTTTGGTGCTGAAGCCTTGGTTGGACTCGATGGCCGATTGGATTCCATTACTTTTGGTGAATTGTTGATTCGAGCTAATAAAACATCTGCTGATGGTCGTTTCCCACTTGAACCCATTCTCAAATCTGAGCTTGAGACTGTAAACGACGAGGAACCAGTTGCCGGGCGAGACAGTGGTTCTTGCGAAGGAGTAATCTTGTCCATAGCTGATGTAGGTTTTCGAATTGAATTCGCTTCGTCTCGTTGAGGACGAGCTACCTGTTTGGTTGGTTTACTACCTTCCACTCGATGTTTAACAGGGAAACTCTCCTCGTCTTCGCTTTTCTTGTTCTTTGACGTTGTTGACTTTGCGACCACTTTTTCATCTTCACTACTATCATATAAAGGCTTTCGAGGCGACGGTTCCTTCTGTGCCGTTGAAATAGCTGACGGCCGAGACATTGACAAAGTATGACGGATAGGACTGCTTGGTTTTGGAGGTATGTGATCGTCATCTTCATCATCATCGCCGTGTTGTGCTGGGCGTGATGGCTCTTTACGGTTGATACTAGATGTTGACGACATCGATAAAGCATGCCTTATTGGGCTTCCAGGCCTCTGAGGCTTTGGCTTTTCTTCCACTTCGGAATCGTCTGCTTCTTTATGCGACAGTGGTGCCAATGAGTGCTGCAATACTGATAACGACTGTCTAATCGGGCTCCCCGGACGTTTAGCTGGCTGTTGCGGTTGAGGTTGTCCGTGTTTGTATGTTTTGGTGGCCACATTATCGTCTTCATCAACTTCATCATCGTAATCATCGTTTTCATCGTCGTGATGGTCCTTGGAGGTTGTGGAAACAATAAGCTTCGTGGCTCCTTGTTTCACAGGACTAAAACCTGTTCGTTGAGTACTTCCAGGGCGTTCACTCATCACAGGCGTTGACGGTAGGTCATGAGATGACGGTTTAGGTCGTACCGGTGCATCGTTGTCTTCCGAATCTTCATCCTCGTCATCATCAAAATGAGACTTTGGTTGTGGTTTTGATTTTAAGCCAGCAGGTCTTGAGGAAGATATCTGCTGTTCCTTGACTTTAGGACGTGATTCTGGTCTAGCTGATGGCCTCTCGTCTTCGTCATGTTGCTGTCGTGGCGATGCGGATTTGGAATCCTTTTTAGAATCTGCTGCAGATGCTTTTGGTGTAGCAGTGCGGTGATGGGTCAAATCTTGCAAGATCCCTCGAGTACCGTCCTCCATCATGTTGATGACTCCAGTACAAAATCCTTTCAATCAGCGTGGAGAGTGCTTCTACGGGTTTCTCTTCGCAAAGTATGTGATTTTTGCGCTGATTGGTGTTTCGGCAAGATGGCCGGCGAATTTTTTACAGCCTGCAGGTGAGTAACGAGAGTATCGCATTCATATTGACACCATTTGTAAGGAAAAACACGATAACTGAAGTCTCGTTCACGACACAGAGTCAATTGCGGCAGTAGACGGCACAGAAATTATGAATATAATCGTTCAGTTGAAACCGTTTGTAACAACACTCTTTTCCTATTACCTCTCATCTGTCATGTGATTACTAGATCATCTTCTACGAAGAAAACTACACAGTGGCAGTGATATGCATATCATTGGTTTTCAAGTCTGCTTCACAAAGTACAAGCCCAAAACTGACTTGTCGCTGAAAACGAAAGGTCCTCATGACTTGGATCGAAATTTGTAGAGAAGAATCCAAGATATCAATCCAGGATGTCACCTGAAGCAGTTACATCACGGGCTTTTACTAGGAATCTAGATATGTCATGGCAATTGCACCGATCATATGCAGCTAACACGTTGGTTTTCAAGATACAACTTACCGCAAGGAAGAGTAGTCTCTAGTCTTGGACAATCTTTCTTCTACTCCTTGCCGTTGAGCTATCCACAGACCGGTCGAGCGAGATCTAGATCTGGACTGGTGGATGAAAGCAGTGATTAGTAGTCCATCGGAAATTAGTTCCGTTCAAGTAGTAGACGACAAATTAACTATTCAATTCGAAACCAGATATTCGAAGCCAGGACTCGAACATCTGCGTAACCGCGTGACCGCGTGTTCCTTTAAAAGCATTCAGAAGGACTTGGGAATCAATTGACCTGAAAGGCGTATTTGCATGTTGCATGAAATTTATTAAATCTAACGTGATTCCTCACGGGAAGTAACTCGTTGGCTCAATCGCTCACTGGCTGGTTGTTAAAGTTCGACAACATTGACGCGTCGCATCACACGCCATACAGATTACTTGAACGCATCACGGTTCAGTTCTGTCTGAAATTAAGTATGACATGAGCAGACACGTCTTGACGAGTTCTTCTCTCCACTTTTAACAATCGTCATGTGCAATGCCACTATGTTCTAGACTCGAGGGTCTGAAATCGCTGATGCAGCATGAGAGTCATTACTCGAAAGAGACTCAATTACATATACAAACACTTTCCTAAAGTCATCCTAGGCCTACTAAGTCTTGGAATATTAGTCTTGTGGCGAAAATGGTCAAATTTAGATTGGGAATCTTACCATTCTGACGACGAAATACCAAAGTAAGTTTGGTCGGTCGACATTGCCGAGGGTTCAAATGGCTTCATTAGTATTTGCGCTGATTACTCTTTTAGACTCCACCGCGGTGCAGAGACTGGATTTTTGACAAATCTCAATAACTTTGCAGAAGCTGGAATGTGTAATAACATTCTATCCACTCAGGCTGGAATGTTTTATGCTGCTAAACACAATAGGTAAATTATCGTAAATTCATCTTGGAGCTATTTGCTATGCCATATCCAACCTTACAACCAAATTTCTAGAACATTTATCGCTCCGCCATTCGACAATTTTGCCATCAAAACATCTGGATGGTATGAATTCGTAGAAGCTGGTCCAGATCCAGCTGATCTGCCTCGTCAAGTAGCCAAACTATCCTGGGACTCTGATGCTTTTAGTGATCCATACAGACGGTTTACGAAATATATAAAACCAGCATCTCCCAATCTGCGCGTGATTGACATGGCAGATCTAAGTCCTAAGAATTGGCTACCCTCGCGAATAGATTCAAAGTACGGTTATTCGCCGTTGTCAAAAGATCTACACTGCTGGAAGGTGCTTGCATACACGGGCTACTCGATTCAGAAAACAGAAGAAGTATATCCTGTGGACAAATGGGGCCGAGAAAGAGTAGCATGTGTAGGGTAACTACTTATGGTGCTTTTTGTATATGCTACCCTTTATAACTAGCAGTTTTGTCTTTGCAATTGCTATAGAAACCAATTCAACGTCATTATGGACCTCCCTAAAATCAAATTGACGGATTGGGTATTGAAACGTAGTCAGAAAGTGATACAAGAACTAGGTCTCTCTAAAATATTCATCGCCATGCACGTGCGACGAGGAGATTGGCTGCACCATGCTCAAAAGAACGAGCTGAGCTGGCATTTTAAAAAGGGACACATAAAAGATGAACCGATAGAGATACAGTGTCCACCTGATGATTATGTGATTCGGGTTGGTGAGGCACAGAGAAAGAAGCTAGCCGACGAGTACTTAATGACGGTTGATCAAGTATCTGTCTTGGTATCAACCAATGAAAAAAACACAGCAACGCTGGAGAGATTTGAGGCAGCTGGATGGACACTGTTGAAACAAACAGTTTCTACATCGTCTCTACCAGAGATTGCTAAAACTGTGGTGGATTTGGGCGTATTGAGTCTGTCGACTGGATTCATTGGACAATACGGATCGACCTTCTCATACATGATTCTGCATCTAAGAGGTACGCGTCATTTCTGAATACCCCTCCTTGTGGCATCAGTTTGTTTTATGAAAGGACTTGTTACTGATCTTTGCTGCCATAGATTGTGCTGTTGAAACTCCACCGTGGCCATGTGGGGCATACTATGGAGACCTCTCATTAAAATTAGAGTAAAGTAATAAGTAAAAAGTATATCACATAGGTTGTAAATAGCTTGAATTTAATGCAGCATAGAATTCAGTCGAGTTTCTGGTTTTCAATGCAAGATTTGTCACCATATCGGCTACATCGAGAAATCTGTCTTTGTTCGATATGGTGATCGCTTCCAACGCGTCTGACAGTGATCAGTTCCTGATTTTAAATTTTCACTCTGTACCCAAGCATCAGTGGTTGTTCATGAGTGACCGCAAGAGGACAGGAGGCAAGATGCTGCAGAACTCTCTCGGCAGAAACGCAACGCGTATGATGGGTCGTTTACCCACTAGAACAGTTGTGATGGTTGTGGGTCTGATTGTCCTAGTTTTTGGATTTATGTTCCTGTACAGTGTATGTTTGTTGCAGTTCATTGAATATTTGTCAGTGCAGTGTTGTCACTCTGTTCCTGGTAAGAATCTGTCTACAACTCACGCATTTTCCCTCGTGGTTAACAGGATAATTCTGGAACATCAAAACCACATCTTGATATCCCAACCAACAAGTTGAAATCAATATCAAATGTAAGGTTTTCTCCTCATTTCGAGCATAATTCCCTGGAAGATGTTCATTATCAATGCTGCTTTTTACGGGTGGAGTTCTTTGTACTGATACTCGTCCTGTCAAAAAGGACCATGATGAACGTGAAAATGCCTTCTCGCACATATACAAGAATCAAATATGGGGCGATGGTGAGATTCCAATACTTTTTAAATCTTATTGTTGGATTACTTATGCTCTAATTTAGGTGAGAGTCGAAGTGGTTCTGGAAGTTACATGTCAGCCACTGTCAACGTGCGTAAATTCTTGGCCATCGTATTTCAGATATTCAGAGTCAGATCATGGCTCGATTCGCCATGTGGTGACTGCCATTGGCAATGGAATATTACTGGTTTTGATAAAATCGAGTACACTGGTTTGGACATTGTTGGGGTATGTACTAAATGAGCCAGGTCGACTTCTAGAATTGAATCCCCGCAAATGCAGAATATCTAACACCCTGGTTTCTCTCCTTGTGCAGGATGTAATATTAGCAGATGGCAGAAAGCACAGCCAACGTCCAAATATGCGCTTCTTACACATGGATGCTGCTGTTGACAATTTGCCCCCTTCAATGGACGTCATTCTGTGCAGAGACATGATCCAACATTTACCCATGACCGCTGGACGGGCTGCGGTTGCAAACTTTGAGCGATCTGGTGCCAAGTATGGACTCAAATTGACAGTGTGAAGGAAGCAGATTAATTTACTTGCCCCGCAAAACCTCCACAGGTACCTTGTGACAAACTTCCACTCAGCGAATATCATTCCTGAGACTGGCGGAAACAAGAAGATTACTCCTGGAGGTAAGTCCAGTCGAGTTTACCGTTTCCATCGTTCCATCCATTGACCCATACTCTCCCATAAATAGAGTTTTATTATGTTGATGTGATGAAAGCACCATTCAACTTCCCACCGCCCTTGATGTACGTCCTGGACGGCGAGGATCGTAAGGCTAATGAACCTCCAAATTTTAAAATGGTTGGGATCTGGAAGCTACCTGCTCTAGATCAGGGCAACGGCACATCGATACTACCCATTAACATGAAGGTTCGATAATGTGCAATCAGTGATTTCATCATCGTAGAAGATTTGGCTTTGATGTTTTTCTTCAAATAGGCATTGGAGGACCAGACTGTGATTGTTCTAGATCAGTCTCTGGTCAAGCCCCTGCAGGAGATGGATGTGCCGTACGCCAACCACTATTCGTAAACGCGAGGAACTTTTCAGATATAGATATTTTTCACGAAGATACCACATTCAACGAAATATACAATAATCTAATGCATTTGTTTTGAAGATTGTTGCATTTCAGGCCACAGCGAGCGTCAAGAACCTGATCTCACTGAATCTGCTTCAGCCTCTTCAAACTTGCTATGGAAGTTATTGTGGGTTACGTACACATTGATTCCAATTGCGTTCTCGCGACGCAAAGCTGTCGAACGCCACAGAAAACTCATCTGCCAGCCTCTTTCCTCTCCTTCAGGGACACTCTATCTATTATATACCAATACAGCGACCCTACCATGGGAGGACGCTGCAAAGTCCTCAAAGAAACAGAGGAAAATTATGAAAAACTTCATGAACCCTGTATCAATGCTGCTACGGAATAAGACGGTCTTCTCGACAGGCTACTCGAATAGGTTATGCTGCTTTGGACTCGGGCGCCCAGATCAATTTTGAAGGAGAGAGCCTTGACATCTCAGACCCATCAAACACCAAGTAGAGACAACGAATAACGAAACAGAACACTCTCAACAGACAAAAAAGACTACAGTGCTTCTTAACTTAAATCCCAACCTAAACCAAAGAAGCCCAAGAAGGATGCGAATGGCAAAGGAAAGGTCAAGGAAGTTGACGAAGATGATTACGATGATGAAGCCCATGTGGAAGTGGCCGCTCTTGATCCCGACCCTCTTCTGCCCGCTTGAAATCGCTTGAACATTGGCAAGTCACTTACGTTTTTGACATACATCTTAGAGTCATACATCTCAATTTAATACATAATTTAATTTTCATGCAGATGTGCTTACGTTGATATTCGAACATCTGGGAAAGCATCATCCCGAATGACTCGTCGCTGCTCAACTTGTCTGTCGGGCTTGGGCATTCGCTGTTGTACGTCATCCACATTGGAAGGTCATTTGTGAGGAAGGTATATGCATACAATCACATTGTATCTACAGGCATGACTTGATGCGCTTCAATCCTCTTTACTAGCAAATCTGCCAGTACCAAAAGCTCGTGCCATCAAAACCAAGTCAGGGATGCAAGCTTTTCTTCACCACAAGGACCAAATGTGCTCACATTGCTTCCAGATATGCGCTGTTTCGGGTGGTGCGGCCGCATTCCCCGTATCAGTGGTAACACCTGGTCATGTGAATCGTTCCCTCTGTTTGCCTTGTCGTCTTGCTTTTTCCGAGGCACGGCCTGAACCACTTCTGACTCTGGCATGTTTTCAAACAGTTTCAGTGTTATGTCTCGGTCTCGTTCTTTCACTTCTAAGTGCGTAGCCCCTTTGATTTCAGGATGATCCCACCAAGCGAATGAGCCAAGGTCGAGCACAGGACGAATTCAGGTTGAGCGACGTGGAAATCTTAAAAACTCCATCACTAGGTAACCTCTGCAATTGTTGAAGCAAATCAATAATATACAGTCAGTTCAGCTGTGCGCAATCCTCACTATGGATATGCTGCTCCTAGGAGGTTGTATCTCATTACCGACCCTTTCAGCCATTCACGACGCGTGTGGGGCGGGCAAGTGGGACTTACAGCTGGAAAGAAAATGGCTGCAGCACGACTACAAGCGCGAAAGGAGAAGAAGAAATCTACTTGCCGAATTGTTGTTGGTGAAGAGGTTGATGAAGTATGATGAGTGACGAAGTAGCGATCAGAGTGCAGGAGAACGAAGAGGTCTGATGATGATGTATGAGGTGTATGATGAATGTAGAACTATGATTGGAATTTATTAGCTGCCCATTTGCCCATTTGCGAACATGTTGTGTACAAATAAATTAACTCTTTCAAAAGTCCGACAAGCACATATCTTCCCAAACATTGATATGGCTACACTAGAGGCCATCAAGTACAGGCGAAGCTCGCTAGAAATCATCAATCAGCTCCTTCTTCCCTACGAATCTGTGTTTGAAGAGATCAAAAGTGTCGAAGATGGACACACTGCAATCAAGACAATGAAGGTGAAGAGCACAAAACGATATCTTTTTTAGCCCTTTCTGTAATTATTTTTGAATCGTTCTGACTGGATGGTCACCTAGGTTCGAGGAGGTAAAAGCATGATTTCTGCTTCCACATCAAGATTCAAAACATCGAAAAATTGAGCTAGTTTTTTTTCTCAACAGCGCCGGCTATCGCTATAGTGGCAGCCTTATCCCTCGCTATAGAGCTCCACGTACACACAGTCCACGCTGCTCATTCACCCTTCGCGACTCCATCGGCTGTTGTTGAATATGTGTTAAATAAACTCGAATACTTGAAAACATCTCGGCCAACTGCAGTCAACCTGTTTGATGCAGCTCGGAAACTTGCCGCTGTTGTTGAAACTAGTGCACAGCAAGCTGGCTTGAATGTCGAATCAAAAGAAGCAAGTCAAACTGTTGTTGAAGCTTATATCTCTGCTGCTGAAGCCATGCTGCGACATGATGTCGAAGATAATCGAAACAGTATGTGAATGGCTCAACAGAATGCAGGAGTCTGTATTGGTTATTGTCAATTTCTTGAGCTGATAACGTCAATTTGACCTTAGTTGGTCGTTTTGGAGCTGAATTTGTATCATCGCTATATCAACCAAACGCACAAATCAAGCTCTTGACTCATTGTAATACTGGAAGTCTCGCTACAGCTGGTTGGGTATGACGCTCTAGCAGTAAAAGCGAAACGATGGTATGAACTCATTCGTCTGGAATCTAGGGCACTGCTTTGGGCATTGTGCGAGACATGCATCAATCGGGGCGATTGAATCATGTATTTTGCACCGAAACGAGGCCATACAATCAAGGATCCCGATTGACAGCCTATGAGCTCGTCTATGAAAAGATACCATCTACGCTGGTGACGGACAGCATGGTGGGAGCCTTACTCAAAAAAGGTGGTATCAGTGCTATCGTTGTTGGTGCTGATCGGTACGTCAACAAATATGTCTTGCGAATAAGCTGATTTCACAAAGTGACCACTGTAAGAGTAATCGACTTTTTTTTTCTCCTGTGATAGTGTCACTGCAAATGGCGATACAGCAAACAAAATTGGAACATATCAACTAGCATTATTGGCTCACTATCATAAAGTGCCCTTCCTTGTTGCTGCTCCATCTACATCTATCGATCTATCACTCGCATCGGGCGATTTGATAACAATTGAAGAGCGAGGTCCTGTTGAAGTCGTTACCATTCGTGGTCAAGTCGTGGAAGATATTGCGGATTTTAAAGAACCTCGAGATGCATCTGAAGGAGTCCCACCTAGTGTCACTATTCGCATTGCAGCTCCAGGCATTGGCGTATGGAATCCTTCGTTTGATGTTACTCCTGCCAGTTTGATAACTGGTATTGTGACGGAACGAGGAGTTGCCCAAAAGGCACCTGGGTCTGATATTTACGACTTGAAAACGTATTTATCACAATCAAAAATGTAGAAATAGCGAATCAAACATTGCATCATAGGAATAGATTTATTTTTAGCTTGCTGCTCTCAAATATGATCACTACACTTTCCCATTTTAGCTTGCTGCCCTCAAATATGATCACTACAATTTCCATCTCTTGTGCTTTTCTTCTTGTTTTTTTTTTCCTGTCTCGTGCCCTATGATGGAGGGGCAGCTTTGGCAAGACCGCGTTCCACAGCAGGTCTAGCTGCGATCTTTTGGGCCCAAGCAAGGATGGCGGGGAACTTTGTTGCAAAATCGAAAGGGAAACGAGCATGCATCCTTAACCACCCGAAATGTGCAATATCAGCGATACTGAAACCTCTACCATTCAAATATTCGTTATCAGTGAGTCTAAAATAGAAAAATCGTTTCAAATCGTCTTGACATCCAGACTTTAAAGATGCATCCAACACATACCGTTTCTCCATGACGCCGAGTAAACGTTCAACTTCGTCGTTGAATCGTTTGATGGCTGCGGGGGACTTCTCGGCATCTGGCTGTGAGCTGAAGTAAAATAATTGGCCCATCATAGGACTATTTATGGTTCGTGACCTGTTAGAAAAAATAATAACCACCACAATTCAAAGACAAGCATACCCAGTACCAGCGATCTGTAGGTAAAGCCATCTTAAGCGAGACAAGGTGCGTTAATAAGAAGAAATGCATCCAAGATAACCGTCGTCCAAAACTTGTTGTCATTAAAACGGAGACTCACTCATTTGTGGCGACTCGTAATCGCTAATACAAGAGAAAAATAGATTTCTAGGACTAAACAAGAAGAGTAATGATGGCTTCAACTTACTTCGTCCTTGGGATAGAGATCGTTTTCACCAGCCTTGTTGCTTTAAAGAGACATCGTTAGCAAAGCAAGCCTCTACATCGAAACTCTTTCTGGTGAATACTTACTCGCATATGTATTGCATGATAGCAGCAGATTCAAAGACCGAGATTGATTTTCCTGCAAAGAATGCCAGACGGAGTGTTGGAACAAGAACACATATTAATACTAACGCAAAGCAAGGAGCACTGCTAATATTTACCATCTTTAGCATTGCATGTAAGAGCTGGGATCTTGTTGTTGGGCGAGATCTTGAGGAATTCAGGCTTGAATTGATCCTTGTTTGCAAAGCTGATGTAGGTAATGTCATATGGTAGACCAAGTTCTTCCAAAAGAATAGTAATTTTTACTCTATTTCAGGAAGGGAGTTAGCGGGGAGTTAGGGTCAGTTCAAGCGTTTCACCAGAAGTGGATTTTCAATTTCTCAAGTTCGGCGACTTGCCCGTTAGGAGTATTGGCGGTATAAAGATGGATATCAGCCATTGAAGAACTTTTGCTTATGTTACGTAGTTGACTATCAGATATTTGAGCGATCGGTTAGAAACAAGGCAAACGTTATTTCACAAGGAATACAGCTCCGACACAAACCAATGCAAATACACAACAAAAGGATCAAGTTCGTTAATGAATTCTTTACACGCGTACCTGGTTATTGCTCTTATTCGCTGAAAAGACATGCACAGCGTGAGAGTGTGAGGAGTTTGAATTGGAAATCAAATCAAAATCAGTTCTGCCAGTGTTTTTCGAACCGCTTTGGTGTATAATCTACAATAAAGGAACCGGATTTCTCAAAAGATTTATAAATCAGCTAGTAGCTTGTTCGCTATCCACGCGATTAGCTTCGCATCTTGGGTTTTACCTGCACACATTGAAACTACCTCACCTAGTAAACTAGCTCATGATTCAACAACGCTCAATGTTAACTTAAGCCTAAGCTTAAGCCATTCAAACACAGGTTTATTCAGATGGAGTGGGAACAACGGGCGGTGCGGCCCTCGACAACCCACGTTCCACTGCGGGTCTCGAAGCTATCTTTTCAACATACGATTTAACGTTTGGGAACTTGCTGATATCAATTCCCAACCAAGTGTATCCTTTAAGCCAGCAAAACAAGGCAATGTCTGCGATTGAGTATCCATAGCTAAATGAGTCAATGAGTTAGCTTGTTGCAACGTGAAAGTGCCTGAGGATTGTCTTCAAGTACCCGTTAATCCATTCATGTTCCGATAGCCGTCGTTCCACCACAGTAAAAAGGCGATCTACCTCATCAGAATATCGTTTCACGGCGTAGGGCAGCTGTAATCAATCAACTGGTAAGCTCTTCGGGACAGTCTGTACGTATAGAGAAACTGACGATTACCTTTTCTGTAGCAAACCCTTTAAAGTGAGCCAGCTGGCCAAACATGGGGCCAACACCGGATATTTGGAAGTAAAGCCATTCGTCGGTCGCGATTTTGGCTCGTGGATTCGTGGTGGGATACAGTTCGTTTGCTGGTGCCTTGTACCTGAAAATGAAGGGAACGAGTTGTGCTTACAGAGTCTAGCTGTGCGTCATCATCTGCATACGAGCTTACTGGCAAATGTACTGCATGATGGCCGCACTCTCAAATATACTCACTGGCCCTCCATCACCAAACAATTGCGGGTCAGGTTTCTTATCAACAAGAGCCGGAATCTACAGTGCCAAAGATGAGATAGTTAGATTGTGAATGGTCGAATTTCAAGCTGATCGCGGGGTTGTCTAAGATTCCCTTGGACTCCAAAGTTCCGATACCTTATTGTTGGGCGAGATCTTGAGAAATTCAGGCTTGAATTGGTCCTTGTTTGCAAACGAGACGTAACGAATGTCGTATTGAAGCCCTAATCTATACAGCGGAACTAGGTCAGAGCACTATGTGTTGATTTTTAGTACAATGTTTAATGTCGAAGCAAAAGCACATACTCTTCAAGCAAGATGGTAGGCTTTTGGCCTATACATCGAAACAAAATTGAGCTCAAGAATTAGTCTGGTAGGATCCGAAGTGCCTCGACAAGTAGTACTCGCACCATTGGGCTGGGTTTAGCAAACGAGGGTTAGATTACAACCCTCAAAGCAACAAGCCAAGGAACACTAACCGTGTTGGCAATATACACTTGCAAATCGTGTTCCATAATGAAATGGCCCTCTTTAAAACTTGTTTCTCTTCTTGCAGATTGATGCGAGGTTCGATCTACTATTGTGTATGAACGAAGATTTACAAGAGTTACACGGATTTACGGCATTTACAAAGGTTAGTAATTTACATAATAGTACAGCGGCCGTTGTTGTCATTTATACCACCGTTGCTGACGTTGCTGCCATTTATACCACCATTAGCACGTTCAAACTCGATGTTTTGCAGCTTTTGAGCTTCAAGTGTATCATCGTGATCTTGTTCCGTTGGTTGCGTGAGCGCGTTATTAGCACCATCAGCAACCAGTTGATAAAGCAGCAAGTAAGCCGTTGTGCTCATCTATCAGACGTGATATTAGCGACAACGTACCAAACAGCCAAACGCTCACAATGCCCTGTTGAAAGAAAAATGAGAGGCTAGACTCTGAAATTACCTGTTCAAAGGCTGCTGTCTCTGACTTGAGGTCTGAGAATCGAACAACACGTTGAGGAATACGTAAATCATCAAAGAGCACCCATTCTTCACCATTCAAGGATTCGGTACAAACATAGCTGACATAGTGACCTGAATCAATTGAGTTCCCGTGGTGACAAATGACGCTCTAAAAGGTGCATGTTTAGCGATCAAATCTTCGTACGGGAATCCTCGAGGACAAAAGTCGTTTATAGGAAAGTTACCTTCAAAACAAGGGTGTAATGAGATCGATTGCTTGTGTGAGAGTTGCCGAGCTGCTGAGCAAAAAGACCAAATGGAATCTGAGGTGGGATTACAATTCTACGTGCTAATCGTTGACCAGTCTCATCGTATCTCTTCAAAGCAACCGGAACGACCATGTTTGCGTTGCCCAAAGAAGAGAACCACGACCACGTCGCGTCTCTCCCTCCAAAGTCCACGACGGGAATCAGCTTGGTGGCAGCCCATGCTTCTACGAGAATCCGATTCCTTCCTCGAGTGTCTAGCTCGCGGGTCACACTGATCTGGGGAAGAGAAGCACAAAATCAGCGCTGGAACTGTAGACGGTGACATTTCCAAGGCTTACTTGATTGTCGAAAAAATATGAGAATAGCAAGTCTTCAACAGTGAGTAAGGTTTTTGAAGTCCTGTCGTCCTTTGGTATTCCAAGCTGCAATATACGTTCTCGCATATGAGTTTCGTCTCGTATTGTTGAAGAACCGTCGTAGACCAAACGTTGGACGAGGGGCAAGTCAGGAGCTTGAAGACAGAGATCAGACATAAGGAACAAGAAGAATTCGGATGCTAAAAAACACGAGGAAGGGCTGATTAACAAAAGTTATAGACCCATTGGTTATCATAAGCGCTTACCGTCACATTGAGTAGTGCTTGTGAAAGGGCTTCCAACCTGAGCCAAATCAAACAAGAGTTTCTGTATCGTTGGCGGCATTACCAGTTTACCAGTACGTAACTGATTTACGATGAATCGTAGAGTGACTTGGATTTCTCTGACTGCGGGATTGCTGGCACTCTTCAACAGCAAGAAATCAAACGGCGAGGCGTTGACAAAGCATGCAAACACCACCGAATCCAAGTAGCAAGTGTTTCCGGCATTCACTAAGCCTTGATAATCAATCAGACCAGTAGGTGTCTTCACCAGAGAACCTTAAGGACAATTGTGAGGGCGGTGATCTCTCTGCACGGTAGGAAAGGAAACCAACAACTCCACTGTAAGCAACGGCATTTCGCACCTCTCCTAGCGTCGATCCATTCTTGTAAGTATGCGATTGCTCCGTCCGGTCCATAAGTCGAGATCAAGAATGGTAGATCACCATCCGTGAGGTGTATGAGTTGGACTATGGAAGAGACGACTGAAATCAGTACCAGTACCATGTAATTCAGATAAAGAATTGTAACCGATCAGCTGGGGGCGCAGTAGTTGCTTGCCTTGGTTGATCTGCCAAAAAGATAGAACTCGCGCAAACTATAGACCGCGAGAATAGACATTAGACAGAGATCATTGGAAAGGGAATACCGCAAGGTTTGTAAGTTACATTCAGCTGTTCTTGCTCTTGTACTAGCAGTCCTGGATATGCGGGCATCTTTGTTGAAACCGAATGGGTCGTTGTCGGACATTTGTAGCAGAACCAAAGACGCAAGAGACAACATCGAGATCTCTTGTGAAGCTTGGCGCGTTGACGCGTGACTTTGTATTCATTTTACGTGATCTAGCACCCTCATTGCTCATTGTCAATACTATAGAAGTCCTAAGGCTTAAGACCTTGATCCAAGAAAGCTTACCTTCGGTCGTGAGCTTATGCAAGGGATCCACCTCATTCATTTCGCTACCTGTAATTTACCGCCCTGTGCAAAATTATACTGCGAAGGATGCTTGCTTGTCGGTACCTCGGCTTGAATTCAGATTTGATGGGAAAGAAATGGTCACGTTCTCGTTTATTCTTCGTCGTTTGTTCTTCGACGTATTGGTTTCGCGATTATGAAGGGAGTGGCCTTACGGGTCGTATGTGGGTGGGCGACGCGTTTCAGAGGTCATCTCAGAGTTGTATTGTAGTTTTGCTTTTTCTACATAAAATGTTTCTTGCTGCCTACAGAGATTCTCGAGAGATTTATGGTTGAAACAGCCAATAGGCGGTGGAAGGTGACAACTCTACATGCGGCCGCCCGTTTGAATATGGAGGAGAAAGTTGCTTGGTGGCCTCATAATAGGGGCACGGAAATGGTCTCACTACCAACGCCGAACATTTCATATGCTCTCCGCATTCGAAAAGGTCCCTTTCTATGAAATAGGACGAACCCCCACATCAAGTCTACAACTATACGCGCACGTCCGCTCGCCGACGACCAATGATACTTTCATTCACACACACACAACCGGCAAATTGGTGATTCATAAATCTATATATAATTAAAATGGCCATAATAGACCCAATCGCATATGAGCTTGGAAGCATCTATGTATATATTCGGCGTTACCGAAGAGTTCGAACTCATCCATCATCCTATCCTAAAAGTCCAATTAGTCCCCGTCCACCTCATCCTCTCCAGAAATTGGTCCAGCTCCTTTGCACAGTCGGCGTTGGCGAAGATGGTCTTTCAATGTTTGCGGGTATTCCAGATATAAAATTATCAGAAGCCGATGGCCGTAGAAAGGCCATCCACCCACGATTCGTGGTGGTAGTATTGATGGAGAATGTAGCACTCGTTATGGAGTCTCGCCTCCGACCCATGTCTTCCGATCTCCGATTCATTGACATGGCAGATGGAGGTCTCTCCACTGTCATGGACCGTCTGCTATGCTCCATTTTTATGGTGATGACGGGGCAGTCTAACTGTTTCAGACAGTATTCGGATACGGATCTTCTGGGGATCATTCCCCTAACGAGAAAGTAATTAGTATAGCGTATGCAGTATTGAGATACACATCTTTTCGTCCCCAGTGAAAAAGCAGTCAAGCGCTGCTGCTTCGTTTGGAATCTTGCCCAACAAAGATTTATCATTACCTCTTAAACAATGCCTGACCACGGGATCCAAGTATAAGAGCATCGGCGTTTACTTCCAAGGCCTAGAGAGGACATCTTGAGCTTCTGCTCTATCAAACTCACATTTGCTTCAAACACATACCTTGCGAACGATCTCGCTGCCAGCGTCTCCCCTCATCGCAATCGCTTTACAAGCTATGCCCCGCCTTTGGATCTTGATGGCATATCTCTGCAACAGTACATGCGAGTTCGCTCGGTTTTGTTCCTCCAGATACACCAAGAAATCCGCAGTTGTAGCCATCCGGGTATTTGAAGCAGCAGCTTGCGCCTCAACAAAAGCATGCCATGCAGCTGAAGAGTATGTAGGTGTACCTCCCACAATGGATCGGACATTTACTAGTACAGCTAGTTTGTTTGTGGGGTGTTGTGAGTTGTTGCGGGTCGAGCGTTGCGAAATGTTTATAATGAACTTACCTAGATCTCTACCAGCATTCAAAAAGTTGTCCAATGCCCAATTGAAAGCATACGCAGCGTGCGCTGTATGAAATGTTTGGGTCATTGTGAGTCGGCCGTTTAAAAAAGTGTAAAAAGCAGGGCACATAGAAATCCATAGTTTCAAGTCAAGGCATGCAACGTCGACACTTACGATTTGCGTCCACAGCGATCATGACGACTCTGGAGGGAGTAGAGGGATAAGGGTGTTGGATTACAGCTTCGTGATAGGTCGGAAGTTCATCTGCTCCAGGTTCTCCTTGAGGGAAACCAGGCGGTGAGTCAGGAGCTGTTTCGGTGCTTTCGACCAGTGAGGACGAGGCACTTGCGCTACTGGCATCCTCTGCCATCTTCGTCTGGGTTGTCAGGTGCTTGCTATAGTTGGAACTTGTTTTTGTTTTCTGGGTCACACTTGGCAATCCAAACACCCAGCAAAATCACCGACTCGTAAGCAGCAAGTCATCAGGTGCCTAAATATATCAATATTATAATTAATCTTAAATTTCCTTCCTTCACGTCACGCATTAATGTTCATCGTTCATCGTGACGAGACAGATCAAGACATCCTCATCGGCGGTTCTGATAGATGATAGATCAACTATGCTCCCTTGTAAAACAAGAGAGCATAGATGAACACGTACTGCCACTTGTAACGTTCTGATTTGGCTGATCTCCAAACTCCATGACATGACCGCGAATTCTCGAAACTCTCCATCTTCTTAACATATTGGGCAACAAATAAACAGCACTGATGGCGACCAGAACTCGCTCCGGCGACGACAACGGCCGCTCCAAACAACGTCGTGTCATAGTAGAGGAACCCGAGGAAGAAGAGGACGAGCAACAGCTAGGAGAGGACGAGCAACAAGAAGGTGAGGATGGAGAAGAAGGCGATGAACAGGAACAACAGCAAGAAGAAGGAGAAGGAGAAGACATGGAAGCAACTCCTCGAAGCCGTGCTCAAGATGCCGATGAAAGATTCGGAGATAGTGCTGCTCGTAAAAAGGTTCGAAAACAATATCGGAAAATGTTGAATATGCTTGAGAGTAAGGCGCATTCATTTGTCGCTTTCCATCTATTCTATTCTAATTTTATCGTCTCTAGGCAATAAGAAGGACGCTGATGATGATCTCTTGGAACGAGTTATTACCAAAGCAAATATTCATGTCGAAGCCGGTGCGTGTTTTGCGCAACTCTGCAATTAACATACATAACAACTTAACTTTTTAACACTGCAAATTATACTCTTTTAGGCGACATCAAGACCACGCAAGAAGCTACCATGGATTCACGTCTTCTTGCAACCTCGGCTACAATCGCGGTGCAACGAGCTCATGCCCTGCGGCGAGAAGCAGCTGGATTTGACATCAACCGATACCTTCAAAAGGCCAGAATATACATGGGTGCTACTCAACTGGCCCAATATCGTGACGATGATGATGGTAGAGATGACGACGATGATATGGTTGGACCTGCAATGGACTGGACCAAGATGGGTCAACTTGCTCATAAGCATTCGCTCAGAGTACCAACTATTGGATTCATGTGAGTTTCTTGCGGCCGTTTTTGGTTTGGAGAACTAGATAGTGATTCCTCCAATTCCAAAACAGGCTGGGACCTATGGAGGTGGAGCAAAAGGTTCGACAAAAGAAGGAACGACAAGCGAAACAAAAGGGCCCCAAAGCCAAAGTCGTCAAACCTGAAGAGGTAAGTTCCTGCTCTGGCAATAAACCTTCTAGTTTCCATTCTTAACTACTCAAATTAGGTCAGGGAAGACCCAGACAAGACCCCTACAACACAACAAGCAGTGAAGGAGACATATTCACTCTTGATGGAAAACGAGGCCATAGTCAACTACTTCAAATTCATCGTCAACCCACACTCATTTGCTCAAACTGTCGAAAACATGTTCCATGTTGCCTTTCTGGTTAATGAAAAGAAGGCAGGAATTGCCGCTGAAGAATCTGGAGAGCTCCTACTATGTATGAACCAGAAGACGACTGTAATCGTTTGCCATATGGATCTAGTTCTAACCTCAATCGTTTGGTAATTCCCTACAGACGCCAATGCTGCCAATGCCGATACAGATCAAGGCGAATTCAGCCAGAAGAGGCAACAAGTCATAATGGAAATGACTTTTGACATGTGGAGGGTAAGGTTTTGGTGTGCAACGAAAAAGTGTTTTGCACTGCTCAATACTACTTTTACACAATAGGATTTGATCGAACGCTACGACATCACCGAACCCATGATACCTCATCGCAAGGTCGAGCCATGAATATACTTGTGCATTATTGATATATACCTTTGTCCATTTTCGCTGTTTATAACTTTCAGTGCTAGAATAAAACCATCACTTGCTGTATATACTCCTTTCCAGTGTCAACTGCACAGTGATTCAAAATGGTCCGAGGACGAAGGCGAGGCTAACCTTAAGCGAGCCTTAAATGGTGTAGTGATGGGAGTTTATACAAAATGATTATGATTAAATGATTAGACATTGAATATGGAGTTTAATGGGTTAAAGTATTTGACCTAAGGAAATGGGAGAAAGTAAGCATTGCATATCTTTTGCAATCGGTCACGACTTTGGACCAAACCTCTTTATAATCCCATTCTCTAGTGTTGTCAGCAAGCCAAGTCAGAGTAGTCAATCTAGCTTCAGCTATATCTGCTAATTGGTGCTTCCGATCCGGTTCAAGCGATGCGTAGGGTTGACCATCCACACCAAAGTCGTGATCTATCAAGTCCTTTATGAGCAGCTTATTGTAAGCTGATATTGAAGCTTGTCGGATGGCGACATCAGAGTCAGCAACAAGTTTCCGAAGAGCAGCTGGAATGGTTCTATTTGAAGGAATTGGGTTAAGTCAGAAGTGGGTGCAGATACAAACCAGCTTACATTTGCATTTGGTTTGTTTCATCAGCTTCAATGGCTCGTTTCAAGTCAGATATTTGTTCCATCTGGCTACGCCAATACCTACAAGATCGAGAATGAAGTCAAAACGATGTATTGGTAGGGAACGGCAAGCAGGGCAGTTGTACCAAGCCTCAGCAACGTCAATGGCCTCCTTCAGATCCTGATCGGCTCGAAAGTGATCTGATCCAGCACCGGCTCCATTTGTGAAATACTCGACAAAATCCGTCACAGTGGATGGCAATGCTGGTATTAACGAGGAAGCTTTGAAGAGGCTCTCGTGTGTAAATTGTGTGTAAGGAGTCGGCAGCTCTGGGATGATTAAGGATGTCCATAGGAGCATGCCTAGCGATTCCTGATTGTGGTATGATGGTCAGTAAAGGTCACCATCATTGGCGGTATGTTTGGTCCACTGTATAAACAAATTCACGAAAGAACGCCTAAATGTAGTGGGAAATTGGAGATTCTCCCAGAAAACTGACTTCCGAGCAACAAGATCTCGCCGATGGTGGTTCCAAACACACCATCGACCTCTAGCAGAACGCAACCAAAGCTTCAAACAACACCAAACATACCCATCGCTTTCCAACCTGATGAATGTCATCATCATTCCAAGCGCCCAGTTTTGCATCAATAAAGGGCTTTTCAGCGTCCGTAAAGTAACTCGAGATGCCTGAAACTTCAATACTGGCTTTCACAATGTTATGACTTTCGACAACCCTCGGATCTGCGTTGACTCTATGGACACTTTCTATGCCCCATCGTGACAATAGAAACTGTGTCGCGACTATTCTCTTTGAGATGGCTGACGGACTTCTTTGCAACAAGTTTCGAGAAACGTTGCTTGTTGTTGCGTTGTCTGTGGAAGCAAATCTACGTACAGGGACTCTCAATATAGACTTTAGGTATGATGCCATTGTCAATGGTACTGTATTCGTGCTGCTCGATGGGAGCGACCGATATACACTATATACACTAAGTGTCAAAAAAATTGTTAAACTTTAGAGCTCGACATAAACAAGAAGTACGCTCGAGGCAGCTATGATCCAGTCTGGACAACCACGCCCTACATCGGGAATGAGGCCTCGCGCTCTGGAACTGACACAGGATCGCACAATATTGATTGCACTCGACACATCTGATTTTGCAGTAGCTGCATTAAAGTTTGCTGCTACTCACGTCATTCGAGACAATGATGCCGTCGTGCTGCTTCGTGTGGTATCAGAACAAGATGCTGTTGATACCTATTATGGTAAGGTTGCATCTGGATGCTTTTGAGTCATGGTTGCTCACACCAAGCACCTTGATAGCTGATTTCGTTTCGAGTGAAGATGAATTGAGGGCTGAATTGAATGCTGCTGGTACGATTGTCTTGCTCTGCCTTTGATCAACTTTTGATTGTTGACGAGCGTACTGACCAGTACTATTTCTTGGTGCTTCTCAAGCTGAACTTTTGGTTGAAACGTACTCGAAATCTATTGCAAACTGGAGTGACTGCCATGCTGTGCAAGTCTTTGCCGAAGTCAAGATTGCCAGTACTAGCGTGGGTGAAACTATTTGCTCGTACGCAGACGAACTCAAACCAAGTATGATTGTTATGGGATCTCGAGGTCTTGGAGTGGTACGTTACTGTATCGAGTCGTTTCTTGGTATCAGTGTCGTGACGAGCGTCTGCTGTAGGTGCATCGAATGCTATTGGGCTCCACGTCTTCATATGTATCTCACCATGCTGGAGTCCCTGTACTGATTGTTCGAGAAGAGACTACGAGAGAGGTCGTAAAACCAGAAGAAAGCAAAAGCACACATCCGAAACCGGCGCCAATGATTCCTGCTTTGAAAACTGAACTATTGTAAATGTGCTTGTGTATTCTACGGTAGTTATGTTACATTTGCTTTATATACATATATTGCTATTTTATTTATACTGGTCTGCTTTTATGTGAAACAAATGACATTGAGAGTGGTGAAGGTAGTGTTTTGAGGCCAAGATTAGAGATATGGCGTTATGCATTCGTTCCTGCTCCGTTGCAGTGAGATTAGCCCCGCCTAACCACAAATTATGTCGCCCTTCTGGACTGCCAATAATGCTCTTAATATTGAAATCACATGGTTCGGCAATGTTAGTTTTCCAACTTGTGATTGCTCTGTTGTCGTCACAGTTCTGCAGACCAAGGCCAACTATAACATACGGGTTTCCATTCATTGCCACTGCCCATTGTCCAAAGCTGGATGAGAAGGTGGCAATCACGACGTTACTACTTGCCAGGCTCATAAAGTCCAAAGTAGCACCTTCACTTCGACCACCTGGAATTTTGCGCAATACATTCCATGCTATAATTAACTGGAAGATACTTGCGCAATCTCCTAGCCATGCCTTCAACTCGTCTCTTTTTTACCCTCGTAATCTGTAGCCACAACACCATTTGGTGCTATATCAGATACAGCAGCCAGCTCGAGAGCTATCATAGCGTATGTTCTCATTGATGCAATGTCTTCTAGCTAAGGAGCTCCGACGTGTATTCCAACGATAAAGGGTCGTAATAATGATGCAATTGTATATAGGCCATCGGTCGTATTGGTATTTTCTAGTGCCCGTTCGTGGCGTTTGTATAAATTCTAGGGCACAAGTCAGTTCCAAAATTACCAAAATTCGAAATACTCTGCTTTGGATGGGGGCCGTTGGGCAGCTTAAGTCACACTTCAGAGGGTTGTGACGTTTCGATCCAAAGAGGAGCCACTCCCGACGGAAAAGCTATATATATTTACTCCAAGCTTGCCTTGTACGTCTCCAAAATGCCATCGAAAATCATCTGGGATCTGCTTCCTTAATTATCGATATGCACCTCATGGTATTTCGACGATTGCCCTTCAGATGTCTTGACGAAGAAGGCAAATGACGTCAAAGCGACCAGGAGTACTAGACCTAGCAAGAATTTGAAGCAATATAGCTGTGCTTGCCGAAAAGAGAACTTCACGCCTGTAGAACTTTTAACGTCTACCCCTCGTTCTTCGATAGTTCGTACTAAACCATCATTCCCAGAGTATAGAATCCTTGACTTAAAGGTTCATAAAGCACTCTCCCTTTCTTCAAAGGTTGAGGCCTCCGGTGGAAGAGGTGTCCAAGTTTCTCTTGTTTTGAACCCTTGTTCGTCAAAAAAGCACGCATTCAACAAAGAGAAAAGAGCCCGTGGTCGCAGGTGAGGACTTTCAATGTACATGTAATTATATTCAAGTGCATAATACGTGAACAGTTCCGAATATTATGAACCCAACTGTATTGATTATGCCCTCAAGACTTCTCTATTGCTGTCCAGTCTGGGCGTAGAATGCTATAAATTACACAGTCCTGACATTGGCCTGACCAAAGAACCGGTATCAGCTCTACTTGATGTGGTTTCAATGCCAAATGACACCGTACCGTGTTTTACAACCAGCCAGCGACAAACACCTTCTCGTGTAAAGCCAGCTTTCTCAAGTACTCTTTGCGAGGCTGCACAAATATGTAGTAGTCAACTTCATGTACACGACATACGATCAAGAATGACCTTCTCACCGTTGTTGAATGCAAACGGAATTGCTTCCACTCTTTGCACGTTCTTCATGGTAGTGAAGATGTAATCGAGTAAGGCTTTGACGACTTTGGGCATGAGACCCTGTCCCCAATAATCTTTTCCCAACCAATATCCGATTTCGACCATGTGAGTGGTATCCGAATAGTTCATAACCCCAGTCCCACCAATTTGCAAGCCCGTCGAGAGATCTCTTATAGCAAAACTGAGATGCTGTTCATGATCACCAACTACTGTTGACAAGTAGCTCCGAGCATCCTCGTCCGTGTACGGAAACGGGATCTTGAGTGTTTGGTCGTGTATTTGCTTTGTCTCGTTGAGTAGCTTGACCAACACGTTTGCATCACTGAAATAATGTTCAGTCAATGCGATCGTGTCTGATACTGGCAGCTGTATTTTATATTGACGTGTACTACTACTGCTGGTAATAAGGTTCATTATGTCGTGATTTTTCCACTTTTCTGATGAAGCCAGAGAGCCAAGGAGAAACGCCGCGAAGCAGCTCAGAATATAGCGTCCTAATTGTTCGATAGAAAATTGTTATAATAAATGTTGAGCCAACCTCCACACCTGCATCAAACATTTTCAAATCCACTGACTCCAATCGAAATGACCAAGCAACAGAAACTTGACCACAAAGTCGATTCCAATGACAAGGACCACGATAAGGATCCAAAATCAGACAATGGGATCCTTCTTACCATCTTTCTGGCGCTCCTGATCGACATTCTTGCCTTTACCATAATCCTTCCATTGTTGCCAAGAATTCTTGAATATTATGACCGTGTGGATGGATCCAACCCAGTAATTAGCAGTTCTCAACGTTTAATATCATTGCTGATCTTTTTGAGGTCTCACTATCATGTCATCTCGTTGTTAGGAAACATCATATTTCATGGTCAAATCCGCTGTGAGAGCTTTTCGAACATCTATCGGTGGAACGGGATCAGAGCTGGATATAGTTCTATTTGGAGGCATTTTAGGATCGCTGTTCTCCTTTCTTCAGTTCGTTTCTAGTCCATGGATTGGAAAATGGAGTGATACGTATGGACGAAAGCCTGTGCTCTTGGTCAGCATGGTACGTAGGTTAAGGGTCAAGATTAGCAACGATTTCCTTTTTATCATGGTTCTGATTCACTTCGCTATCTTTATAGATCGGCAATGGACTATCTATGATATTATGGACCGTCTCAAACTCCTTTCCACTATTCGTCTTGTCTCGTGTTGTGGGAGGCTTGACTGAGGGAAACGTTCAAATGTCTATAGCAATGATATCGGACATAACCACACCACGTACTCGTTCTCGAGGTTTGGTAAGTTCACTCGCATGAAAGGCTGGCACAAGCTTGGTTGTTGTCTCCTCGCGAAACATTTTTACAGAATATCAAGTTCCTAACACATAACTTAACTAAGGCTCTCGTTGGGATTGCATTCGCATTGGGCTTTACAGTCGGACCTCCTCTTGGCGCATACTTTGCCAACATAGATTTAAGGCATATACCAGCCTTGAGATCACTACCACTATCCGCATATGCATCTCCAGCACTGTTTGCTCTCGTATTACTCGTAATTGAAACCATATATTTATACGCCTGTCTTCCCGAAACGCTTGGACGCAAGCGTCCATCTAAGAAGGACGAAGGTGCCAAGTCACCTCCATCTCCATCAACCAACTCAGTATCTATCGAGACTCTATCGCTGCTCCACTTTTTTTATTTATTTATATTCTCAGGGATGGAGTTCACATTAACCTTTTTGGTGCACGACCGATTCTCCTTCACGCATGCCCAACAAGGTGCTTTGCTGGGATTCATCGGGATATTGTCTGCATTCATTCAGGGAGGGTATGTGAGACGTCTGGGACCTGGACATGAGGGTATGCTTGTGGTTAGAGGAATGGTGGGATGCTGTGCCGCCCTGGTATTGCTGTCGATTGCCAATAGCGTACAAGTACTGTATTTATCAGCTGTAGGATTCGCATTTGCTAGTGGTACTGTAGTTACTTCTCTTACCAGTCTGGCCAGTCTTGCGTGTGGCAAGGTAGAAATGCTTGAAGATGGTGAAGGGATGGGTAGTGCTCTAGGACGATTCCGAGCATATGGTCAGCTAGGTCGTAGTTTAGGGCCTGTCGCAGCATGTAGTGCTTACTGGTTGTTGGGATCCACTCGCTGCTATATAAGTGGTACTTGTTTGATGGGAGGGCTCCTTATGCTCGGTCTCAACACATTGTTGTAAAGCATAGTGTAGAACACATTGTAGTAAATCCAAAAGTTGTAGAAAGAAAATAGTTTGCAGTGAAAGAAAAAAGTGCAGTATTTGTAGAACACAGCTTGTAGTCAAATAAAAACACACCCAGTTTTAATACAACTCTTGAAATTGCTTCTTTGTTTCATCACACTAATTTGTACAGGGTTACGTTCCAGAGACACACGTAACTATGATATATCCGGACGGGAATAGATCAGTCAAATGATGCGGGTTATGTCGTACAGAAGCGCAATGTGCTCGATCCTCACCACCAACGAACCCAAATAGAACGACCGAATGACTTCAACAGGTGCAGCTTCCCGCAGCACAAGTACATCCGGAACCTGGAATTGATTTGAATTAGAAACCGTCTGTTTCGAAAACATGATTCTTCACAATTACCAGAACCACCGCAAGAGCAGGTAGCGGCATGAGTAGTAGTCTTGACACAAGCACAGTCTGTTCCACAGTCGTCACATGAGCATTTGCCCTCCTCGCATTTGCAGGATGCAGCGTGTTTCTTCACTTCAGCAGCTCCACTATAATATGACAATGATTGATAAGTGGAATGAAACCTATATATTTGAACTTAAATCTTCATGATCAGTCAAGAATTTACCAAGTGCAAGTTTTTCCAGCCGCAGTGCAAGAGCAGTCATCGCCACAAGAGCAACTGTGTCCTGATGTTGACATACTTCCGAGATATTAATGATCTGAGATAAGATCTAGAACGATCAATAGTGCGAAAATGTCAGAAAGAATGTTCTTTGAATACTCAATCAAGGAATCGAATGGCAATCTAATCTGAATTTGGTTTTTTGGCGAAGAGTGTTTGGTTTTTCACTCACTTGAGTTTAACTTGGTAGTTCTATGAGAGAGCGAAGCAGTTAGAATACGTTCTGATGTGACTTGCAACGTAGCTATGGTACTTACCTCGCTTGAGAGTTAGCTTTGGTTGTTAGTTATAATCTCGAGGTTTGAAAGAATGTTCGAGGAAGAAAATGGAGCACTCACGAGGAAGCAATCATACCGCGTTTGCGCCGCGTTTATGACATTAATGATTATAGAGCATGATCTATGAATGTCTGCACCCACAAGGTACCATCCGAGAGAAGGAATCAAGCACAACAACAAATGACGATGGGCTCACTTTTGGTGTAGATCTTTGGCATGCAGCTATAGTTTGAAGTAACTGAAACATTCAGCATGATAAATGACGCGATATTCATACCTTTTCTGCCAGTTCCTTTGGTGATTCTTTATCTGTTCACAGTCCTCAAAACATCAAAACCTCCATTGTGTTGGCAACCAATGCGATGCAAGGAACTAGTAGTAGCAGACGTGACGAGATCATTCAGGCCGCTCGTGAATATGGATTCGGAGTGGAGTCAATACGTATTATTGACGCGAAAACCAGGAAGGAGCTCGAATTGGATACTGCGCACAAGGGCACCCAAGAGTTGGCACTCAAACTGTGTACTCTGGAAGGCCAAACTTTCATCATTGAAGCTAAAGATACTGGATTCGTGGTAAGGCGACGTAAAAACGAATCAAACACTCAGCAAGTAACTCTGCGCATCTTGACGTTTTAGGTCAACTCTGACCCCCCTTATGAATCCATGGACAGTCTGCTCAATCATCTCAGTCCATTGTATCGTGACAAGTTTAATGAACGGCTGGCTTCAAGACTGGAAGCTCTTGAAACTTCACCCTGACATGTCGGACATAAGAAATAGGGTCAAAGAGCCATTGTACATACAGCTAATACTTATACTCTATTCGTAAATTATATTTATGCAAACTTATGTGGCAATCATTTATAATATACATACGTTTCCTGGACACGACCCATACCATTATTGTATTGCCAACCCCAAATACTCGTATACAAAGATCCTGAATATCAAAGCCAAGTCTCGCACTACATACATATCCAAGGCAGTAGCATCATCTCGAAGCGTGTGCCATACATTTGGGAAGGGGACTGGAATGACATGGACTACAGGTACTCCTCGTTCCTGGAAGGGTTTATGATCATCCTCTACACCACCATAATACTGAGAATTAGATCCGGGATTAAAGTATCGATGTGTGCCAGCCAATACATTCAACAATGTGAGCCTGGAGTTGATGTCAGCTAGACGATTCCAAGCGTATTCCGTGTTCTGATTCATATTTACAAGCGACGGAGCAGGAGCACCCAACAAGTCCAACAATACAAATAACGATATCGAGCCTAGTTTATGTGATTCATCCCACTTTTTAGCGAGGTGGCGTGCTCCATACAAGGAATCCGTGGCAGACCACTCTTTAAATGCTTCTTCACCATCAAAGAAGATGAGCTGCAGTGTCGTTGATGTACCCAATGCGAAGTCATTTACGGTATCCTGTATATTATTGGGTATCCCATGTTGCGTCAAGTCCAATTGTCGTTGCAGCAGAGGCGTCAGAGCTTTAGCGACATCTAGCAGTATCGCACACGGCACAGCCGAGTCCGTAGCACCAATAAACAATCCTTTTTCAAAGTATTTAGAGTCAAAGTGTGCCGCGACGACTAGTTTCCTCTCAGCACTAGGATCAAACGTGGCGATTATATTGTTGAATGGCTTTACTCCATATGGCGTTGTGTCCTTGAACGAGTCTTCCTCTATAGTCCACCCTCCAAGCTGCTTTATATACGTCTTGATATATGATTGCACCTTCAGGTTGCCCTCTGACCCAGCTACACGTTCAATCAGCAATGGATCAAGTATGGATGTCGATGAGTTTAGAGACAAGTTGGTTTGTAAATCAGATAAATTACGTATAGATGTCAAATCCTGGCGAGTAGCAGCTGTTGACAGGAACCTAGAGTGTAACAGTCGACTCTCAACTCCAAAAACATTATCAGATCCAAATAGGAATAGTACGGCCACGAGCCATAGCTGCAGGATCATTATTGATATCAGGTATTTATCTAGGGTATGTAATTTGTCTGGTAGTGAGTGTTTTGATGATGCTTTGGGTTGGTGAAGAGCTCGCGAAAGCTTGAGAACAAAACTTATAACATTCTCACCTTATCACACACTAGATGGACGATGTAAGAAAGAAGAATTACCTAACTTTTGCGCCCTTATTGATGACCTGTTTCCTCGTTCTCTTTGTGGCCAGAACCACTACGAATCCTTGCAATTAGAGTTTGATGAATTTCGAAAGGAGTCACAAGAGCTAGAGGTGCCACGTCTCCAGATCAAATTAAAGTTAAATCCACTTATATATGTGCTGACCTTTTGATCTCTTCTGATCCACGCAGGCTGCCCTTGAAAAGGAGGTCGACGTGCTGACTGCTTCTAGGGATTCTGTGAAGCGAGATTTGGACGATCTGAAGGTAGTATGTGAAGTGTTTATACGTGCGAGTCGTTTCTAACATCACAACGATGATATAGGCAAGGTTTCTCTCCTACCAGGCCGAAACAAACAAGACAATAAGTACCCTCGAAACAGAAATCGAAATCCTACGAAAAAAGGATGCCGAATACAAGGTCCAAACGCGAGATTTGGAAATCCAGAACGCCGAATTTCAACAATCGTTACGAGTCAACGAGTCTTCTTCTTCAGACTGGGAAAGTCGCTACAACAAGAGTTTAGAGCGAATAACACTGCTAGAACATGAGGTTGAACTCAAGGGCAAACTTGTTGAAGACAATCAGAGGCTTCATGATGAAGTTCGAGGTATGTTTCGACTTGGCTTGGGAATTGGAAAGCAACATTGGCTGCAAAGCTGACTTGTCGCTCTATAGACCTACAAGAGGAAGTCGCTCGCCACCTGACACGTCCAACAACACCATCATTCACTCCTGGCACTACCGCATCCTCTATTCCAACACCCTCGAGCGCGAGAACCAACAGTAAACAGATATCAGGAAAGCTGACTGATCTAGTGAATAGAGCAAAGGTGTGGTTTCAACGTTTAGCACGTCGTGTTTGAGCTACCCAATAACTGATCCTTTCATATCTTTTAGCAACTGGAGTCCCGTATTGCTGAAGTACGAGAAAATGTTGTGGCTCCCATGCTCAAATGATACACTGCTGCCTACCATATACCTTTTTTGTAGATAACCAGGTCACAAATATTATTGCATATAAAAATGACTCGTATATTGATGATTATAACCTCACAAACACAAAAACGAATGCAGTCCTAAAAGTTTTAAACTTTGCGGTACTCTCGAAGGACCATGAAAGTAGAAACTCCCCATGCTACCATAGAGAAGGCACCAAAAGCGATAGATGCGTTCCATGTGCTACAAAGTCCGCCGCTATAATTGACAAGTGCAAAAGATGAGACTATGAGCATTTTGGCAGCAAGGTAAGCCAGGCCGCCAAAGCCTGCTAGTCTGATCTCTTACCATAGATTTTGAGCAGCCATCGCCACCCATGCAGCAAACCAGAAGAAAGTCCAAAGCGCCGAGATGATCAGCTCGACGAAATGCACACTCCTGCCAGCATTTGGCCTAAAGATGTACAGGGCCATGAAGGCCATATCCAGCAGCCATGCCAATACCTACGTTGAGGCATTGTATTAAGTTTGGCATAAATATTGCAATCTTCCACTTTATGAGTTTGCGTTGGTTTTCAGGCACTTTGAAGACTTAGACAGAGATCTCTGCAACGACGACGTACTCCAACAAAGATCATAAATCCGATAGCGCCAGAAATATACGAGAATCCGGTATAAGATGCGGCAGTAGAGAAGGCAATCAGTGCAAAGAGCCATTCAACCGCTCTCAAGATAAACCGTGGGCTCATCCATACAGAACTATATAGATAACGACCGAAAGAGTCAGACATAAGTCGATATTTCGTCTAATGCGTGTATCAATGGATTTTAAAGTTTGAACGTCATTCCAAATATGTTTGGTAGCAAAAGGCAAATGTCAGCCACAATAGATGTATCCAGAGAAGTGACAAGGGTTGCACGGCTGTATCTCACTTTCATGTATACAATTGGACAAAATCCATCTCCTCCACCCTTCCAGCGTGTCGATTTGCAACATGACAACCTCCGCTGACTTTGAAAACGACTTCCAATGGTTTCCGACGAGAATTGCCGCACCACAAAAACTAGACAAGTGAACCCGGCTTTCATACGTACCCAAGGCCTGATCTCACGGTGTCCATTGTAGTTATGATATTCTTGTTAAGGAGTTACAGGTGGATCACTAGACGTCTTTGTGGTTTCGAGCAATCAACGAGCTACAAGCCATCTTTAAAAAACCCACCAAAAACATCAAACTCCCTCAGAGCTCTTTCGTGTTTCATGCGTGTAATTCGCGTAGTCTCCATTCCTTGTCTTACACCTCAACACCAAACTCTACTTTTCAACAATCGCGACCAAACCAAAGACATCATTTTTTACCTACACGATTATGTAACATATATATTTCGACCGATTCAGGCATCAGTGTTTAAATGTTCTTTTTTTTTGAAAGGGCTGCCGATAAAGGCCCCAGGAGACGCAATTGATTCAATTGCGCCAGTTTCCAGCTGATCGAAGATAGCCAGACGGCATAGCACTCAAGTCGTTGAAGAATTGAACGGCTGTACTGCTGTCGTACGTCATACGGGTGTCGTGCCATTCATCACCTTGGGAACCTGCCTCCCACCTATGATGCGAATAAACGTGTTAAAAACGACGATATCCGAGCCTGATTACTTTCACAATATGGAAATTGGTTACTTACTTGATGTACTCCCATTCCCAAAATGCTTTGAAGTTGGGCATCCTACAAAACCAAGTTACAAGTTTAGACCCATTGCTCCACACTTGGAAGCGCGATTTGTACTTGCCAGTCTCGCATTTCTGCGGAGAGCAGCTGTCTATAGTATGCAATCTTGTAGTCTTTTGCCGCTGGCAAATAGTTAAAGTTATCGGACGGTTTGTTGCTTGATGAGCCGGTAGCAATATGGTATATCGGGCCAGTTTCACCAAGACAGAATGGCTTGCCGTGAGCTACGGCAATACGGTAGATGTTGTATCTGAAGAAGAGTTGGTTAACACTCCTGCACATTTTGTGAATTCTGTGTCTTATTGTTTCTACTTACGTGGACGAACCATTTCCAGTGATTTCCTAATATAGAGAGACACGGTAAGTGTGATAAGTATACATGATTCAAGATATGAACAAAACGAAATACCGACGAGAATCACGTACATCCATGATTCTGTATTGCCAATCTGGCAAATTGTTATTGTTCCAGGGCCAAGTTGGACCTCTCCAGTAAAACGACAGTGCGACCCAATCCACAACATCGTCTCCAGGATAATAAGGCGAGAATGGATCGTCGGAGCCTATAGTATTCTTGTTAATGATGGTTGTACGATACTTCACGACATTTGACCAAAAGCATACCATCAATCTTTCCGTCGTGGTTGGTATCTAGAAGATTGAAGTCTGTGGAGCCGTAGCCTGGGAAACCACTATAAAAGGACGAATTTATCAATCATCAGACGGTGTCAAGAAAAGTGTTCTGTTGGTTTCTTACCTCGACCATCCAATATAGCCGCTTGGCGATACAGAGTTTGCTGTTTGGTTTCAACAATTTTCGTGAGTATTTCATCAGGAAACGACACTTTGAAGAATGCCGACAATTTTTTTGCGGATAGTTCGTCGGAGAGTACAACTTACGACAAAAGATGGTTGCAGTTTGAGGAGCCTTGGCTCGAACAGCATTCGTAATCCATCGGTATGTGTATATATACTGGGTTGGTTTCATTCCCCACTGGATACAAACGTGTGAGTTCTTGTGGGTTTGAAAGCTTGATTCGTGCAGTAACTTACAGGATACCAGTTTCCATTCATTTCATTTCCAATTCTCAAGTAGACTGCCACTCCGTTGTTATTGGCGTCTCGACAAGCATTGGCGAGGGTATCAATCGCACTAGCTGTCACTGCTCCAAGACCAGAAAAGAATGTCAAAGTTACTTGTATGGATGCTCCAGTTCCTTTCAACAAGCCCGACATGTAGTAAATGTCTAAATGAAGCATAGTCAGTACGTTTCTAAGAAATCTCGACCATAACGATAGAAGACGTACTCCACGTGTCGAAGCCAGAGTTCAGATCTGCCCAAAAACCAAAGGATCCGGGGTAAAAGTTTTTGAAAGCTCCAATATTGTTCGAGTTGGCAAAGCCTTGCACACGGGATACATATTGCGCTGGGGTATCAGTTACTGGGACAGTCGATGTTGGAGTGCCGAGGGGCTGGTTCAAAAAGAACTAGTGAGCCTAGCGTAAAGAAGATGGAAAGCGACATAATACACTTACTATGTGTGCTCCATAAATGATTCCCCTTGTAGCGGGCTCTAGATTGACCAGAGAGCGACCAGGCGGTTTGTATGCACATCCATCAAATGATATACTGTAAAAAACAAAAGTTCCTCCAGTTGTCGGATTCACCAAAAAGTTTGTGAAAAAAAGATCCTTGAGTCGAGTGACTATTGAGGGGCGTGTGTTTTAGTTAGTTGCATACTTATCGTGGTTGTTCGTCAAATACATACTATATTGAGGAGAGCCAGTGTCTAACAGTCCACCACGCAAACTGATGGAGATTGTCTGAATTTCACCAGTGGCTTCAATACGTATCGGTGTAGGGTATTGGACAAACACGTCTGGAGTTGAGCAGCTGCCAACATTGGAAACGTCGAAACCGACGGTGAATTGCGAGACTGGTGGTGCTTTGAAGGTGATGGTAAGGAAGTTCCTACACGAACAAAAAAAATGAGAAACAAGACCTGCGATGGTACGACAACAGCACTGACTCACTTTGATGACGCGTCGTAACAGCCGGCTCCTACAGAAGGACGGATTTTCAGAACATATAAAGACACCAAATCTTTCATCACTGAGGACTCACCAAAGTTTTCGTAAAGAATTGCCGCTCCTTCGCCAGACCTCTGAGCTCTGACACTGAATGCAAGTGCTCCACCACCAGTCGAAAGTCCACTATAAGCGCCTTGCGCAAAGAAGGAGCCACCAAGAGCGTTCACAGCCGAACTCTTAAAGTCATCGATTTTGGTTGACGAGCAGGCCGACAAAACGCCGTTTGTACATACATTTCCAGCGAGAGCGACAGCGTTGCCCTGATCAACACAGTACCCTGCATAAGTGCCTGACGGGACGGGAGGTGTGATATAAACAACAAATCATAGAAAACAAAAAAGAAACCCGAGTAGGTAACTACCTGATGGTACAGCGCACTTTGGTGCGGGGCATATCCAGCTAAAAGTAACAATTTAGACTTATAAAAGATAGTTTGCTATATGCTGCAGCTTACCCCGATGCACTCATACTCCAACCAAAATTGTTCACTTGGCCCACAGACCAACAGGTATTTTGATAGTAGGTGGACCCGGCAGGACACAGACTTGTCCATGCACCATTAACACATTTGGAGCCAGACAATTTCGTGGTGTCTAGATTACTTGCACACCAACCGTTGTAAGGACCTGAAGTTACGGCACACGATGGACTAGCACATTGCCAGCTACTGTTACTACCACCCCAAACCCAGCCCAGCGAGTTTACTTGGCCAACAGAGTAGCAGGTTCCGAAATATGATATACCGGGGGAGGCGCATGTTGATGTTGAGACAAAGTTACCGCTACTACATTTGTAACCCGGTAGTTTTGTCGTATCGCCGTCCGATGTACACCAGCCAGAATACTGTCCTGAGCCTACACTACACGATGGGGCAGGACATGTCCAAGCGCTACCATCCCACTTCCATCCAAGACTGTTTGTTTGACCAACAGCGTAGCATACCCCATAATACAGAGTACTAGGTGCACAGCAGCTGCACAGCTGCGTTGATACAAAAGTACCGCTATTACATCTAAACCCTGGCATTTTAGTGTTGTCGCCATTGGAGCTACACCATCCAGCGTAAGGGCCTGTCGATACCATACACGATGGTGAAGGACACGTCCAACCACCAGCAGACCAAGTCCATCCCAATGAGTTTGATTGACCAACCGAGTAGCATGTTCCAAAGTACATTATTTTGGGGGATGGGCAGGTTGAGACGAAGCTACCATTTGTACAAACGGATCCGGGTATCTTTGTGGTATCTCCAACGCCAGTGCACCATCCCGCATAAGTGCCCGAAGATACAGCACATGATGGCGATGGGCATTGCCAGCTAGTATTACTACCAGTCCATGTCCAGCCCAGTGCGTTCGTTGATCCAACTGCGTAGCATACTCCAAAATACAAGGTGCTGGGAGCCGTGCATGCTGCCAGACTGGATATTGAGGCCACGAACTTTGACATTCCAGTAAGAACATCACAGCTCTAATGAAAAAATGGGTCAACGTCGTGTAACTTGAAGGAACTTTGACCTTTTACAAAAATACCTGAGAATATAACGGCTGGCAGCCATCACCACAGAAACTATAGTTCCAACATCTCAAAATCCATGAAATTAATAGAACGTTACAAATAAACTTACTCGGCTCCTGATGAACACCATCCAAACTAGTTGTTGGCAGGACGTGTGAGTTTCAAAAAAAATACGCAGGAAGGAATACATCACGTTACCTGACTACAACACTGGCCAGAGGGGCAAATTACGCCTCCATTTCGAGCTCCACATCTGCAGCAAAAATTCTTGCTTGTTAGCGCTTGCGTCGGAGTTTGGAAATAGCAGCGTCGGTGCCAACCTCGATGCAAAAGCTGGCTGACAAAAGAGCGCCAGCGAGCACAATATATACAATAATGTCGACGTCCGCGAACCTCCCATCTCTACAAGTTCCTCAATGCCTTCCAACTACGCAAAAAGTGAGTTGCGAAGTGGCCAAAAATACTCGAGTTGCACATCTAAGCCATGTTTTTCGAGGGAACTCAGGGTCTGAAGCCACTCAAAAGTGAAGCGACCGTTGTAAAAGGGAGTCTTTCTTGCATCTTTCTTGCGTTAGCGACCGGCTGGAAGACCTTTGGACCATTCTAAACACGTAAAGTTTGGACAGAGTGGACAACAGGGAAGAGTATAACTATTATCACGTTCGATAAAAGTATTTCAAAGGATTTGGTTCCGTCGGTACAGCGTTCCTATAGATGCACCTTAACTGACCGTGTCTTAACATTCACTTTCAATTGGCAACAGGATGCGCAAATATTTCTTGACAGAACTATGCGATCGCTTCAACAAACGTATATTAGATCTGCAACAGCATTGTCCACAAAGTGGCTGGTATAGAGGATCTAGGCTGCTCGTCCTTGCTGAAGCGGATGTCACATTTCCTTCCATTAAGCACACATCCGAATCTTATGCGAAATTTTTGAAGCATTAAAAGCCTGGCAAACGTCTTCAGCCTCGTCTTTCTAAATGATAAGAGGATAGGTATATTTCTAGTAGCAAGAGAATTATTTATAACCGTCAGGTGTCAGTGGGCAGCAACGAGTTTCAGCACTTGGCGGTCAACACCGAAGTATTAGAGGAGCAGCCACCAGAAGTACACGCTTGAAACTTGTAGTATCTAGTAGTAGTGGTTGTGTTTGTACAATTGACACTCGTGTCCACAAATAGTGTGTTGCCAGGTCTTTGGGTATCGGTTGCATTATTCGAAGTCAGGGTCCAATTCACAGTATTATTTGATGCCCAAATCATATAGTATTGCTATTGAACACGTTGAATCAGCATTTACGATCCATTTTGGTGACAACAAAAGCAAGATTCTTACAGCTAAAGGACTTCCTTGCCATCTCAACGTTTGCGGGCCGACACCGGTGATGAGGCCAGGAGTTGACGGTACTGGAAGAATAGTTAGCCCACCATTGCCCTGGATTATTGAGGAGTAATTCATGATGGCATTTGTGACAAATGCCTCGTCGTATGTCGAGACACTACTGTTTGTGAATCCAGGGAAATGATAGTCCGTAAAGGGAGCTGGATACTCGTTGTGGACGTACCTATACCACGCAATGTTTGTCAGCAACGACTCTCGAGCTTCGACCAAACTAAAAGTGTGTGCTTACCATCCACCGTTAACGTTATGAGACGCCAGTGACCACAGCAAAGCGCCAGCCACGCCAGGAGTGTTTACGACTGAAGACAAAAAGGTGGACATCCAAGATGCGCTCACACCGGTAGTCCTAGTGGCGAGAAATCAATTTCTAGACAGCCAACGAGAATCAACAAGGTTGTGTACCACAGAGCAAACTCATCAATGAGTAAAGGTTTTCCGGCAGCTTTCGTGTAGCTGACATCGTAAGCCAGTCTGTTGGAATAGTCAACGGCACTTTCACATCCGTAATAGTGATTTGTCCTAAGTGTTAAAAAATTAGAAAAGTTTCGGAACATGACACTCTACTGGATGAATTACATGACCTAGAAACGGAGCAGTCAGTATGAAAGTTCAGGCCTAGTTCAAAGAAAATCGAAATGCGCTCACATCAATGCAGGTGCTGGACAAAATTCCTTGAGCCTTGAAGTAGTCCCATTTGCTTCCACCTCCGTAACCAAAGCCACCACCAACGTTTCCGTCAATGACAAGATGGTTTGGCTATTGTAGTTGAGTCAGTAGACGCTGAGTTTGTGTCAAAACATTTAGAACCACTTACATCAATCGTTTTGAGAAAGGTAGACATAATTGCCATCCAAGTAGGATCTGCTACACCATCCCATCCACCTAACTCGTTCCCTAGTTGCCAGCCTAATAAATGATTTATTCAATCAGTTGCCAGTAACGAGTAAACTTTTGTGTCTTGTTTGTGATTTTGCATCAGAAATTGTACCTAGTATTGTCGGGTCATTCTAGAAACCGAATATGAGTCGATGAATCAACAGAGAGGAAGAACTCACAAACGCTACCTTGTATGCCACTCCAGTAATGGTGTTGATACGGTTGAGCATATAATATAGCAGATCCTGGAAGTCTTGCTGCACCGCTGGGTTCACATAAAAGTCCGATCTTTGTGCATTTGGTACACGCCAACTAGCAAATGCCCTTAGGCCACCTCGCCAAAACCAATGGTCGATGATGGGGAACATGACGTAAACACCATATTTGGCACAGAGTGCGATAGTTCGGTCCATTCGAACAAAGTACTGCTCGCTGTACTTCCCAGGCCCGTAGTAAGCAAAGTATCCGTTGGCCACGTCCTGAGCATTACCATTGCAAAACGGTCCATTCGGATCATAAATCGAAAGAGTGTATGCACGTAATGCTTGACCACCAAACTTTGCAATGGTGGCAATGCCATCCTCCATTTCCCCTACACCAAAGTGTTAAAAATCAATTGGGTCTCAAAAACAGAGAATTTCGTCAGAGCTCAATGCGGCAACATACATGGATCTGGCCAACCAAGCTAAAAGGGGACAAGTATGAGAGAGACGATCAATAATACTATCCTGCAAACAAACTCACCCAAGCAGACGGCCCTTCCCCTTGACAATAGCCTCCGCCATTCGTCGAGTAAACGTCTATTGAACAGATTTGATAAGGAAAATATTGAAACGATATTGAGCCCAAAATGCACCGCGGAGAAGATACTTACCAACCGATTGAACTACATCTTGGTAGTTGGCCGATACAAATCGGAACGGTTGTCCGTTCTTATACCTGAAAACAACCAACGTCAGTAGTGTGGACGAAATTTGAGCAACATATGGATGACATACAATTGAGTGGGGTCTTTCGTGAGATCTCGATATATCCAATTGGATCCTGGTGTGTAGGACGATGGTTAGAAACAGCGGCATTGAGGATTACTGTTGTAGTCAAGTTTCAAAAAAAGTCGTTACCAGGTGAGATAGTTCGGCAACTACACGTTGGTGTGCAAGCTGGCGTGTATGTTTTTAATGCCTATCAGTCGGTAAAGTTTAGGGCTATCCCACAGAAGAAACATCACGTAGACTGAGGTGAGAAATAAAGGGACTTACACGACCGACCCATGTCGAGTTTGAGCAAAAGTAGCCTGGTAGCAATGTAATATCGTTTTGCGGAGCACAATAACCAGCGTAAGTGCCAGAAGTTACGGGACAACTAGTATTCGCACATTGCCACCTGTTTGGAAGTTTATCAATCAGCTAGCTGGGAGGCGACGACGATCACAGTTCTAAAGTAACCAATCACGTACCCTGAATTCGTCCATGTCCAACCGAGACTGTTCAGCTGGCCAACGGCATAACAGGTGCCGAAATATCGATACGAGGGTGGAGGGCAAAGAATATCGACAAATGTTCCATTCATACATTTGAACCCAGAGTACTTGCTCGTATCGTTTACGGATGCACACCAGCCTGCAAAGGTACCTGATGGTACTGCACAAGATGGACTGACGCACTGCCAGCTGGTGTTCGTTCCAGTCCATGTCCAACCGAGTGGGTTAGTTTGATTTACAGTATAGCAAACTCCCTGATACAAAATATTGGGGGAAGTACAGGATGTCGAAACAAAGTTTCCGTTGCTACATTTGTAGCCAGCGACCTTTGAGGTATCGCCGTTGGGGCTGCACCATCCTGCATAAGGGCTTGTTGATACTATGCACGACGGTGCCGAGCATTGCCAATTACTTCCATCCCAGCTCCATCCGAGAGTATTGGTTTGGTTGACAGAGTAACATACTCCGAAATACGATATACTGGGTGCACAACAAGTGCAAACTGCTGTTGAAACGAATTCTCCGTTCGTGCACTTGGACCCTGCTACTTTGCTAGTATCTCCATTAGACGAGCACCATCCAGCATAAGGACCTGTAGATACTATACACGATGGTGAAGGACACTGCCAGCCACCAACAGACCATATCCAGCCCAGTGAGTTTGCTTGACCGACCGAATAGCATGTTCCAAAATACGATATACTGGGCGAGATGCATGTCGATGTCGACACAAAGTTTCCGTTACTACATTTATAGCCAGGTAATTTGTTGGTGTCGCCGTCTGTGGTACACCAACCGTTAAACTGTCCTGAAGATACAATACACGACGGTGCCGAGCACTGCCAATTTCTTCCATCCCAACGCCATCCTAGACTGTTGGTCTGGTTTACAGAGTAGCACACTCCAAAATAGGAAATGCTAGGAGGACAGCAGCCGGCGCAAGCAGTTACAAAAGTTCCGTTGGAGCAGATAGAGCCAGGCATTGCCGCGGTGTTTCCGCTGGAGGTACACCAGCCCGCATAATCACCTGTAGATACAGGACATGATGGAAGTATACATTGCCAGCTGCTATTACTGCCAGTCCAAGTCCAACCGAGTGAGTTGGATTGATTTACAGAGTAGCACACTCCAAAATACAAGATGCTGGGCGATGCGCAGGCGACTACTCTAGATATGACGTCGGTTGAAGAGGCGGCAAGGGATTGTACACCGCACGTCTACATATAGAGCGAGTTAATGATTGTCGACGCGACATTCTTCAAAAATCTTCATACCCCATATTTCTCTTGGCAACCGATTCCACAGTATCTATTCCCCATCAATAAGGTCAATTGAAAACCACGAAGCAACATCTTGAGACTGCTAACTCACTCATCGGTCGTTCCACAATAGCCATACTATGTTTTTTGCGTAGTTAGTTACAAAAGGATGATGATGATGACAACGATTGCAAGCCAAGATCGGCAAAGTACTCACCTTGCTGCAGCATTGCGAAGCTGTACAATTAGATTCCAACGCGAAACCACATCTAGTTTGAGAAGAAACTCTAGATGGTGAGCTTCCGCAGTTATGGTGGTTGAGGCTTTAAGATTTCGATCAATACAGCCTCGGAATACATACTGTTGACCAAAGGTTTGCCAGACCAACGTCAGTAGCAGCAGGAGACGTAGCATCGCCGTTGCCAGCTGCTTCCGTTTTAACTGTTTTGGTTTTCTACTTCTAAAAAGTGACGGTGGCTCATCTGCACACCATCACCAAATGTGCAGTCGGAGCTTGGACTTGTAAGACCATAAACAGATCTGAGAATCTCATATCTCATTCGACTGCAAACGTGTCAGCCCTCTGGATTGAAGCTTTAATTTGAGTGTGAACCTCTTGGATCTAGCAGGTTTGGACAGTAAGGCAATTCGTTGGTAGAGTAGTTCGTGACTTGATCGTGACAGTTCTTCTGTATCAGACGCTCAAATTGCATCAGAAATATCCACATTCACCTTCAGAGGTGCTTCTCGTTCTAGACCTTTAATTTATAGCATCACCACGCCTGGTTTTTTACAACAGCGGTGAGGACCGACTATCGTTAAGACGGTTTCAACTAAGATCGTTGAGACTGATCGAGATCCAAGCACTTAATCGAAATTCCGGTATCTGGAGGGGTATTAGAGAATGTAATTACAAAAGAAAACAAAGAATTACAGAAAAAACTACAATAGGTGTCTATGAGATTCTAACATTTCGTGGTCAGGGTATCAGAGAATGCAGTACAGCCTGCAGTGGTGCAAGCCTTGAAGCGATAATATCTCGTAGTGTTACCGTTACCAAAGCAAGTGACTGTAGTGTCTATGTACAGAGTCGAATTCTGTGGCCTAAAGTCGTATACTGGGCTCGCTAACAGCGAGAATGTAGCAGAGTTGTCGTTGGAGCCATATACTTGGTAGTATTGCTATCAATTGTTGATTGGATCAGTTATCTGAACGAGTGGATTGCTCCAAGAAAACTCTACTCACGGCTAGAACGGAACCCTTCCATCGTAAACTTAGTGGGTCTATGTATGTTGTAACGAGACCCGGTGGGTCTAATGGTATCGGCAGGGTGGCAGGAGGTGTCAAAAAGTCGATTTTGTATGCGTAGTCTAGAGTGTTTTGGCAAACCCAACTCTCATCTTTGCCAGAAATGGTGCTGTATGGTGTAGCATTCGTATAGCCAGGCATGTGATAATCGTAATAGGATCCTGTAATCTCCTCGTGTGTTGTCCATGCGCCATTTGCAGCGTGATTAACTAGGAAAATGTGATGTATAAGAAACTTGAAAGAAAACAGGCGTGAACTAACATGTGCGTACTCAGAGCCCAGTGCATTGCTCCAACAACACCAAGATTTGCGCTGACTGCATCGAAAAAGGATGAAAGCCAGTAGGACTGAGCATTTGGGTTCCTTGAAAAAAAAACCAAGTTTGAGTATAGTGCCAACATAACCGCCTTCATCGCACGATCATACCAGATAGCGAATTCTTCAATGATCAGGGGTTTCTGCTGAGCGTTTGTATAGCTGACATCAACATTAAGACGACTGATGTAGTCGCCATCCCAGCCGGCTCCATAATAATGACTGCTCATGACCTAATAAAGTTTCACCTTAGTATCAGGAAAATGTATGGCTACCAACAGTTGACGCTTACATCGATACACTGGTCTCCAAGAATGCCTTGCGACTTGATGTAGTCCCATCGCTTGCCATTACCATAACCTCCGTTTAAACCAATAAGGGAATCAACAATGATATGGTTTGGCTGCATACGGCAAAGTCTTAATACTAATATTGTACCGTAACACGTCTACCACCACTTACATCAATTGATTTAATGAACCGAACCATCATAGTCGCCCATGAAAAGTCATAAAAGGAGTCCCAACCACCTGCTTCGTTTATCAGTTGCCAACCAAAGATGGTTGGGTCATCCTTGTAGGCTATTCCAGTATATGTGTTGACACGCGTAAGCACGTAATACACTAGATTCTTGAAGTCTTGGATGATGGTGGGATTGGTGTAAAAATCGTTCCGACTTGGGTATGAAACCCGATGACTTGAAAAGGCGTTAAGCCCACCGCGCCACGCCCTAATGGAAAACGTTTGTTAGTACAATTCGTAAGAGGCTCTCAGATCAAAACCGGTTACCAGTGATCTATGAACGGGAAGTAAACTTTGACATTATACTTTTGCGCCAAATATATTCCATAATCCAAGGATTCAAAGAATCTCTCGCTGTATATGCCTGGACCCTAAATTGATAAAATTTTAACAACAGAATAGTAAAGGAACCGTGAGCATAAACTCGCTTGCCATGTAGCCAAAGTAGTCTGACTGAGACGCATTACATCCTCTTGCATCCCAAATGGAAATGGTATATGTTCGCATCACTTTTCCACCCGACCTTAGAATGGTCTTGACTCCATCTTCAACTTCCCAAGGGTCTGGATACCTGTAAAATCAAATCAAACATCAGTACTGTGCTCATTCGATATTGAAGTAAGACGCCTTTTACTAACCCCAGCCACGCCATTTCACTACCACCTTGACCTGTCGTATCAATGTAAAATGTTAATTCAGTGTCATGGGTATGATATTTTAATGAGTTTTAGACTTACAATCTCCAGCGGCAACGTCATACATTGCTGTTTTAAGTTCGAAAAGAGAATCAGTACAACACATGAGAATCGCCATCAAAATAAATCAGAGCCCTTACATGTGGATTGCGCCAAGTTTGGAAAGTTCATAGATATGAAACGAAATCTCGCTCCGTTCTTATAAAGCGACGAGCCAGATCTATAAACCCAGTCCGATCCAGTTGGGATAGTGCGGCAAGAGCACAGTGGGGAGCATGCTTGCGTTCCGGGAGTGAATGGCACGAACTTTGTATCCACGCACATGCTGCCAGCCACCTTGCTAGTGTCTCCATTTTGTGCACAATAACCAGTGTAGGGACCAGTGTCCACCAAACAAGCACCCTTTATGCAATTCCAATTGCTATAGGTTTCGGAGGCTTTAATTGCGTTTCTGTTGGGCTATGAATATCAATACCATAAAACACTGACCTTCCGTCCCAGGTCCAACCAAAACCATTGATTTCATTAACACCGTAACAGGCGCCAGAATAAAGAATATTTGGCGACGTGCACGTTTGCGGTGTCACCCACTGGGTATCTATGCATTTGTATCCAGGATAACTTTTTGTGTCGAATTGCCTCACACACCAACCAATATACTGGCCACCCGGGACGCTGCACGATGGCCTCGGACATTCCCACTGACTTCCGTCCCATACCTAGTAGTCGTTAGTAATCGGTCGTTAGTAACCGGGTGCGAAGCCATAGTTGAGATTCAGCACCCTCATAAAAAAATACATACCCATCCAAGGAGATTCGTCTGCCACTGGTCAAAGCACAAACCTGCGTACTTTACGCTTGGTGGTGCACAACTGGCATCGTAGAAGGCGCCATTCACGCACTTCAAACCAGGCATCGTGCTGAGGTCTCCGGTATGAGCACAGTATCCAGTGTAAGTACCTGTCAAACAGAGTTACTTCTAGGTAAAGCAAAGATTGACGACAAAAAATCTACCTGTATTCACGATGCATGAGGGCGAGGGACAAGTCCAACCGCCCGTAGACCAAGTCCAACCAAACTGATTCGTTTGATTCACAGCGTAGCAAACACCCTGATATATTGTTCCACCAGCAGGGCATAGACTTGACCAAACACCATTGAGACATTTGGAACCAGACAGTTTCGTCGTGTCGAACTGAGCAGCGCACCACCCTAGATAAGGACCTGACGGCACCGCACAAGATGGAGTGGGGCATTGCCAACTCGTATTGCTACCAGTCCAAGTCCATCCTAGAGCATTGGTATCGTTTACAGCATAACAGGTTCCAAAATACGATATACTGGGGGAGTTGCACGACGATGTTGAGGTAAAGTTCCCGTTACTGCATTTGAAACCAGGGACCTTTGAGGTATCGCCGTTCGGGCTGCACCATCCAGCATAAGGGCCTGTTGATACTATACACGACGGACTGGGGCATAGCCAGTTAGTACCATCCCAGATCCATCCAAGACTATTTTGCTGGTTGACAGAGTAGCAAACTCCGAAATACGATATACTGGGTGCACAACAAATGCAAGGTGTTGTTGATACAAAGGTTCCATTCGTGCACTTGGACCCTGCTACTTTGCTAGTGTCTCCATTAGGCGAGCACCATCCTGAATACGGGCCCATCGATACTATACACGATGGTGAAGGACACTGCCAGCCACCAACAGACCATATCCAGCCCAGTGAGTTTGCTTGACCAACAGAGTAGCATGTTCCGAAGTACATCGTATTGGGGGATGGGCAAGTCGAGACGAAACTACCACTTGTGCAAATCGATCCGGGTACCTTTGTGGTGTCGCCGTCCGTGGAGCACCAACCTGTATACTGTCCCGTAGATACAGCACACGACGGTGCCGTACATTGCCAGTAATTACCATCCCACCGCCATCCTAGACTGTTGGTTTGGTTTACAGAGTAGCATACACCAAAATACGATGTGCTAGGAGCACAGCAGCCTGTGCAAGTTTCAACAAAAGTCCCATTGGTGCATTTAGAGCCCGGCACAGCTGCAGTATTTCCGGTCGAAATACACCAGCCCTTATAAGGACCTGTAGATACAGGACATGATGGAAGGATGCATTGCCAGCTGCTATTACTCCCAGTCCATGTCCAACCGAGGGAGTTGGTTTGATTTACTGAGTAGCATACTCCAAAGTACAAGATGCTGGGTGGTGCACATGTTACATCTCTAGATATGACGTCGGTTACAGACGCAACAAAGGATTTCACATCGCATGTCTACATAGAGAGCGAGTTAATGATCTGCAATTCGACATTTTAGAAAGATCATCGTACTCCATAATCCTCCTGGCAACCAATTCCACAGTATCTATTTCGAGCGATAAAGTCAGTATGAGATCACCAAGCCAGACACGGATACCAAATCTTCAACCCATGTTCGCAGGCACTCACTCATCGCTCGTCCCACAATAGCCATACTAGGTTTTTGTGTAGTTAGTTAAAGATGGTGATGATGACGATTTACAAAGCAAACTCCAGATAGAACTCACTTGACTGCAGCATTGAGAAGCTGTACAATTAGATTCTGCGACAAAACCACATCTAGTTTGCGAATGAAATCGAGGTTGTTAGCTTCCGCAGTTTTGGTGGTTTGGGAGTTTAAGGTTTGGATGAGAACGACTTCGGAATGCTTACTGTTGGCCGAAAGCTTGCCAGACCAAAGTCAGCAGCAATAGAAGACGCAGCATCACCGTCGCAGCTGCTTCTTTTCTGACCTCTGCAGTTTGTTCTGTCCAGACAATTGTCCTGCCAAAGCAAGGGTCTTTTTATTACAGAGCCAGCCAGGCATCCAGCCGGCGTTTTAATTTTGCACGCACCTTGTCTCCAATGCAGTCTGTAAGTATATCGAGGCTCTAGCAGTGGTCACATAGCATAAAGCTTGAATTGAGTTCCTTTTAGAACCGCAGCAAAACATCTCGTCGTCCCATCATGAAAACAAGAGGTCCTGAAGTCGTTCAGCAAACGGAAATAAGAAGTAAGATATTTGGTACGGTGTTACATCACTGGCAAAAGCAGAGTCATGTCTCGAAATTCAAGGTGGAATTTGCTCTAAGTTGTGGGCGTTGTTGGCGTCGTTCAGGTAGATCTCGACAGTTCTACAGCTCACGAAGCTATAATATCGTTCAGTACCACCAGAAGATATTGCTGCCATGACCACACCAGAGGTTTAGATCGACATTGGCAGTATTGATTTTGCTTGTTTTGAAAAGTTATCTCAAGTGTTGAAACCTTGGAAGACAGGCCAGAATAGGATGGCTGGGCCCTCAAGAAAGATGGCCGGCCATAGGTTCTCGCAGTTGCGATTGCTTGGATATATGAGCTAGATATTGCTGGTTTCGTGGTTTTGCTGGACAAAGCTCACATCTGAAACGACCCCGGTAGCTGGTATGGAGACTCAAGCATCAGTTTATCATTCTTTTTTTAATTTGGCTTCGAGATTGACCGTGCTGATATACATGTTCTGCTCTGAAATCATCTAGGGAAATCGCAAAACATTAAGTGCACTTGGAGAACTCCAAACCTCACCGAGGTGGGTCTCGAAATTGCCATACTTCCCTTGTCTGTATCGAAGATTGATAGCATCAATGCTCAATGCTCTTTGAACCTCATTACGCTGGTGGGTCGTTGTAGTGGAAAAATCGATGCTGACAACTTTGTTACTCTTGCAGGAGGCAGCGTCGGTGCTCCCGCTATCTTAACCGGAATTCTCGTTACTGGATGCATGGCTCAAAGCAGAGACTGCCCGCTACGGCGCTGCACCCAAAACAATACCAGACACTTTACTTTCAGAGTACATTATGAACGATCAAGTGCCCGTTTCTGATGCTTGCATCGATCAGGCAAGGCAATTATAGCTGTCTATCTATTTTAGATAGGCAGCCTTTTTGTTGAGTACAACTAAGTAATCATTGTTCTCGCAGGCATATCTGGGTGGAAACCAGAGTGGACAGTCGCCAAGGTGGACGAGATTCGAGACACTCGCGCCAGGAAGATGACATTCAATTATAACTCGAAAGATATTTATGACGCATATGACGTGTACGCACCATCTGTAATTAGAGGGAAACGAGGACTCGTTATAGGTAGCGAGTGGCCTTGGATGGAAGCAATGCTATTAGAATATGGTGCCGAGCACATCTCCACTCTAGAGTTCGGGGCGATAGTTAGTGTCCATCCTAAAATAACCACATACACTCCCAAAAATTTCACATTGGGTGTATTGAGAAAGGACATTGCTCCTTTTGATTCAATAGTCTCGTTCTCATCTCTGGAGCATGATGGGCTAGGTGAGTTCTTTGCACGATTACATGGTTGTCGGCACGAGATTCTGACACACTGACTGTAGGTCGTTATGGAGATGTGCTAAATCCCATAGGAGACTTGCAAACGATGGCCAAGATGCTCAGTGTCGTGAGACCTGGCGGATTTGCTTTTATCGGCCTGCCATGCTGCGTAGATGCTCTGGTGTGGATGGATCTTGAAGTATATATTTCGCGACACACTGACAATCCTTCCGATTTCGCTCTGGAACGCCCATAGAAAGTACGGGCCGTTAAGGTTGAAGCTCATATTTGCAGGATACAAACTTGTCGAAATGTTTCCAAGAGACGGCTTTTTTTCCTTGCGAGAGCAATGCTTATACGTACGGATAGTACGTAGCAGGCCTTTTTCGTAGTGCAAAATACATATGGCTGCTCTAACGGTTAGCCTCGGGAGCCACACTCGTATCAAATATAATGTAGCAATTTGGTACAATAAGATTATAACACCTTTTTTAAACTTATGCTATTATTCTATGGTATTATGAAGCTTTTACAAATGTGTCTGTGGTAGATATGGCTCGAGATCTTCCCATGCCAATCCTTCAGGTATCTGGCACCTTTTAGGCATTCCATCTCTTATAAATATCCTAGCTGCTAAAATGAAGAAGTGATCACCCTTCAAGTTGTGTATAACCATAGTTTTCTCACTCTCCATAGGCCCAGCTAGATCAACATGTTTCGTATTCCATAGCGCCTCATGGAACACAACCAGACTCATATTCCAAAAGTTCTTGACCTTATTATGCTCATTCAACCAAACCCCCGTTTGTACATCTTCATGCCCAGCCTTATGTTGCCGTGGATACGGATCAATTGAAATCCACTTTACAAGATCATACGACAAAAAGTAGCCCCACCCTGCCATGTAGCCCAGATTCCCCACCTGAAGGCCTAGATATGTTCCCTCCCGCTTATCAGCACCCTCCACTGTCAAGACATGCTCAAGGTGCTGTATCATGAGCCAGACATCGTCATCCCCTTTATGTACATACATATACATCCCGCTCGGTATGTCTCTACCAACCCTGCTAAACCACTCATACGTCTTGCCGCCATTCATGTTTTCTTCTTCATCCAGTATCAGGATGTCGGAATACATTTCGATTTCTAGAGAAACGTAGGCCAGGATATCTGTTTCGTTTGACCGTGGCCTTCCAATGACAAAGACGTAATCTATTGTAGCTGGCCGCTGCCTTAGATATGTCAAGCGTATGACGTGCCGTCGTGAAAATCTATCCGCGGTGGTAAAGATACCCAGTAAGAGTGTTTTGTTGATACTGCTGGTGTTGTGCAACTCTTGCTGCCGCCGCAGCGTATCGTACAGAGAGACCAGTGGCTCTGGAGGAAGCAGTGGTTCTAATCAATCATGTTTAGCAGGAGCAGTGCGATTCCAAAGTAGGGGCAAGTAGCAAACCTGAGACGAATTCTGATGAGGGGAGCCTTGTAGATAGAGGTTCATAGTGGATACTGGATGTTGTCGACCTTCCTAAAGCCATCCAACCTGTCCATGTCAGAATCGTACAGCACAGAATCAACAAGATCAGCGGACGCAGGGGCATGCGCCTGCTCTCTATCATGACGTTTTGCGTGATTCAAGGAGGAAAAGGTGGCACCAGTCTTAGATTGTAAAGATGAAGCGTTTGGTCAGTTTGTTCTGGTTGACAGTCGTTGATTTCCTTCAAGAAGGGCTCATACACAAGGAAGAGAGTAGATGTACAAAGTAGCCTCTGACTACAGTGGGAATTGCAAATCAAGTAAGTATCCTTGCCGTTCCGTGATTTAAAAACATGGTGAAAAGAACTTGGAAACATGTCAACTTTCGTACCTTTGGTCTGTCTTGCACCTGTATCGGCCCGGTACTCTCGAAAACCAATATTAGACTAGATCCAAGCGAGGTCAAGGAGTATGCCCTCCAATATACATTCTGGCTGTTGGGTGGTTGCAAAAAAAGCAGACAGTTTGCAGGTTCCGTCACGAGTGATGGACAACGTAAAGAAATGATCTAGAACGTGTTAACCTTGTAGAGTGCCAGCGTAACGCGTTTCGTAGCGTCCACCTACCTCCAAAGGCAACATATCAACCTTACCTTCGCTCTACAAGAAACCTCAAACACACACGTGGCGTCGTTCTGGCGCATAGGAGACGAGGATGAATGCTCGTAAGAGCTCAAATTCAAGGAGCTGGCCCGCTTTGGTTGCATCCTGCAAGTCTATGCTGATTCGCTCGAGATTTTCCTTGATCTTGAAACGTGAGTTGAGCATCTAGCCTCCTGCCTTCATCCTGAAGCTTATTGCTGCTATCTTTCTAATAGATAAACTCGCAAGATTTCTGATCGGAATACTGATCTCTGTCCTTGTATTATATGCAGTATGTTGAACGTGGCAAATCACATTTCGTTGCTCTCGCCAAACCACTTACTTGAGCATCTTTCCTTGTTTTGGTAGATGCTATGGTTCTCACGTAGACCGCAGGCAACCCAAGAAGCTTTGGTATGTCCTCAGGCTCTAAAGACCCCACCATTCTTAACGTTTGCTGACGATGACCTGCACAATCGCTATGCATGGGCAACCTTGGAGTACAACTACCCAATCGCGCACTATGTAAATTGCCAGGAACTGCTATACGATATCTTCTTCCGTGGTCATGATTCTACAATAGTAATGGTCGGCCCTGGATTCGCATCGAATCTACGCATCCTCAGAAACACTACCTTCCTTGTCGATGGTGAATCTGCCACATTCGAACTACAAAGTAACGCCTTCCATCATTATAATGCATATCTAGTAGTATCTGGACTCGCTGCAAAGGGATCCGTACGGGTAGAAGCACCAGACATTGGCTTCAAAGCAACGCTGACGAAAACTAGACCACTATCAGGCTTGAGGGTAGCAGCACAAACTATATATAAAGGAGACGAAGATTTGCTGCCGATGTGGATTGCATATCATCATCAAATAGGGTTTGACGCATTCTTTCTCTATAAGAATGACGAGACACCAACAAATATCACAACAATACTAACAAAACTAGTCCAAGATATCAAAAAGCCCATAACAATTATAATCTGGTCATGGCCATATCCATACTTCCAACCATTTGAGCTCGGTATAGTCAATTCCGGTCAAGTCACCGCTCAGAATCATGCAATACAACGTTACAAGTATGATGTATCCTGGTTGCTGTTAAACGATAATGACGAGTATCTAGTGCCACGGCAGCACTCAACTGTAAATGAATGGCTAAAAACAGTACCGGAAAAGTTTGCAGCTGTTAGTTTAGAAACGGTCTGGTTTGGCTGTCCACCACCAGGCACCGAATATAATAACGATAATTTCATTCAGCATCTGACGCTCCGGAAGGATGAAAGCGAGGGTCGCTGGTTTAGAATGAAGGTTATAATTAGGCCTACTGTAGCGCATTTGGTCATTACTCATATTGTGGTGGATTCAGATGGGCTGCTACTATATATGGATCCCAATATTGCATGGCTCAATCATTACCGTACAATCACACGTGTATCAGATCGCTCAGGGTGCAGAGATGCAGAGAATGTCGAGGATACGCGCATAGTGCATCTCTTTAAGTCAAAGAATTTGTATGGAAATATCATTGATTAACCTATAGATTTCAGCGTCTCAATTCCAACCTCAACTGTAAATAATATATCTGTAAAATAGATTGTACATGTCACGAACGAAATCTTGACTCACTTGTCGGAAAGAGGTATTATGTATTTAAGAGAATGTGAGATAATATATATAGAGGGTATCCGAAACAGCTGTTAACCTGACAGCATAGATCTCATAGCACGGCTATAAGGTTGTTGATTTATACAGCCAGGGCCATAGTTGATCAAATTGTTTTGATCTTGGCTAACATCCCACATGGACAGACCAGCAAATGCTCCCTGCGCTTTGCTGTATGTGACAACTGATGAGAGGACATCTGGTGCAATGTAGCCTGAGCCAGCTGCATCTATAGAAGCAGGCACCACTACCAAAAAATAATACAGAATTAGAGGCAAATATCGATTTCTTTTTATAAGACTCAAGGAAAACTCACGTATGACAATGGTGGTATTCACAGTTTTCGCCCAGTTGGCCCATGTAGCATAGTTGTAACTCAGCTGAGTCGACGATCCAATCTGGAAGGCGTTCAACGCACAAGACCTAAACAAGCAAAAAACCGCAAAAAATGTTGATCTCGACACATTATTCTTATACGTAGCGTGACATTCGACTTACGGATTATTGTAGAATTGCACTTGCACCAAGTCGATATAAGTCGATGCAGTAATAGCACCAAGGACGGTTCCCATTCCGGGACCTAATTTGCAGCAGATTTAAAAACACAAGTTCGGCAACTATTACCCCTTTTTTCAGCAATTCCACTCACCATCGCTCAGATCAGGGTATGGGCATTGAGGTGCAGCAGAAATGTAATATTGCCGTGTCGAATCAGTTGTCATTAGCGTCCGAAGCTGAGCAACGAATGATGGCCACCCAGAAGGATTTCCACTCTAGGCACACAATAAGACTATTTAGGCTTGGGATCTCCTTGTGAACATGGGAGAAACCATCAAACAAACCTCGATATCCAAATCGATGCCGTCAAGCACAACCGAACCAAACGGTCGATACTGATTCCATGGCGCCGACGTTCCTCCCAAAAACATATTCCAAACTGCATATGCAAGCTGTACAGTCATGTCTGTAGGAGCAGGTGTAGCAGAGACAGCAGGCACGACCGTGGTCGTGGTAGCAGAAAACACCGTTGTCGACGGAACAGAAGTAGCAGACGCGGTATTCTTGGTCGTAGCAGAAGCAACAGGAGATGGACCAGCCGATGGCACGCTTGGTACAGCAAAATTGAAATTTCCAGTTGCACCACCAATGCTCAAAAACACTTTGCGGCCAAGAGATTGACATTTTTCGATAGCGGATGTAATGGATGAGCAGTTGTTTAACCCATTGATGCCGCTACCGGAGCATCCAGCACTAGTTTCGACTTGTGGAAGGTAGTATGTGCTTCCGTTCTGTTGAAATGAGAAAAGTCAGTTCAATGACTCTTTCTGCTCTAACAACTTTCGATGAAACACACCACTGTGACGCTCGTGAAGGGGAAGATATCCAGGAACGAGATTACAAGGTAGTCGAAAACCGTTGATTTGGACCCTTGCGTGACGTCACAGTAGTAATCGAGATTCTTTTGCCATTTCGTTGGCTGAGAAGGATTGACGCCTCCATAACTGTTTTGACCCCAATATCCACCAATAAGAGTGCCTGCTGCCAACCTCGAGTTAAATGACGCTGGCATAGTTGGAGTTGCAGATGGTCCAGGTGAGCATATCAGAGGCTGTTGAGGGTGTGAGAAGTGATAATGTTGACAAATGTGAGAAAGGGCAAGACATACCGACGCAGTTGGTGATGGAGATGGTCTTGGATTTCCATCACAGTTTCCGTACGCGGGCTGGCAACCAGCACCACACCACGTAGTTCCACTTCCACAATAGCCGTAAGCACTGCAACTAATACATTGAACAGGAAACTCAATACTGGGCAAGCCAATTTGAATGTGACGAGCAATGGCTCTTACCATGAATCCGTGCTCTGGACGTTGCAGATACCACCAGCAGTTGGACCACATTGGCCACTCACCAACTAAATTGGCAGTAGATGTTATCATCGATATTAGAGCGTGCGTGACCGTTCTTGCTGACTATTCCCAGACTTACTATCGGTAAATCGGTTCGCAGTGGAATTGGAGAAGGAACGGGGCTTGGTGCTATAGACGCAACAGGGCTTGGAGTCTAAGACAAAATCAAAGGTTCAGGATCCACAAGAAGGGGTTTAACAACCGTAGTTTCTCACCGGAAGACATGACTGGAACGTTATGGAACTCCACTGATATACAGAGCCAACAGAGAATCCGGTCAGAACGATTGCCTTGACACGTTGGCGTGAGGTGGAATCGGTAATAACCGATGCCAGGTTCACCGAAATCATCTGCCAGCTGGTAGTTGAAACAGTGACGGCTGATACAGCGTAGAACAAGGTATTGGCCTTGGTCGTACATGCTAAAATGTGGTGAAAGACTTTAGTCCAGTCCAAAAAATTCAGTACACGACAAAGGTGAAGAGCTTACTTGGATCGTATATGTCGAAACCAATTGAGAGTGGTGCCGATGGACCAGCAATGATTCTTACATATATTGTCAAATAGCTAAAGCGAGAAACGTCGTAGCAGGTACTGCCGGTACTTGCAAACCACCAAGCACCAGCCTGTGGGTTGAACTGAGTAGCTCCGTTCAGGTTGGTCAATGTGCTTGTTCCATCGTATCCGGTACTAGACGAAGGGATTGCAACTGCGTTGGAATTCCAGACGGTTTGTGTGCTACATGTCGATTGCTGGAGAGAAAGCAGAGTATGTTCAGTACATACTCAAAAGAGAATTCTTCAGAATACTAAACTTCATGACCGACTCTTACCGCCACCCAAGTTCCACTCGCGCACGTGAAGCCTGTGTATGCTACGTCACTAGTAGTACACCATCCTGCATATGGGCCTGAAGGTACACTACACGATGGTGATGAACATTGCCAACCACTGTTTGTCCAGGTCCAGCCCAACGAATTGACTTGGTTTAAAGCGTAACAAGTCCCACCGTATAGTGTACTTGGCGCACAACAAGTGCAAGCTGCTGTTGATACAAACTGTCCATTCGCGCACTTGGATCCCGCTACTTTGCTAGTATCTCCGTTGGCAGAACACCATCCAGTGTACGGGCCCGTTGATACTATACAGGATGGCGACGGACACTGCCAACCACTAACAGACCATATCCAACCCAGTGAGTTTGCTTGACCAACAGCGTAACATACTCCAAAATACGATATACTGGGCGAGATGCATGTCGATGTCGACACAAAGTTTCCGTTACTACATTTATAGCCAGGTAATTTGTTGGTGTCGCCGTCTGTGGTACACCAACCGTTAAACTGTCCTGAAGATACAATACACGACGGTGCCGAGCATTGCCAATTATTTCCATCCCAACGCCATCCAAGACTATTTGTTTGGTTGACAGAGTAGCATACTCCGAAATACGAAATGCTGGGAGCACAACAAGTGCAAACTGCTGTTGAAACGAATTCTCCGTTCGTGCACTTGGACCCTGCTACTTTGCTAGTATCTCCATTAGACGAGCACCATCCAGCATAAGGACCTGTAGATACTATACACGATGGTGAAGGACACTGCCAGCCACCAACAGACCATATCCAGCCCAGTGAGTTTGCTTGACCGACCGAATAGCATGTTCCAAAATACGATATACTGGGCGAGATGCATGTCGATGTCGACACAAAGTTTCCGTTACTACATTTATAGCCAGGTAATTTGTTGGTGTCGCCGTCTGTGGTACACCAACCGTTAAACTGTCCTGAAGATACAATACACGACGGTGCCGAGCACTGCCAATTACTTCCATCCCAACGCCATCCTAGACTGTTGGTCTGGTTTACAGAGTAGCACACTCCGAAATACGAAATGCTGGGCGCACAACAACCGGTGCAAGCCGTGGTGAAATTTCCGTTGGAGCAGATAGAGCCTGGGATTGCCGCAGTGTTTCCGCTCGAAGTGCACCAACCAGCATAAGGACCTGTAGATACAGGACATGATGGGAGTACGCATTGCCAGGTGCTGCTATTACCAGTCCACGTCCAACCGAGGGCGTTTTGCGACCCAACTGAATAGCATACTCCAAAGTACAGGATGCTGGGCGATGCACATGCTACTACCCTAGAGATGGGGGCAGTTGGCCACCATGATAAATATGACGAGTCACAGTTCTAAAAGATAAATAGTGAGCTTCTCAACCAATAAGCTTGTTGGACCATTTTCTGGGTAAGCTACCCCATATTTCGGCTGACAACCGGATGAGCAGAAACTAGTGAAAGGCTATCAATTTACAAGATCGTACTAAAATGCATGATAAGAGATTGAATACCTCGTCCCCGTCCCACATTGCCCATCCTAGAAATATTGGGGGTGTAAACTACAAACGTCACAGCAGCGATGATGGAGTCGGACTTACGCCACTGCAGCACTGAGAGCCTGTACAGCTAATGCCCACTTGACTTCCGCATCTAAGATTGATAAGTTTGGTCAGCAATGTTGAAGCTAGTGGAGCTTTTGCTACGCAAAGACTTACTCTTGTGCCGATGCAACAGCAAACACCAGAAAACTGATGAAAGCAAAGTCAACAAATCTGGCTACACCCATAGCGGATCCTCCTCCACTCCTCGCAAAGTTTTGTTTTTCTCGTCGTAGAGAACTTTGTCAGGCAGGACAAAACAAAAGATTCAATTCAAAGCCACCGTGCTAAACAACAAACGACATTACAAGACTTCCGAACGATCCCAATAATTTATATATTGCGAGATTAGAGACTAATACTATTTTGCTTTCTACACTTAAACCATTAGAGGATGACACTGCGTGTGATGTAAATATTGGGGCAATGCCATTAAAAACGATACAGCCCGTGTTTCTCGATTTTTTTCAATAGAAGCCCAGTTTCCATACATGACGTCCCTAGCATACTGCTCTTCCAGCTCCGTCAGGTTATGTGATCCAGCACCAGGTGTCTCTGCAAACTGTTTTACGGAAAAGCTACAAGGTTCGGATATAAGACTATTCCAGAAAGAGACTTCTCTAGTAGTATTGTAGGTGTCCAGTCGCTGGTTCATGGTGACATACGGCCTTCCAGACCAAGATCCAGCCCATTGCCCAAAACTAGAGCCGTATGTTGCCACTACAGCGTCACAAGACCCTAATGCTACATAATCTATAGCCGCAAACTCGTCACTACCTCCTGGATTACCTTCGCCATTGTTTGCGGTGAAGTTTACGGGCAGATAGCTGACATAATCCACTCCCAACCAGGATATCAGTTCGTCTCGAGACTGGACGTTATCTGTAGCTAGGTGGAAGCCCACCTCATCCATAGGCCTGCCTGATACCATGGCTAATTGCTTTGCTATTGTTGCGTATGAACGCATATAACCAATGTTTTTAAGCTTATGAGCTCTGACGTGGATTCCAACCATGTATGGACGGAAATGGGCAGCCTTGTATTCAGACAAGGCTTTATCCAGAGCGGACCTAAGTCCAAGAGTCTTTCGTAATACGTGATATGCAACACGGCCATCGGGGAATATAGTTTCAAACTTTTTGCGGTAGTGAGGATTGGCCTGCCAAAACGGAACAAAGTAATCCACACCGAGGATTACCCACGTTCGTACACCACCATGCTTTGAAAGAGAGGAAGTTAGGAAAGACGTTCTATAAACGACACGGAGACTCGTATTGACTCCATTTGCTTTACCTCGGGGTCATCATAGTATGCTGACAGGTCTTCTGTAATACAGTCCGTGAAGAGTTTCCGAGCTCGTTCCTTTAGCAAGACTGCTTCTCCGACTATCATAACCTGATCTTCCTCCTCGCCCAAGTCTCTATTCCATCGGTCCAAGTCCAGGTTGAAATTCCAAATGTTTCTCACATGATCAGGATATTCCTAAGACATCAGAAGGAAGGGAAACCAGTGGTTAGTTCACCACATAACGAGACAATGTCTCAGACGGAATATCTCTGTCAGGCAGGTTTGTTTGTTACCAATAAGACAGTTCGGTTTGTCAGGAGAGCTAGCACTATTCCATTGACGAGCTGCGGTAAACGATTTCCAAGTCCACCATAGATGGCCTTTGATATGATCCAAGGATGAGCTGTAACATTTCGCAGAGCTCGTTCGTGTCTGACCTGAAATGAAGAGAAACCAGTCAGAAAATCAATAGAAAATTTGTGCAATATGTGGAGACTTTGAAACGAGGATCGACACTTTCATACCCTGTACTCTTCAAAAGCAGTATCAACAGCAGCATCAGCACTAGATACGGTGTTGAGTGGAGCAAATTGTCGTGGTTTGCATGATTCTGACTGCAGACCCATAGTGCTGACAGTAGCAGTATACACAAGAGCCCATACAGCGGCAGCGATTATAGCCAGAGCAGTGATCACTACGGACGACAGCGGCACATTGTTGCGAGAGTTGGGATGCTTAAAGGTTTCTGTAGACATAAGTGGAGACAAGATCAATTTCAACGACCGAATCAACCATCCCAGCCGCATCTGACGACGATCCCAAGGCCACTGTTAATCGAGGAAAGAGACACCGGCTCTTCAAGTGCTTCCTTCTCCAAAACGGATGTTTTTGCGTGTTTTGTGTGGTTGATGAAAACCGCAAAAGCAAGCACCAACAATGTTCAGGCAAGTCTACGGTCTTATTCGCAATCTACTGTAATAGGATTTCGACAACGTTTTGGAGGAAAGAACTAGCTTCTCAACCTCTGCTGTTCTTCGGGGTTTCAAATCTAGCTCTGCACAGTTCCTAATAAGATCGATCGTAGATGCACAGCGCACTAGCATCAATAAACCTCAAGGAGTCATAGATTATGGGTTCAATTGTAGGAGGGTTACAACATATTAGTACAAGGATTACTTCTGTTGCAGAGGGTAAGGGTGCCTCTTATGGCTCTATCGGATTGGGATTTATTACGTTCTATATGTTGGCGAGATTAACGTATCCAATATTCCAGCATTGAATCATACGTCTCGTCATGGAATTTAGAGGGGTTTCAGGCCGTGTTGCTCGTGAAGACACCGTTGTTGCAAGTTTGCCCGTTTACGACAACAGCGCCTGTGCACCAACCTGCATACTATAAACGAGAATATGTTTTAATTAGCATCGAATATGGTATCAAAGCCCAAAAAACACGAAAAGTACGTACAGGTCCCGAAGGAACAGCACATGCGGGTGCTGGACAAACCCAACCAGCTTGGCTCCACATCCAGCCAAGAGTATTTTTGTCGCCAATGTTGTAACATTGTCCTAATGCGAGTACGACAGTTTAGTCTTGAAATGTCGAAAACTCCGAAATCTGAACTGGACGCAAACAGGAACATCTCAATACTTACCAAAGTATCTAATACTGGGAGATAGACAACCAAGATCAACAAAGTTACCATTCATACAGGTAAGTAATCCCTGGTTTTAAATATGGAGGATTCGTTAAAATTCAAAATTCGATGACACGACCCCGTATTCAAGTCCAACACGTACGAGTTTGCTACCGTCTCTGTCCATCGCACACCATCCGGCGTACTGGCCACTAGGTACTGGACATGAAGGAGCTGGGCATTGCCATCCGTCAAGAGTCCAAGTCCAACCCAATCTGTTGACGTTTCCAATGACAAAGCACTCTCCAAAGTACTTTACAGCAGGGTAAGGACATGTTTCGACTGAGACAAAGTTTCCGTTTGAGCAAATGGAGCCAGGGATCTTGTTGCCATCCCCATTGACGGTGCACCTGCGAGTTTCAAACAGACATGTCAGACACAGCAACCAAGAATTGAGGCAAAGGCAATTAGCGTACCATCCTGAATAAGGTCCCTGCGTCACGAAACACGATGGTAAATCACACTCCCATCCTCGAGTTGTCCACGTCCAGCCAAGTGCATTCATACTACCAAGGGGATAGCATCTCCCAAAGTATTTAGTAGAAGGATAAAGGCAGGTTTCGGCATCCACAAAGGTACTGGTAGTACAAGTAAGAGAAGATATGTCAGCAAACGATCCAAGATCAGGACGATTTTGTGGTTTTGTGATTTCTGATGTCGATTACTTCCAATACTCACCCGTTAGCGCAGACCTTTCCAGCTACTGCCAAGTCGTTCCCATTTTGGGCGCACCATCCTGAGTATGGCCCTTCATTGACGAAACAATGGGGCATGGGGCAACTCCAGCTGTTTGAAAAACAAGATGACAAACGTGAGTGGGATTCCAAACCACAGAGGGGAGCAGATGATGAGACGTACCCGTTACATGACCACACCCATCCGAGCTGGTTCATTTGTCCAGGGTAATATATCACATCAAAGTATCGAATGGGGGGACATGTAGGTGACGGTGAAGCAGCAGCAGATGTGGTGGTAGCGGATGGAAGAGGGCTGGAGCTTGGGCTATTGGTGATAGTAAAATGAGAAATCATTACAATATATCTTGAAAGATCGGCATTGTAACAACAAGTCAAAAAAACACCGGAATTTCACGGAATGTACTTACGCTGCAGTTTGTTGCAAATTCAATCGTCGGACCAGCTTCAGCTCAGGTGCCTCATCAATCAAGAGAGGAGCCGATGAAAGCTAATAGAAAGACAAAAGTGTTAAGCTTTATCAGACGGAGTTGAAAGTACGCCTCCATTGTTACATACAGTGCTGGTGGCACATTCAACTTGATGAAGAGGTAGAGGTTCACCAAGCACGTTCAAAGAGTATTTCAAGGCATCAAGTTCGCCAAAGTCGCTTTTATGGCAGCTGCAATCAACCTTCCAGTGGTTGTTTGGGTAAATCAGTTTTCTCGAGCAATGAACCTAAAGGCGTAATTGGTGGCTTAATATCGTATGTACACACATCGACATTAAACACATTCTAGAAGAGGCTTACAGTAGCTTTCTTATCCATTGAATTGCAGTAAGATTCACAAGTTTCTTCGATGGATGCACAAGATAGAGGTCCACACAATCCATCCCTGCAGTACTGGGCAGACTGAGGAGATTGGAAGCATGTTTCTGCAATTACACTACCAGAGTAGCAAGCTAATATTGCAAACAAGAACTTGATGCCTTTGTGAGATGACATCTATCGATGATGTGGTGGTTTTGGTGAGAATTTAACGGTGGCACCTTTTCAATCAAGAACCAGAGGCTGGACCAGCCATTAACGATAACCTACCCTGATGAAAGACGATGCAGCGTGTCTTCTCCTTAATATTCTCTTGTTCACCTAGCAGCTTTGCGAAGCAGTAGAGTTTGTAAGAAAGCTGGTTTCGCTCAAAAACGAAAACGGGTGGCAATAATGGCTTTGAGGTTTGCAAACTGAACACCCAAGCCACTGAAGGGCCTAACTACAAACCTGTTCTCTACATCTTGCCTCGCAACCATTGCATCTCCTCCTGATAAACGAGTAAAGAACGTCGAGATGGAAGGTTAATAAAGTGCATTGAAAGACATCTGCAATACTGCAATTTAAAACACCTGCAATACTGCAGTTTAAAACACGAGGGTCTAGGGCTCCAAAGCCAACGGTGGGCAGTTAAGGGCTTTTGATGTTTTATTGTCGTCGCATGGCCGTTGTTTTAAATAATGAATGACTCTGTTGTACTAGATCTAGGCCACAGTTGACCCATTCTCCAACAGCAAATCGACTGCCTTCACTTTTAGGTGAATGCGTGACCAAACTCTTCAGATCGTGCCGTTGTAATTCCTGTTGTGTCCTCGTCGCTTGACGATAGGTCGCTGCAAGACAACCCAACTTCTCGAGTTCAAAGACCCCTGATCTTGTTCATTATGTAAAGATGTCATTTGGACTGAAATGATAGTCTATTACCAAACTATCCATGTGGTATCCCTATGTCGTATCTTATTCCTCGGCAAACTCATCCATTATGGCAACTCAGATTGCAGGAAAACCTCAGTCCAAACTGGACCTCTATCACAGTGACATGTTAATACAACTTGCAGCTTCCATACAATTTTGATTCAATGTCGTAATCTTGAGATATATGAGAAATATGAACTCTGAAATTCAAAACGACTTCAAGATGGGGATCCAGGACTGTGTCAAGTAATCTGAGAATTCCAAACTCCAGGCATATGATAGACCAACTTTGATAATTTCACCGTTCCAACAGGCTCAAAATTCGATCATTGCTTGGAAACAGGTTGATTCTCGGTTTGATAAATCAAGAATGCAGAATCTTGATATAAAACCAACTAGAATCGATGAATCAGATGTTTTTTTACGTACCTCAAGCTTTCTCAAAGGTCGTATATGGGCGTGTACCCATGTCCATGTTCACTCCGCTAGCTTGCTGATAATGATTCAATTCACCACAAACGAAGGTGCTCTACGACAGTTCTGTTCTGGCACTTAATTGCCATGTAAATACCACGCATTCAAGCGTAATTTGGATACTGCTTTCGTTGAATTCACTCTGAAACTTGGAGACATACAGCTAAACTCAAGAAAAAGTAGTGTCAAAATGGGGGAAGAACTAGCTATTGCTGTAAACGAGCGGCTGGTATGGTTTCTTGCTGTTTCATTTCTCGTGATGCTCTCTCTCTTCTTTGCTTCAGCCCCTCCTGCACCGATACTACCGTGTGTAAGCTTGTTTCGTTTTCGCAGAAACGAACTGACTAGATATATCTGTTATGTAGTGGCCACCATCATCCTACTCCTGATAGAGACTGGTTTGGATCTGAATTAGAAGATGTCGCCCCTCCAAACATTGAAGAAACTGTGACAATCAGCCATTCATCGCAAGGACGCAATTTGCTTGAAATGTCCGCCAGACAATTAATTGAAGAGGCTGATACTACACATCGTAAGTATAAACACAGATCCATTTCTCTTCTTACTAATTCCAGTTACTCTCAGTTTATGTGCTAAACTATCGGACCACTTGCCGATGGTGCTCGCTGTGACTCGTTGAAAGTCATCTCTTTTATCGAATCTATTGAATTTGAATTCACCATTTTCTTTCTCCAATCTTTGTCTCTCAAGTGGCTACTTGTCAATGGACGAACTCTGTAGAATACATAGACTACAGGCAGGTCACCATAACCTCCATGCCCGGAAACCCATTCGAAATGGTCTTCAAGGCCGGAACAGACGACGTTGTCTCCTACTCAATCATCTCCACGAACCAATGGGAGGGTCGCGAAGTCCGATCTGTAATCGACCGACTTGCACTAGTTGCCAAGAACCGCGGTACGAATGTCACCATGCTCGATATCGGAGCCAATATTGGGTTCTTTTCCCTCTCTGCTGCTGCATCAAAACCAAGCGTCCCTCCTTAAATCAATAGGTAAAACCCCCGACATTCCAGCCTCTCGTTAGAGTCATTCTGTACGGGCTAGGTGAATGGGGGTGTAGATGGTAGTAGATCTGTGCTTCTGGCATACTTTCTGATTGAAAACTCTAGAAACGGGATTGTTACCTGTGGAATATTTCAATGCGTCTGATATTCCTGAAGGGGTTTCATTGATGGCAACTACATTAATTATGGAATTTGATCAAATTGGCCTGTGGTGTCAGAATTGAGGAATGTCGGGGTCGTCAAGCTAGATACGGAAGGATTTGAAGCACATGTGATGAAAGGGGCTTAACACTTTTTCAACGATGTGAAACCGCCAATTTCGATGAGCGAGACATCCACTTAAAGTCTATTCGAGCTGGCTCGTAAGTGCTACTTGCCTTCAATCCAACGATGTTGACCCATCTGAAATTTACACCTCTTTGCTTCAGGAAACCGAGAGATTTATTGCACTTGCTTGATGAATTGGATTATGAAAACCACGACAGGTTCTGGGTGTGTATTTGAATTTCTTGTGAAACTTATTGCATCCAAAGTCGTGAAAATCTAGCACTGACCGTCGTCACCTCACGTTGGACCAATCATTTCCAAAACTCCTATGAATTTGACATTTGATGGCTTCAACCATTATCAAGCCATGCTTGGTAAAGGCAACATTGGTGAGATCTACGTGATTCATAGAACATGGATTGAAGAAACCTCGACACCGTAGAATCTGTTCACACAAAACCTCTCGCGCTATATAATTGTGCCTCCTGGATCGTAACCACATTAATGATCGTCACACTTGTAAATAAACTAATCATATATACTTGATTCAACGACACAAGGAGAGTGGCAGCGGTATGTCGTAGGGCCGTTGTCGGTGGGACCAAACCAATGCCACTTAGACAGTTTAACTATGTCGGTCCGCATCACTTTCTATGCGACGAGAGGGAGACTGCATAGGAGTCTGAGCACCGCAGTAATGTGTAAAAAAAACAGCAGCAGTCTAATATTTGGAGCCATAATTTCGTTGGACGCAATACAGCAAAACATGGCGTCAGGACCAGTCACTCACAGAGAAAGAGGATTATGGATTGCTCTAGTGACTGTAATTCTCATTCTATTCTGGTGCTCCATCCCTCCACCATTTAGCGGGTAATGCGACAGAAGTTGTTTTTGTGTTTTGTATTTATTTGTTAGCTACACGACATATATGCTAATAATTCATCGTCAAATCTTTAAAGAGAACTTCTTGAAAAATGGGCTCCTCGCACGGCAGACGATGCTCAAGTTCTCTCTGAGACTGTATTGCAAGGAACATCACCCTCGTTACATTGTAACAATGCGCAAACGGCACAAACCCCAATTCAGGCAGTCGAGACTCAGTCTATTCATCGTTCGCATCGAAATTTGCTCAATATGACGGCCAAACAGTTGGTTGATGATGCTGATACCACTCAATGTAACATTCTTGTTTTTTTTGGAAGTGGGGTTTCCACAATCTCATTGAATCGTTTTGATTTTAGTGGCCTCATGTCAATGGATCAACTCAGTGGAACTACAAGACTATACCAAGGCAACAATCGTGGCTATGCCTGGAAACCACTTTGATATCTATGTGAGAAAAGGTTCTGATGACATCGTATCTGCTGCAATCACGTCGCGCGGCCACTGGGAACTTCCAGAAGTACTCAATATGATAGCAAAACTACGTGATGTGCAAACTCGCTGGGCCCCCTTACAAAAAAAGCCCACTTTTCTGGATATCGGAGCGAATGTTGGATTCTTCTCTTTCTCGGCGGCAGCATCCGGATTCAATGTCGTGGCGGTGGAAATGATGGCATCCAACCAACTTTCGCTATACAAGTCAATCTGTAGAAACCCAACCTTCCCGCCATTGATGAGAGTGATTCCTTATGGTCTTGGTGAAGCGAAAGACAACAATACTGGACGTTCAGAATGTCTTGCATACTCTCTTGAAACGAATTCAAGGAATGGAATTGTGAAATGTGGGAATAATGTGAATGCTGCAGACATTCCAAAAGGGTTTTCGCTCATGGGAACTACAGTTATTGTGCAATTCGATGAACTCGTGCCGGTCGTGCCTGAATTAAGTCAAGTTGGAGTCGTCAAGCTTGATACAGAAGGATTTGAAGCGCATGTCGTCAGGGGAGCTTATAACTTTTTCAAGGATGTGCGTCCGCCATTTTTGATGACGGAGACATCTAATTTTATGGCCATCAGAGCTGGATCGTAAGTGAATCGTTTTGTTGTTAACTCAGGTTTAAACAATTCAAGTCCAATTCACCTCAATTCGAGTATACTCGACTTGGCGCTTTAGCTGACTATTGTTCCCACACTTTAGGCAACCAAGAGAATTATTAGACTTGCTGGACGAATTGGACTATGAAGTTCGAAACAGAAATTGGGGTGAGATTGCGGCTCGAGACTAGCCTTAGTATGCCAAAACTAACAACAACGTGGCAAGTAGATGGTCCAGTCGTATCCAAGACTCCGCAAAGCGCGACAGCTCTACCAGGGTTTACGGGACAAAACTGGGATGGCTTTGAAGAGTACTTGTTCAATATTGGACCAGGAGGGATAGGTCAAATCTTTTGCATCCATAGATCATGGACGAAGAAGCCATGACAAAAGCACGCGTTGCTACACTGTCTCAATGTCATCACGTAGTTTTATTATTCCGAGTGATTGCCATAATTTAATAACTCAAGATTACTGATTACTGAAAATACCAAATAATCATTCTGATCAGTTTCTGCGATTCTGTGCTAATTAGCACTTCCCAACGTTCACGTGCGAGCTTGACTGGATCAAGTCGCAGAACAGAGTCTGTACGGTTTAGCATTCATAGCGATGCTTGAGTTTGGAGGGAGGAAGCGCATCTTGGTAAGCTCTACGTTGCGCCAGTATTGTGTTTTCTTTTTGTCGCAAGAAGTTCAACTGACAAACATTTACGGAAACACACCAGGCTCCTATGGTCAGAGTTGGCCATTCCATTGCATTCAGACTCTTAGGCAAATCTCTGCTTTGTCATCCTGTCAAACATCTTGCAATCCAATCAAAAACCTGAAATCACAACACCACTAAAGCTCAATCATCACAGCACTAGAATACGGAGCCGACATTGTCTTTTCACCTGAAATCATTGATCTCAAGCTAATTAAATGTGAACGAATTGTGGACCCGGTGACTGGAATTATCACGTTTGAAGACACGAAAAAGAAGGAGATTGCTTTACGCATTCATCCTAGTGAGCGAGATCGGTTGGTGGTGCAGCTAGGGTCAGCGTCACCGGATACTGCTGTGAAGGCTGCTAGAATGCTGTAGGAAATCTCTTGTAAACTATCTGTGAAGCTGGTATTTAGATTGATATCTGCTTTTTTTGCCGTTAGGGCTGACGATGTCTCAGGCATCGACCTCAATTGTGGCTGCCCGAAGGCCTTTTCTTTGAAAGGTGGCATGGGAGCAGCTCTCTTGTCGGATCCTGATCGACTGGTCTCGATACTTACTGCATTGGTGGAGACTGTGCGTCCTCTGCCCGTGACGTGTAAGATACGAGTGTTTGACGATGTGGAAGCTACCATTAATCTAGTCAAGAGATTGGAAACGACGGGGATAACGGCTTTGCATGTACATTGTCGGTTAGTGAGAATGGATTCCCAACCATTTGGTAATGTCGCATTCACACGTCGACTAAATAGAACTAAGAAGGAACCATCAAGTCACCCTGGCCGATGGAGTATCTTCCCAGCTATCGTGAATGCTGTTTCCATACCTGTTATTGCTAATGGCGATGTGCTTTCACAAGAGCATGCTGAGCGAGTCATGGACACAACAGGTACAAAGCCTGTCCAAGATTCAAACGCTTCGTTCCACCTAATTTTTTTCGTATTCACTAGGAGTTGCATCAGTCATGATGGCTCGTGCACCACATCGCAACTTGTCAGTGTTTCAACGAGATGGGACTCTACTACCTGCTCTAGTTGTGGCAGTGGAATACTTGAGAAGGACTTTACGATATGATTTTGGTGCACATAATGTCTCGTATATCAAGGTTTGTGCTAGTCGTTCGAGTTTCTTGAAGCTCGTTAGTACTAGATAATGATTCCCTTTTTGTTCTTAGTATACACTCTTGAATGGAGACATGTTTAACAGCAAGCATCCTCTATTCAATTCAATCTTTCATGCTAAAACCTTACGTGAAATATGGTAGAGCTGATTGCGTCCAGGTCGAAAACGATTCTTGAACTGACATCTTTTCCTTGATCTAGTCAAGCCTTTCAAATTGAGGACGAGTTTGATGCCATGGCCAAAAGCGCGTAAAAGAACGCGGGCCCTTCATATCATGTAAATCTGTAAACAACTGAATTGTATCTACCTCCACTTTCCAAAAACATTGTCATCCTCATTCCACCACAAACATGCGTCTACTTCGAGCTTCTCGAGACCAGCACCTACACAGCTTTAGCTTGAATAGTGCTGAATGGGGGCCTCCTCTGACACCTGAAACATACATCAAGAGAGAAACCAGCTTGCTAGAATGTCGCTTCAGCGTCCAAAATGAAGTTGCTTGGATTTTGGTGCACGATGATGCAGCTGATGATACTTCGTAAGTTGCAAAACTTAATGAATTTTCATGAATTTCTGTTTATGCAATTTTTTTTGATTCCGCCACCTGACAATTCGCTTTCAAACAGGGATTTGTTAAGCTCGTGTGAATCGTTCGTGTGTCAAGTTCTCGTGACATCTGGAGACGGACAAGTCAAAAAATCATTTGCATATGGAATTGCTAGTGTATTTACGCAACCTGCATACCGAAAGAAGGGCTATGGATCGACGATGATGAAGCTTCTGTAAGTTTTTCGTTGCAAAGATATATGGAAACTGATCAGCGCTTTTTTGCCGTTTAGATTGGAAGAAGTGAAGAAAGATCCAGATGCTGTTGGAACGTATCTATACTCTGATATTGGACCTACATTCTATGCCAAGATCGGGTGGAAGGATTATCCAAAACCGACGACCTATATACATATTGAGGATGGTTGCGAGTTGAGGAATGCATCTGGTCTACTCAACATCACGTTATCGAATGTGGAGGAAGTGCTAGCCAGGGATAGGGAGCTACTAGAACAAACCGCATCTCAATCCACAACACCAACATTCATAATCCTACCAACAAAGGATGAAATAGAATGGCTACATCTACGCTCGGAATTCTATGCAAAAGCGCTTCGAGATATTACATTAGGGCCGATTCTTGGTAAACGGATTCCAGATTCTGATGCTTTTATAACGTGGTTTGCCAGTTGGAAGGACAATTTGCTGTATGTGACTCGATTCCGATATGGTACGGTTAGTGAAGCAGAGTTGTTGTTATCTTCTGTAGTAGATGAGGCTTTGAGGAGTAAATTGGGTAAGATCGAGATATGGGATTTGGGTGTTGAGACACTTGATGTCGGTGCAGGTGTGAGATGGGAACGTTCTTTACGAACAGGGTCATTACCTGGGTTGGCATACTGGGGCCCCTCAGCTGAAAAGGGTGTCGAATGGATTTGTAATGAAAAGTACTCTTGGGTCTAAGATCCACGAAACAAAATAATTCGATGCAACTTCCTATTATTATATTTTATACTTGAAGAATTTATACATGTGCAAAAAGTCTAGAACATCGTTCCCTATCAGCAATAAAGCGGCTTAACCTTTCTAACAGCTCTTTTCTCCTCATAATACTCTTGAGCAGTCTTCGTATACGGTTTCTGTTGATTTCTCAATCGAAGACGAATCCATTCCAACGGATCGTTTTTCCGAGTCTGGAATCCACTACTTCGTTCCTGGAATGTGAAATCTAGACATGTTACGAGTGGATGTGGCGTAGATCCATATCGACCTCTTCCTTTGACGTATTTACGCATGTGGGTTTGTGAGAGGTGTTCGTTTGTTTGAGATAGCATGCAATGAGCTGTATGAATTAATATTGGTGTTTGGCGTTAGAGATGTGAGTGACAGCGACTTGACAACAAAACAAAATTAGCTACACACATCACGTACCAACATAAGTTGAAGGTAATTTCCATCCATCATCACCTAATTGCACTGCAGCCTCAACTAGCTTCTCTTCAAACCTCCGAGCAGCAGGTTTCTGAAACCAACGGAGTTGAAGTAATGCTTGATCAAGCGTTAATCCCTTGATAGCATCTGCAAAAGGTACTAGTCTTGTTGTATCAACGTGTAGTAGGAGTGATTTGATCCTTACAATCTACGAGGCAGCACGTATCAGCCGTTTTCGAAAAAGAAATAGATGACCCTATTGACAAGACTTTTTTTGGCTGATGTTTACCTTATCACCACCATCATGACGCAAGCGAGCCATGAATGCCTCCATTTGAGATTCGGCATCTGGGTTGTTTTCAGGCAGGAAATCACGATTCAAGTACTTTGAGCGAGTGATGGATGTTGTGTGTAGTGAGGATGATAGTGTATGATGTGTTGATGCGTTTATGGCTGGTCGGAAGCAGGATGTACGTGCTATAGCTTGCATGCATTGCGATGATGGTTTGGGAAACATTTTTATGGTACTGGCGTTACTAGACACGGAAAGTCGTATCAGTGCTTCACTCTGTCGCTTTTTTTGCTTGAATCAAAACACAACTACAAGAATATGAGTAGCAAGCAACCACCAACACGGTCATCACGTACCAAATGCTGGGCAGCTCGAGATGCCTACTTTGCGTGTCTAGATTCTCACTCTCTCTGGCTGCGGGGACTAGCTCCTAAAACACATGCAGAGGTGGTGGAAGTCGATCCAACTGCTCCTAAAATAACGCCAATGACCGACAAGTCACTCTCTAGACAAGAATTAAAGAATCTATATGCTTGTGGAAGTGAGGGCAAAGTGTTTGAAAAAGAATGTTTGGCTAGTTGGGTATGTGCATCAAAGTTCGAGAGTCAGCTATGATGAAGAACCAACATCGCAATACTAACACACTCGTTACATATTAGGTAATGCATTTCAGTCTATTACGAGTCAAGGATTTACAGACTCAAGCTCTGAAAAAAAAGCTTGACGAACGTGAAAAGGACAGGGAATCCAACGATTCTGGGTTTTGGGAAAAAGCCGCATCGCCAACTGCTAAACAATGACATATTTAATTTTAAAATAATTGCACTAGACTGTATCTTTCCTCCTTCTTGTATAAAACAATTCATAAACATTGACCTTCACGTCTAATACGAGGTCTAGTTTTCGTCCGAGTAGCTTTGAAGCCAATGTCTGGTGCTTCCACTCGTACGAATCCCTTTGCAGGGAGTCCTGACACTATTAAATTTGCATTATAGTGATGGAAGGCGTTACTTTTTAACTCGAATTTGGCTGGTTCACCATCTACAAGAAATGTAGTGTTTCTGCGTAGATTCGATACGAATCCAGGGCCGACCATTACTATTGTAGAATCATGACCACGGAAGAAGATATCGTATAAGAGGGCCTGACACTTTACGTAGTGACCGATTGGGTAGTTGTACTCTAAGGATGCCCGTACGTAGCGATTGTGCAGGTCGTCGTCAGCAAACGTTAAGAATGGTGGGGTCTCTAGAGCCTGAAGACATACAAAAGGTCTTGGTTTGGGGGCGGTCTACGTGAGGACCATAGCATCTACCAAAACAATGAAACATGTAAGTGTCTGTCCAAAATGTGAAGTGCGATTTGGCACGTTCAACATACTTTATATAATATGACGACAGAGAGTGATATTCCAATCAAAAATCTTGCAAGCTTATTTATGAGACACAAACCAATAAGCTTCAGAAGTTGAGTGTGCGATGAGTGCTAGATGCTAAACTCACGTTAAAAGATCAAAGAAAATCTCGAGCGAATCAGCATGGACTTCCAGCTTGCAACCAAGGCGGGCCAACTCCTTGAGTTTGAACTCGTCTCCTAGAATGTTTGTTGAAGAGGCAGTGTGGTAGATAGGTTGCTTTTGGAGGTAAGTAGACGGAATCAAGGACGGAATGTTACGTGCTAAACCGGCAGTTTACAAGGTTTACACGTTCTAGATCAATTTATAACTTTGTCCATTACTCTTGACGAAACCTGCGAACTGCTGTATGCTATGTTTTTTGCCACCATCGGACCGTATGTTGGGGGCCATACTCCTGACCTCGCTTGGCTCTATTCTAGTATTGGGTTTCCAGACCGGACTGGTACTGTGCGAGAGGGCCAAAGGTACGAACATTTGCATGTTTGCAAGTTTTCCCAAACATGTGTTTACATCACCACGGAACAGCAAGGATACTGAACGAATCTGCACTTCCAACTCTAGGATCTAGAGGCTACATTGTTTTTCTACTCCTTTCCTTGGTGTGTGAGTACTTCTGAGGGAAATCAAAAGTGTCCACCACGAAGCGTACAAACTGACCGAACGTTTTACTCACTCTATTCGGAATTTTTTTCTTAGAATCTTTTACTCGTCGGATCACGCAAGGCATTGTTTCAAGTGATGATAGAGCGCAGGCGGATATCCCTGCGTCCACTGATCCTATTGACTTGCTGTACCATCCTCACATGGACCAGCTGGATGGCTCTGGGAAGGACAACAAACAGAATCGACCATGATCCTCCATTAACACGGCTCCCCTCATCAGAATCCGACTCAGATTTGCTACTTGATTCAGTCCAATTGCACTGCTAACGTTGCGATTTGATTAGAACCGCTGGTTCTCCAAACGCCACTGGTGTCTCCGTACGATACGCTGCGGCAGCAGCAAGAGTTACACAACACCAGCAGTATCAACAAAACACTCTTACTAGGTATCTCTACCACCGCGGATAGATTTTCAAAATGCCAAGTCATACGCTTAACTTATCTAAGGCAACGGCTAGCTACAATAGACTACGTCTTTGTAATTGGACCGCCGCGGTCAAACGGACCCGATGGTTTTGCTCACGTATCTCTAGAAACCGAAATGTATTCCGACATCCTGATACTGGATGATGATGAAAACATGAGTGAGGGCAAAACTTATGAATCGTTTAGCAGGGTTGGTAGAGACGTGCCGAAAGGCATTTATGTGTATGTACACAAAGGGGATGACAATGTTTGGATTATGATACAGCACCTGGAGCAGGACTTGACAGTTGAAGGGGCTGACAAACGAGAGGGAACTTAACTAGGCCTTCAAGTAGGGAATTTGGGGTACATGGCAGACTGGGCTACTTTTTGTCGTATGACCTTGTAAAATGGATTTCAATAGATCCGTATCTGCGACAACATAAGGCTGGTCATGAAGATATACAACTGGTTGTATGGTTGAACGAGCATAATATGGCCAAGACTTTTGGAATATAAGTCTGGTTGTGTTTTATGAGGCGCTATGGAATAGGAAACTTGTTGATATGGTCGGACCCATGGAAAGTGAGAAAACAATGGCCATTCACAACTTAAGAGGCGATCACTTCTTCATTTCAGTAGAATATTTATAAGACCCAGAATGCCAAAAAGGTGCCGGATGCCTGAAGGATTGGCACGGGAAGATTGCGAGCCGTACCTACCATAGCACATTTGTAGAAGCTTCATAATACCATAGCCACATAATAGCATAACTTTAACCTTTTTACTGTAAACATTTATTGCTACCAAATCGCCACATTATATTTGATACAAGTGTGGCTCCCGAGGCCAACCTGCGTGTTTTTCTTCAAACACGGCTGTCAACATTGCTACAAATTTGCTGGGGTTCAAAGTAAATCTCCTCGACGTGTGGCTATCCTTTTTTAGTACATCTGATTTCATCGAACTCGTATCATTGCGATCTCCAGTAGCTGCGACAGCATCATGGGACCCATAGACTCGAGCTCCAAGGGAGGATTTTTAGGGTTGACCTATACAGAAAACATACGACACATCGTAAACATCCCGTAAATCCCACGCCGATCGCTAGCCTAACATACATGCCAGCCCCATATCTGGTAGTCGAAGTCCTCTAGTAGCCGTCTAATCAAATCCGCCTGCGCAATCATGTCATCCAACTCTAAATGAATCTCTAGGTCCAGTTGATCTGTGGCCCAGAGCACCTCTGGAGTTTTTTCAATCCAATCTTGTAGCACTGGCCATTCATTGCCTGAAGAAACACAAATGAATGTGAGAAGCATGCAGGTTGGTCTGAGACAGCGTGAAATCGAGACCTTCAATATCTACACCAAAAGAAATACATTTTAGCAAATCGAACTCTAAAGACCTGGCGATAATATCACAACCCACCCATTTTTATCAAGTCAATCTTTTTGTGTCCGAAACTGGTCATCAAATCTTTCACAGTGGAGACGTTCCATCCCTCCTTACTTTTGGGGAGCGTGCGATTAGCAACACCAACATTCCAAAACATGACCTTCTTGGATCTCTGATAAGTTTCGACCTTCATGGTAGCTACGTTATGCTAAGTTCAGTTCGGGTCGTAAAGGTAGACTAGAGAAATTGCTTTTTTGGACATACGATCAAATGCATGCACTTGGCAGCCATATGTCTCAGCAACCTCATCGTCAAAAGAGAAGTCGTCGTTGATTCCGAAAGAGTACACGACACATTTGTTCCTCCTGTCTGCGAATGTATCGCTGCATACGGGCCAAGCGCCCTCTGGTTGTTTTGGCTTGGGAAAAAAGAGTTAAACGATAGCAGTTCAGAAGGTGAGTTCAATCTAAATTGACGGCCTTACATCGCCTTGAGTAGTTCCATTATAAATCCAACCGCCGACCATTGCTGGGTCCTTGCATGTAACTGTACGCCGTAAAACATACGACAGCACTCTTTCCCAAGATATGCGTTCCGGGTTAGAACACTACACGGAGGAGATAATTTCAAGCCGACGATTACCTGAAAAAGGCCTCTTCTCGTGTTTCGTCGTGCACTGGCACTAAGGATTTCCTAATCCCTAATAATTACAGCATGTTATGAGAAATGTTCATCAAAATGGTCCAACAATCTTGTAAGAAGGAGATCGACACGTTCAAGGATGAAACAAACATTTGATTACGAACTGATATTTTCCTCTCCATACCAGCTATCGGGGACTCGGTGGCTATCAGCGTTGTCCAGCAAAACCAAGAAAACAACAGTATGAAGATCGTGTATCCCACTATTCGGAACTGGGAGAGCCTATGACCGCCCATGACTTTTCTCGACTGCCCGGCCATCCTTTTCTGGACTGCCGTCCAACGTATCAACTTTGGAGATAACTTATTGCTTGTTAGTTTTACAAAAGAACTGTATGCAAAGATGCGCTTTTGCCCAGGCTTTTGCCACCTCCAGAATGAACATTTCTCCTTGATCTCGACTAGATCTAGTCTAATATTGGTTTTGGAGAATATCATGCTAGTACGGTGTGAGAGAGACCAAAGGTACCACCAACAGTCGCAAGTCTTTGAGTCTAGCAAATTGGTTTTACATCACCAACGGGACAGGTATTTACAGATTTGCATTACCATTGTAGACTCCAGAAGATAAATGTTTATCTACTCCTTCTTTTTGTGAATGAGTTCTACTCTCTACGAAATCAAAAATGTGGACCGGAACGAACAAACGTTGAATGTTTCCATTTAGATTCTGCCACCTATTACTCTTCGGGTCACGTAAAACATCGGCTTCTATAATGCCAGAGAGCAGGCGGATGTTCCTGCGTCCGCTGATCCTGTTGCCTCAGTGCTGTATCACCTGTGTCAGGCAGGGTCGCTCTAGGAAGGCCAACAACATATATCAACGATGATCCTCCATCTTTATGGTCACACTCAGGATCTGTCTCAGGTTTGCAGCTCGTCTTACTTGGGATCGCACTGCCCCCGGCTAACTGGTGCGATTTATACAACCGTTGGTTCCTCTAGAACCGCTGGTGTCTCTGCACGATACGCTGTGGTGGCAGCAAGAGTTGCATAACACCAGCAGCATCAACAAAACACTCTTATTGGACATCATTACTACCGCGGATCGATTTTCAAGACGCCAGTCATCCGGTTGACTTATAAAAGGTAACGGCCAGCTACAATAGATTATGTCTTTGTCATTGGAAGGCTGCGGTCAAAAGAAACCGATATCTTGGCTCACATTTCTCTAGAAACCGAAATGTATTCCGACATCCTGATACTAGATGACGAAGAAAATATGAATGAAGGCAAAACTTGTGAATGGTTTAGCAGGGTTGGTAGAGACATACCGAACGGCACGTATACGTACAAACATAAAGGTGATGACGATGCTTGGCTCATGATACAGCACTTGGAGCATTTCTTGACTGTTGAAGGTGCAGATAAGAGCGAGGGAACTTATTTAGGCCTTCAAGTGGGAAATTTGAGGTACATGGCAGGCTGGAGCTATTTGTAGTCGTATGAGCTTGTAAAGTGGATTTCAATCGATCCGTATCGACGACAACATAAGGCTGGTCAAAAGATGTACAAACGGGTGTATGGTTGACCGAGCAAAATAAGGTTTAAAACTTTTGGAAGATGAGTTTGGTAGTATTGCATGAAGCGCTATGGAACAGGAAAAAATGGTGATCTGGTCGGGCCAATGGAGAGTGAGAAAACAATAGTCATCCATATCTTAAAGAGGCGATCACCTCTAGAAAATACGGTATGCCTAAAGGGTGGCAGATACCTGAAGGATTGGCATGGGAAGATCGTCAAACATACACAAGGACACTTGTAGAACCGTCCGTCATAATACCATAGACACATAATAGCATAATTTTAAAAACCCTTGTTGCGATCCATGTAATATTTATTGCTACCAAATTGCTATGTTATATTTGATACGAGTTTGGCTCTCGAGGCCAGCCGTTCGAGCAGCCATATGTATTTTGCACCACAAAAAACCCTTGTTGCGATCCATCCTCTAGGTGCTTAAAGGAAAGGAAGGCGTTTCTTGGAAACACTTCGACAAGTCTATATCCGGCAAACATGAGCTTCAACCTCAAGGGTCCGTACTTTCTGTGGACGTTCCAAACCTAAGCAAGAAAGGAGTCGTAGGGGCGGACGGGAAAGAAATACTACAACGTATTATGCAACACGTACCAGAGAATCTACACAGCATGGCACACCAATAAAAGCGTATCCTCCAGGTTTCAGTACACTGAGCATCTTGGCCATCGTTTGTAAGTCTCCTATAGGATTTAGCACGTCTCCATAACGACCTACACAGTAAGGGAGTTAGAATTTCATGCGTAGTCTAACCTTTTATCATGCAGGAACGGACCTAACCCATCATGTTCAAGAGATGAGTACGAGACGACGAAATCAAACGGAGCAATCTTTTTTCTCAAAACACCCAATGTGAAGTCTTTGGGAGTGTATGTGGTTATTTTAGGATGGAGACTAACTATCGTCCCGAATTCTAGAGTGGAGACGTGTTCGGCACCATATTCTAGCAGCATGGCCTCCATCCAAGGCCACTCACTGCCAATAACGAGTCCTCGTTTGCCTCTAATAACAGATAGTGCAAACACATCATATGCGTCATATATATCTTTCGAGTTATAATTAAATGTCATATTCCTAGCGCGAGTTTGGGCTCGAATCTCGTCCACCTTGGCGACCGTCCACTCCGGTGCAAGTGCTTTTCCACCCAAATATGCCTGCGAGAAAAGTAGTTGATTGACTGAAACAGTTAGGGCGTCATAATCAACTCAGAACGTGCACAGTTTTAGATATCGAAAACTGTAGGGCACGGAAATCAGCGCTTGCCTGATCAATGTACGCATCAAAAACGGGTACTGTGTCGTTCATGGTGAATTCTGAAAGTAAAGTGTCCGGTATAGTTTTGGGGGCAGGGCCGTAGCGGGCACTCTCGCCCTTCAGCCATGCATCTAGCAGCGAGAATTCAGGTTTAGGCAGTGGAACTATGGCCGCTGCTTCCTGCAACAGTAAAAAAAGTCATCAGCATCGATTATCTGTTACAAAGACCCCACAAGGCACTGAATGTGAAACAATATTGAGCACGAATGCTCTCCATATTCGGTCAGGCAGGAAGAATATTGTAAGTCAAGACCTACTATGGTGAGATTTGGAGTACTGAAAGTGCATTTAATGTCTGATGAAGCAGGCGAGGCCGAGTCAGACTTCGTAGCAGATATAGCAGCTGGGTGCGGTATTATAGGAGAGTGTTTAATGGTGGATATGCAGTCGATCTGTGTGTGTTCGTTCAGCAATTTTTCAGATTTGAGACAACAGGATGGTGAAAACGACACCAGAGATAGCACGGCAATAGCAAGAGCAGCAAGGGCAAGCCATCTCGTTGATTGGGTTTTCATTTCAAAAGATTTTCAAAGCGTGGCGATGGAAGCAGTTCGGCCTGTTCACATTTAATTTCGAGTATGTACAGAATATGTCTGTCGACGATCTTTTTTTCACATAATCCAACGAAATTGAACAGCACTTTTGTATATATTTCATATTCAAAGATACAATGATCATAACTTCAAAAAGGTGCATCCCAATGTGCATTCATTGCTCGATTGAAACTCCCCGTCGGACTACATGTCAATTGCGAGAAGAATAGATGTAATAATGGTTTCATTTTATTGTTTAAATTTTGGGGTTGTTCCTGTAGATACAGGTACATCTGAAGCAACAAACTACAATGCTCTATTTAAAACTTGGTGCGATTGACAGCTACACCATGCTCATTGACTTCCATCCAGACTGGTTGTCTGAAGTATTCATTACGGAACTTGAACAAACTGGTGGTGTGAACTGTAGTGTGTTTTTGCCACCAGAATGAGTATTGGGGTATGTACTCGTTGACCCTCGTTTGGATCTAGTCTAATATTGGTTTTCGAGTAGACGAAGTCCGATAAGACGGTGCGGGAGATACAGAACACGTTTACTCCTGGAAATTTGTTTGCGAGACGGTGAGTGAGTCTGAAGATGGACAATAATTTATGATTCAAACGAATTGTTTACCATTAGACTCCATATAGACCGAGCGGTACCCCCACTTGTTACAAAGTCGGTCAGCGGCTAATGGAGAAAACCTGAAAATTGGATCATTTTTCCAAATTGAACGACTTCTATCAACAGTCTATATGGAAACTAGTGTTCAGTGATAGACAAGGCACAATTAGTTTCAAAGCAACAAACAAACCACTACGCACATAAGATTCGTCGTATCTGAAATTGTGATTCTCAGTCACAATGACCCTTGGATGATATTGTGCACGTAGAATTGCATCCAATACGAAAACGTCCTGAGTATCGATATCAACAGAAAGTAGACCCAGATCCTTTGGCACGTCATATTTACGGAAGAGATCCACAATATTGTATTCTGTGACGAAATGATTCCGAATGATACGAGCGTCTTCACCAATACCACCTGCATCTATTAGCGTTCCATCCCAACCATGCTCTTCCCATAGATTCCGAGTATTACATCGGGTGGCATTCTGAGTACCAAACTCTACGTAGTATTTGTTTGTCGTCCCCAAGTTATCGAATAGATAATCCTGCAAAACGGGGTTAACGGTAATTTCAGTGTTTTGAAAACGAGAAGTGGCTCACCAGAATACCGTCTTCTCCAAATTGGGAGTAGACAGTTCTTTCCCGTTACCTCATATTGAATAAGAATTGCAAAGCGTTTGCAATGAGCAGATTTTCTCGAACTGGTGTGCTTGCTGATGTCAGCCCAGGTAAAGGAAGGAACATATATACAACGATTGGTATAATGAGAGCACAGATGATCGCAATTTTCTGTAGCCTCCTTGATTCCGTTGCGAGCACATTAAAACTGCTAGTGCAGTTGCTTGTTCGAGAAAAATTCTTCCTACATCATCTACGTAGGAACATGATTAACATGATGAAACAAATGCCTAACACCAGGACGACGTCACATCGTTCCAGCTGAACTTACACTTGTCTGAAGTCATCGCAAGATCCCGCGGTTGTTGGTAACCACGGTTGCAAGCAGTGCTCTAGAACTCGAGGACAAGGGACCCTACTACTGTGATGAGGAACTGATGAACTGGGTGATCAAAGAAAGCCACGAGGACTTGCAATTTTCGCGTCAGTCGCGTCCATAATCCATGATTTTAATTAGGATTATTAGGATGCCATTGTAACATTAGGCTGTCTAGTTCTTCCTAGTTGACTTGCATTGTTGATACGGGGTGCCTTCTGCAAACACATACAGAGCGATGAGGGCCAAGAACGGTGATAGAACTTGGATAGTACGCACACCATACAACTACAAAACCACGTCAACCCAATTCCTGTACTGGAGGGATCAAATCCTGAGCTGTGGAACTGTCGAGATGTACGCGAACGACGCCAACAACGCAAACAACTTGGAGCAAATGCCAACTTCTCGCGCGTTTGCCAGTGATATAGCCATATCTTCGACTCTTTGACCCAAATATCTTATGTTTCCTTCTGCTGAGGCGCCTGTGGCTGTTTTTCATGGACAATTGGAAGACTTGACTTGCTGAGGTTCTACAGGAATAAGGAATCTACCCAGGATTTCTGCTATTTGACGACTGCTAGGGCCTCGATATATACTCACAGACTGCATTGGAGACAAGGTCCATGCAAACGCCGGAGGAAGTATAAAAGATGCTGACTGTGTCCGTATCTTGACCAAGTATTAAAGATGCTGACTGTAGCCTGGCTGGAAGGACCCTTGCTTTTTGCAAGACAGTAATTTTCTGGACAAGCAGCAGTGGTCAGAAAAGAAGCAGATGCAACGGTGATGCTGCGTCTTTTACTGCTGCTGAATTTGGTCTGGCAAGCTTGTAGCCAACAGTTAGCATTCCGAAGTCCTCACCCAAACCTTCAACGGTCGCAATTGACGTGATTCGTGATTATTAATCTGTTATGTAATAATTCTTATTACATTCGGTATTGATTCGCAGAAGCCTTTTGGAGCTCCAAATTGTGCACGCTTTCAAGAAGGGACATTGCTTGTTTGGGATCAAATATAACCATCCACTCTGATCTCTGGCAAGGGATCTACAAGACGCAAGCTCCCCATCTCTTCTGACAACATCTCATCTCATCTGGTGTGTTTTGATCAACAATTCAGCTACTCGTGATAAGGTCTACCATGAGAGCCGAACGAACTTTCTGGATTGTGGCTGGCTCCTTCTTAGCAGTCCTCTGTATCTGGCTCCTGTTTCCTGGTGCGCCAATGCAGTAAGCTGTCCCATGGCAACAATTTCCTGTCGTCGTTTTCACACAAAGACTCACCATCCTATTAGAGGCTACCGTTCTCTCCCTGACAGGAACGGGACTGGATCCCAAAACGTCCTTACTCGTCATGTAGAGGAATCAGTAATATCGAAACCGCATCGAGTTGAAGAACCAGTGATACCGAAACCTCATGTTCAACAACATGTTGTGCATCGTGCGAGTAGGAGTCTCCTGAGTATGACAGCAATGGAGCTTATGGAGGATGCTGATACTACTCAGCGTAAGTTCATGTACTGCATCTTGCTGTTCAGATTGGTTGTTTTTAGCACACAACACCACAAAGTTTGATCTTTACGCTGTATTGATTGTTGGATACGCACATATAAACCAAATCAAGTCCCTTTCTGTGATCTACTATATTCTCAACTAACAAGCACCACCAAAATCACGTAGTGACCACTTGCCAATGGTCAAACTCTGTGGAATACATTGACTACCAACAAGTCACCATAACCTCCATGCCCGGGAACCCATTCGAAATGGTCGTCAAGGCCGGAAAAGACGACATTGTCTCCTACTCCATCATCTCCACAAACCAATGGGAGGGTCGCGAAGTCCGATCTGTAATCGACCGACTTGCACTAGTTGCCAAGAAACGAGGCACGAATGTCACGTTGCTCGATATTGGAGCCAACATTGGGTTCTTTTCCCTCTCAGCTGCTGCATCAGGGTACAACGTTGTCTCTGTAGAAATGATGGGCCAAAACCAAGCGTCGCTCCTTAAATCAATATGTAAAAACCCAAGCTTCCACCCACTGATGCGAGTCATTCCTTATGGGCTTGGTGAACGTGGTGTAGATGGAAGCCGATCTGTGTGTCTGGCATATTCTCTGATGACAAATTCTAGGAATGGGATTGTTAAATGTGGGAATAATGTAAACGCATCTGATATTCCTGAAGGGTTTTCATTGATGGGCACTACACTGATTATGGAATTTGATGAAATCGTGCCTGTGGTGCCTGAATTGAGGAATGTCGGGGTCGTCAAGCTCGATACGGAAGGATTTGAGGCACATGTGATGAAAGGGGCTTACAACTTTTTCAAAGATGTGAAGCCACCATTTTTGAAGAGCGAGACATCTAATTTTATGTTGATTCGAGCTGGCTCGTAAGTTTTGGCTTCCAATGGGTCAATTTTAAGAAATATCTATCGTTCAGCCCTTTGCTTCATAGGAAACCAAGAGATTTATTAGATTTGCTGGATGAATTGGATTATGAAATTCACGACAAGTTCTGGGGTGTGTATATCCATTGCAGACTCGAGGTTTTTTTTTGGGTTCACACCTTCATATAATATTCTTATCATCTCTCTTACCACCACTTCTAGACGGACCAATCGTTGCCAAAAATGCAATCAACGCAACATTTGATGGGTTTGACCAGTACCTGTTGTCTCTGGGCGATGAGGGACTGGGAGAGATCTACATGATTCACAGGACATGGCTGGCAGCATGAAACCTTTGATACTCTGTGTGGGCGTGTTCTGGATGGATCTTATTATTTAAGATCTCGTTTCCTCGTTTTGTCAACATAGAAATATAGAATTTAGACTTGGCATACCAGTTTCATGATTCGCTCTTCACAAATGGTCTATAAACAAATATTGCAGCTAGTGCCTCCAAGCACACAATAACAACAACCACCACCAAAAAGCGAAGGTATGCAAGGAAAGTATGACAGAAACTCGAATTGAGGAACTTTATAACTGTAAAGGCTCTAAAAATATCATCTAAAGAAACAACAACGACGGGGAAGAAAGCGAAAAAATAAAAACAATCAACAACCCCAGGTAAATATCCCCTCGGTAAATCCCTTCTCTTCTCTCTCTTTCTTTCTTTCAACCCCCAAACCCAAGATCAATAACACCGAATCCCCCTTCCTCCCCTCAACCAAAAGAATTCCCCTTTCTCCCCCCAAGACCGTAATAAGTTTTTCTTTCCGGACGTAATTTACTGTACAAGTAGTAGTAATAGAGTGTGTAATCTGATGGAAGAGAAGAGCGAGTGGTGTTAGCAAATTGTATTCGAGATGTATACGCATCATACAGACTTGCAACACAACATGAACTAGGAATGGGTATCTTACCAATCGTTCAAACAAATAAGATAGGCAACCAGAAGACTCAACCCAACAGCTCAACATGTGCATGTTCTAAAGGAAATGAAAAACGATGTAAGCAAAAGTGAGGGAAAAAAGACCATAATGAAACTTCTGGATGATTCCTTCATAGAACATTTAGAACATACCGATATGATACTTGAGTCCATTCAGATTCTTGTATCTCTTGCCACATTCAGGAACCGTGCATTGATAAGGCTTGTGGATGACATTGTTGAGTTCCGGGTCGCCAGTATCTTCACAGTGACCATGTTGCATGTGGTACTAGATACGACGAGTTTATATGTTAGATCCAATAGGTTCCTATTTATTGTTTTTGGTGGATGGAACAAGCCACTGCCACGTTGCATGAATGTAACAAACAAAAAATCCCACATCATCGACAAGATGAATGACATACCTTGAGACCGCCAGGATTTTTATAAGCCTTCGTACAACCAGAGATCTTACATTTATACGGTCGATCTGCTTGCATCGAGTCTTCATCCAATACAGGCGAGACACGTCTCGACGGTCTCTCTGATATTCGTTCAACGGGAGCTTCAACAATGTTGATGACAGGCAAGTTAATATTTGCTTCTACACCGCCGATGGAGACAGTGTCTGAATCGGGGTCTTCGGCATCCATATCGTAATCATAACTCGGTGTAGAATGTCGTTTCTCTGGCCTGGCGTTACTGCTGCTACTACTATGGTTCTTGTTGCGTTGAGCGGATGATCGAGGAGAAGGAGTAGAGTTACTGCGTTGATTACTGTCGGATCTACGAGATGACGCTGGGGAAGCGGATCGGGATGTATCGGGAGTGTAGATATCGGACGGGGCGACAATCTGCATTGTGGCAGGATCAGGTTGGTCCTGTGCCTGTTGCTGTTGATTCTAATTGAGAAGGAATATAAAGTGAGTTTGGTCGGATAAGAGTCATAGACCAAAAAGTGTCACAGTACCTGTATATGAGCTTTGAGAATGACTTCGGTGAGATTTGATAAAGTAGTAGTGAATTCAGCATTATTTCCCGGCGGTGGCGATGCTCTTTTATCCTGTGGCGAAGTTACAACAGTAGTAATAGTCTGTGGACGAGTTGGCATGTCTACATCCATTGCATCTCCTTCCAGCTCGAATGGCATATCATCGTCACCGGCATCTTCATCGTCCGACATGTTTTCATCTTCTCTACCGTGGATTTCCTCAAAGTGTTGTAGTAGCATATGCAGATCGTCCAATTCCAGGCCACAACACGTGAAATTCTTGCAGAATTTGTCTTCGAGGACGGTGAAGCGAGGAGAGGGTGAGACATTCATGGCCATGCTTGGGGTAGTTGAGAATTGCGACATCATAAAGTAACTAGAAAAGAAGGGGATGGGGTTAAGATTTGTGGTTAGTGACGGTTAAGTTTTGCAAAGGATTTGGGTGGTGTGGGGTGGGAGGCTTGCATAATGTTCAGGAGCAACAAGGTGCCTCCACTGCCATGCAGTAGTGAGAGTGCATATGTATAAATCGATATCAGGTCTCTCTTCTGGTTGATCAGAAAAGGGAGACGGAAGCTTGCATGGAGAGAAACTTTTGACACATGAATGTTTTGACATGCAATGATGGATGCAGACAGATGGGGCCAAATACAAGAGGGCGGAGGGAGGCAGGATGTATGACATGTGCAGTATCAGTGTAGAATATGTGTACTTACTCGCTCATGCTCTTTCCAGCAGTGTTGTTTGCCGATGTTCCAAAGGCATATCGTTGTTTGAAGCTGCCATATCGGCCAACATCCATAGGTTGGGACACTTGGAGCAGTTCAGCGGGCATCGATGTGCGTTGCCAGTAGGCCGTGTCAGTAGGTAGCTGTCTCGTGTCTGTTGTATACAGCTTGTTGAATGCTGCTTTTGAGGGATGGGTTTTTGGATTTTGCTCACTTTTTACTGAACCCTTCAGAAGGTCTTTTTTTTGGCTTACCAAATCAGCTAATAACCCACACCTATGGAGGAATGGTTTTATGTCGTGTAGGCCGACGCGATGACAGGTGCTTGCACCGTCAAATCATGAAATCATTGGATTTCACTCCAAGAACTATCTTTCGATCAACCAACGTAGACTCCGGCAAGCAATCAAACTTTCGACTATTCGATCATCGTTGAATCGAAAGATACAGCAGATCCAGCACTTGCATCATCATTCCCCCATTACCAAGCATCCACGAAAAGTACAAAAGACTCAACGTGATTGGACGCCCGTAAACTTTTTGGTTTTGATCAACACACTGCGAAAACGACAGGTCAGCTTGGAGCAAAGAGGATGGAATGCCTACCTGCCGAGATCCTCGAGCTCATCTTCAAATACACGGCTGTACCTCTCTCTTTAATCGATCTATGGCGACTTAGGAGGCTATCCTCAAGATACAAGACCATTTGCGAAGGCTTGTTAACTAGAGTCCTAGCTGCCGATAGCTTGAAGCTAAGGATCACATATATATTACCACTACTATCGAACGGCGACTTCGGAGGTAATCTCTCCTCAAAGCTTGGTTATCATCAAACATTTCAACATTTGGGAGACAACCCCAAAGCTCGCACATTCAGACTGCATCTCAAAGAGGACAACATGGAATTCAATATTCATCCATGACATATTATCATAGGTGCAGCCTTTGCTCCTGGATCTTGGCTCGTCTTTGACAGATACGATCCTGCAGCAAAGTCACTATACTTTGTGCCGCCTGCTCCTGCCAAATCAGTCCATGTTGGCTTCCATATGTCTCCTCCTACATTACTTGGAGAAGGTATAGGAAGAGGTTATCCTCCAACCGTGGATCTGGTCGGGGCAATTTGCATCAAGGGTGCATTTGGAGGCATAAGGTGGTGATGAACTCGTGCTTTTGAATCCGCTGTTTGTAAGCTGACACTGGAACTTGCCATGATAGATCGATTGGAAGTCCTTTTAGACTATTCCAGATACCCCAACCACCAAAATCTGATTCTAGACTGCAATTAGTTAAACCCATACGTAAACTACTAAGCACTGAAACAGCCCTCTTATACTCATTTGGACCATCTCGTCGTCCAGGCAGCAGACACAGTGATATGCTACATCCATCACCCAGTGGATTGATTTCACTAGACCCACCGGCTGACGACGACATGCACGATATAGATACCTTGATCAATCCCAGATGGGGATCAACCTCACATCCTCTACAAATATCAACCATCGCACTATCTCCCGGTAAATTATTTAGAATGCTGCATCCTGAACGGTTTGAGAAGGCTAGCAATAACAGCCCACCATCTTCCCCTTCGCGATCAAAGCTACAACTCTCACGGCCGACGTCTCCGGTGTGTCTGATACCACCTCATAAATTATCGACATTCTTGAGTATGGTTGATCAGGTTGGACTTGATACTGAACCCATCAGGCTGCATCTGAATGTTGAGGTATATAGAGAGCATGGCGAGCCTTTTTTTCCACATGGTAAACGCACTCATTCAACCATTTTTCATACATAGGCTAGATGGTATTGGAGTCACGGAATAAAAGAAGGTGCTTATATCGATAGCGCATTTTTAAACCGAAGCGCACTATTTAAACTGGGTTTCTTTTAGGAGAAGTGTGTGCTTTATGTGATGCGGAACGTGAAGAATGGATTCATCGTCACAGATACCGTCACAATATCGCCCGATCATCAGATCATATTGTGGCTCGAGATAATAATGTTATTGCTGCTCCTGCATTAGATGAAGTAATGATGAGATCAGGCCCTTCTTCTAAATTTGGAATGCAAGGAAAGATTTGGTTGAAGAAGGCTTGGAGACAGTTGAATCGTCGACAACAACAAGAATCTGACGATCAGCAATTACACCAACCTCCGCAGCCAGTATTGTTTCCGTTTATTGCCTTTGAAGATATTTTGAATAGGTGGCTGGTGGATGAGTCTGGAGCAATTTCAGACACGGCCATCTTTGGCGGGCTTAGAGAGCTGGCTCTCTGGCATCGTAATAGGAATAGCCTGCAGAAGAGACCTGCTTTGACTCTAGTTTGGAATCGTGCTGTGAGGCTAGTCAGTAGGAGGTCGTGAATGCTGAGACAAGGTGGAACGATAGCTAGATTTAGACGTTATAGGAAGCTGAAGGGGCTGTGAAGGAGGATATAGTACTCGGAAGATTTAATGGAAACTAACATTATGTCAAAACCTCATTTGTCAAAATATACCATAAAGGCTGTTCGCAATCAATGAATGATATTGAGGAATCCAAGTATTACTACACCTCCGCGACTATGGTTTCAAGTACACTGTCCAAATGTGCAGTACTCAAGTCAAGGCTCAAGGCAAGTAAATCCAAGACGAATCGTAAATGTTAGGATATCCGTGCATTCACGTCCACCAAGTACGTGGAACTAATTGTAGATGTCATCGTTGGGAAAATCCAAACATGGATCGAGAAAAAGGGAATACTCGTTGGTCATTCTCTTCAGAATGCTATTCGTTGACAATCCACCTTGAAATTACCTCGAATGGCAGGGTCTTGGTCGACTATCTGGGTCAATCCAATATTGGGAAACGTGTGATGCACATGTCAATCTTCCTCAGTATGTGAATTTGGCTAGTTGGAGGTCTTCTGTAGCTTCTTGCTCACTTGGAACGTTTTTTCCTGGCAGTTGATTGAGACTCTTGCAGAGGAACATCAAGCAAAAGCTGCAAAAGGAGGCCCGAGTAGTCCTGTCGCATATGTCGAATCTGGAAATCCAGCCAGCACTCGAGTCGATAGTGTCTTGCCAAAGGTTGCTTCTAGTGTATTTACACTCACTCCCGACTCGATAATGGAGGGTGAACGTAGTGAGGAACCACAATCAGACAATTATATAGTGCAACAGCAGCACCAACAGCCACAGTCACAACAACAATAGCAGGACGACAATTCTCCTTTGATGGTCGAGATGGATCAGCGAGCAGTTTTTGCTTCAACAGAGCCTGTCGTAAAGCATGAAGGTTTGGGAAAACAGCAGCAATATCTAGCACCACCAGCACCTTCCGATGACGATAACTCTTCCTCAGTATCTGAAAAAGAGATCGACACTGACCACAGTGATGTATATGTTCCCAAGCCCACCGTTAGTAGATCTGGAGGAATACGTCAGCCAATTGCTCGTGGTACTCGTGGAAGACCAAGGACGAGACCGCGATCTCCAGCATCCAGTGTGGAGTCTCCCAAACGATGTGGTGTATCGGTAGGTGTAATGGTAGTCCTCGACCAGCTCGTAACCTCGAGCTACTACTCTAAAGAAGCCGGGGCAGCAAGCAGCAGCAGCTGTAAAAAGGGATGCAGCCGCTGCAGCCGACCCTCTTCCGATGAGTAATCCACAGCAACTGACCGAACTAGTAGTTTCACAAGGACACGCTGGTGCCACTATCGTACAGGAATTTAGTCACCTCGGATTTGATTTACAGTGTCGAGTAGATCAAACTTGGCCTGATGATGTTATGGAAAGGACGCAATCAACTATAGCCAATTCACCAGCAGTCTCTATCGCTATTGACGACCGAGGTGATTTCATGCGATGGGAAGGTGCTCGAGAATCTTAATTGGAGCCAGCTATGAACGAGTTAGCTCATTCTAATGGTTTGGAATCTCAACCCCGTTTCATGATGCAAGCTTCTTCACTTGCCATGATGTATGGTCCCTATAGCATAATGATGCACCATCCGTCTGCTACTGCCAACCAAAGGATGTTGTCGCCTGATACTCGTCTTGTAATGATGGGTAATAAAGGTGGTCCAAGTACAGCTGACAGTCATGTAATGGATATGCTAGTGGATGGAGACTCTCAAGCTATCAGTAACAACACCAAACATCTTCAACAACCGCTACATATGATGTCAACACCACCAGCAACGAATCCGGATGCGACACCATACACGTCTCTTGAGCCATCCCCTAGTCACGGAGTAGAACAGGGTAAATACAATATAATGGGTTTATCTGATGGGTGGAGTAACTTTTGGAATTGGATGGCTGCTCATGCCTCGAACCGCCTTTGCGACTGGATTACGTCTTTTGGCTGGCAACCGGATCAAATAGAATAGCAACAAGAACAATACGTATAAAAGGGACGCTATTCGGTTTACTGATTGGCTCTAGAGTACAGGACTTTGTTTAGGTCTTATATTTCTTTGGTGTTTAGTTTAGTGAGGGCTTCCATGTCCCTCCTACTTTTGTATCAGTACCTGCTTTATTTAAAATTTGTTAGAATAGAAAACTCTTGAAGAAACCAGAAAAATTCGAATCTGCTATGCCACTACGTATTATCATACTTCTTGTCTTATTGTGTTGATGCAAAATGTTGTTTTACAAAATGATTCGTTTCTGGGCTCCTTTACCGAACATACAATTTCATCATCCTCATCTTCTCTCTTTATGAAAATAGACACATCATCCAACTAATTTAACAAAGTCCAAACCCCCTTCAAACGCAAAATATAAAGAGAATCCACAGAAACACCCCCTAAATTGAACACACTTTCTCTCTTCCAATCTCTCTCCTCAATGAGCCTTTTCATCACTTCGAAATCCGATCGTAATTATTGTTCACCACCACTACCACCATCCAGTCTCCCTAGACTTCCAAACGGCTGCAAGTATGGATCAGAGAAGAGAGGCTCTTCGCCACCATGAGAAGGCTCCTGGTGTGGAGTCTGTTGCTGTTGGTAACCACCTATACTGGGAGCACTATTCTCAAGTGGTCGATTAAGTGGTACAGGGAGCTGTTGTTTGGTGGTTAGCCTAGCGTATGCAGCCGATGCACCATTACTATTGATTCGTATCATTGCTGCATTGACGGCCTCTGGAGCAGCCCAATCATATGGGCCTTGCCCTGATCCTTGACTCGGCGATGGTACACGAGAAGCGTATGGTGTCGTATCTGCATTCGTTGGAGGTGGCGTTGGCATCATGTGCAGTGGCTGTTGAAGATGGCTGCTGCTATTACTGATATATTGAGAGTCTGCACCCAGTGGCAGGTTCATCATCTGATTGCCAGCAATGCTTAAATTATTACCCATCATTACATGTGGTGGATGAGGGGGTGGCATCATTCGGTTAGCAGTAGCAGACGGGTGGTGCATCATTCGGTTAGCAGTAGCAGACGGGTGGTGCATCATTATGTTATAGGGATTGTACATCATATCTAGTGGAGAAGCTGGCGCCATTGACAATTGTTCAGATTCCATATCATTAGAATGAACCACCTCATTCATAACTCGCTCCAGTTCAGCCTCTGAAGCACCTTCCCATGCCATGACATCACCTTGGTCGTCAATAGCGATACAACCAGCTGGTGGATTGGCTATAGTTGACACCCTCCACTCCGTAATACCACCACGCCAGGTTTGACCTACTCGAGGCTGCAAATCAAACCCAAGTTGACTGAATTGCTGTAGGATATTGGCAGCAACTTGTCCTTGTGAAGCTACTAGTTCAGCTAGTTGCTGTGGATTACTCATCGGAGGGGGTTTCGCTGCAGCGGCTGCTTCCCGTTTTACGGCTGCTGCCGCTTGCTGTTGCAGCTTCTTAAGAGTAGCAGCTCGAGGTTTACGAACTGGTTGAGGAGTACCACCACTGCCATTACTTCCTACCGATACACCTCGTCGTTTGGGAGGTTCTACACTGGATGCTGGAGATCGCGGTCTCGTTCTTGGTCTTCCACGAGTACCACGAGCACTTGGCTGACGTATTCCTCCGGATCTACTAACGGTGGGCTTAGGAACATATACATCACTGTCATCAGTGTCGATCTCTTCTTCGGATGATGAAGAAGAGTTATCGTCATCGGAAGCTGCTAGTGGTGCCAGGTAATGTTGCTGGTCTCCTAAGCCTTCATGCTTTACGACAGGTTCTGGTGATGTATATACTGCTGGCTGATCCATCCCGACCATCAAATGAGAATTATCAAACTGCTGATGATGTTGTAATTGTGGCTCATGTTGCTGCGGCTGTTGCACTATATCATTATCCGACTGTGGTTCCTCACTATGTTCGCCCTCCATGGTCGAGTCAGGAGTGAGAATGGATCCAGTAGAGGTAACCTTTCGCAAGGCACCATTAACTCGGGTGCTGACTGGATTTCCAGATTCAATATATGCGACTGGACTACTCGAACCTCCTCCTGCAGCGTCTTTATGATGTTCCTCTGCAAGACTCTCAATCAACGACGAGTTGACTCTGTCAGGATCATTCTGTCGTTCAGCCAGAGCACTGATCCATACAGCTCTCATATCAGCTTTATTTGGGCATGTCTTTTTCAAACAGCGACATAATCGTTCTCTTGTAGGATGCTTCAGTCCAGTGAGGATCTAGGTCATGAAGATCGTGTTAAGCATTGGTGACGATGAGAGACTTGGTTCTACTCAATATCTATCCGTAACTTACTTCAAGAACAACTGCACAATCAATGAAGCGATAAGCTTGAGCTCTAGTCAAATCAAACCGATTCTTGAAATATGCTTGCACCTATGATGAACACAAGTTGTGAGTACTCTGCAGGCCCAAAGCAGCGAAAGAGTATGCTCACAGAGGTTGCTACTACCTATTCATTCAAAGAAAAGGAGTATCAGCACAAATTCTTCGTATTCAGAGCAACTCATTTCAACACTACTCACTCGATACAGTTTCTCATTAACAATCTTTTGCAACCCCGTCACAGATCGTTTGAATGCCGCAGCACCTTTACGTTCTTTTGCCGCCTTTTCAGTGGGATGTAGTATAGACCAGTCAATCTCATGCTCGACTAGTTCCAATGCACACATTTCAGGATTGTGTGGTTGAGTGTATGAGACGGGAGGACGTGGTGGTTCAGGCACCGAATCGACGTCATATGGACTGGTTGGAGCACTGGGCGATTCTGGCGATGGAGAGGGAGTTGGTGTTGGATCTGGGGACATGACTGAGACTCTCACGCGAGTTCGTTTCGGCCTGTCTGCAGGCATTATGGATGAAAGGCTAGCCTGCTGCTGTGATATATGTATCTGATCGATCTAAACTGCTATGATGATTTATATGAATCTATGGGGAAACGATGTAGGTTAGCTGTGTTTGTGAAATGTTTGAAAGATGGGAATGTATGATGTTGATTTGAGGTGAACCATTTGAATGAAAAGGGCATACAATAGCTCCGTCAGGCTAGACGCATATGTAATATAGCAACTTACGAATGCAGGTGATTTCGTCGCTCTGCAGAGCTCCTCGTTCGATTGGTGGTTTGTCCTTTAGAATAAGCTTTGACAATTACGCTTGACCAGACCAAATGACAGATTTCCGAATAGAGCGAGCAAGCTGAATCAGTTGAACATACCCTGTATCAATATGAATGCTGTCTTGAACTATGGTTCCGAGGCCTGAATTCGTCGTAAAAGTAACTTTGAATTCTTTCCAAATGTTGCAGGACGAGTTGAACGCAAGAATCAAAACTCGGAACATTCCAACAGAGAGGGTCATTCGAAATCATACGAAACTATTCACCATTTCGCGATGGATCTTTACATGTCGGAAACCCTGCTCTGATCTGATATATTTGTAGGCATTTTATAAACCTTAAACAGCCTTATTGCATCTTGGATACCACTAAACCAAGACCAGCTGCAATGAGACCACCGATTGCAGCAGCGCCCAGGAAACCCTAGCAAATACACGTTTGAACATTCAGTTCCAAGTCATCAGAGCTTCTCAGTGAAACACACAAAATATGAGTTCGTTGTACTTACTTGGAGCTTCTCAGAAGATTCGAGCTTTGCCTTCAACTCAGTGTTCTTCTTGAGCAAGAACTCATTGTATCCTTCAAAAACGACCCGAAAGACATTGTAAGCCAAAGGTCTCAACAACCAGCGACAAAATAAAACGCACGTTTGACGCCAGCTTCTTGTCTGTGAGTACCTAATTATCATTATAATAGATGTCAATACCAAACCAGAACTCGACAAAGCTTAACAAGAAAAGGTTTGTGACATTACCATCGCAAAATGGAGCATTTCCAGTCAATTTGCAACCACACAAGTAGTAGTCCTTGGTCTCTTCGACCTTGAAGGCCTTGGGCTTGAATTCAGTGCCCTTGTGAGAGCCATCACCTAGCAAGTTTGAATTCAGCAAAAAAGACAGTTGAGGTCACTGGATGTCGTGTCGACGTAGATAGCAGCTGTGACTGGTACTGCGAGTACCACCGTTCTTGTTACATATAACCAGTCCAGTACTCACAGAAAGGCTGGTTTTGACCTAAACAGTGAGTGGACAACGAGGTCAGTATCGTCGTTGTGGAATCTCAGATCGTCATATTGTCAAAGTCTTGTCGAATCTCAGTTGATGGCAACAATATTAACTGACGACAAAATTTCGGCTGACTTTGATCAACTGATGAATATCTGCCAAACACTCAAATGCTTCCGGTTTGACAGAATCTAAACACGTCGACCACAAACGACCGTCGTTCCAGTACTCACTCTTTCCACAGGCACAGTAATAGTATTCCTACTCGAAATCGATGAGCTTTTCGGTCTAGATCTCCATGCATAATGCAGCTTTCAAAGCAAACAATGCACCAACCTTTCCAGCTTCCAGTTTTACCTAAAGAATGGGAAGATGAACACATATTAGATGTTGCTCAGCTTGTAATGAAAATGAATTTCTCAGACGTTCAACATACACCAAAGGGCTTTGGTTGAACGAAATCAGGTAGAGGCTGTCGATTTGCATGTAACATTCGTGGAGCAAGTTCAAGGTTACGATGACAAAGGGGCACGATAATAAATTTCAATTTGGATATAATATTCATGGTGCCAATATTCAAAGTTTGGAAACATGAAGATGGTGATTGCAATGCCAAGCGAGAAATGTTCATATGCGAGAGATATCAATAGAGAACAAAGTAGTTAGTAACACACATAATAAAAATTGATTCAACTTGTATACGTACAGCAGCAGGAGCAGCTGGAGTGGCCATTTCGTAGTTCTTGTAAGTTGCAAAATGTGGGAAGTAGATGGAAGTCAAGTGTTGGAAGTTAGAGCTAAGAACCATAGGCACGAACCGGAGGACGAGAAAGATGGTCTAAACTGAATTGCAAACGTATTTGACGCGTCACTATTGCATTCGCCATATCTTGTATCGTTTACAAACAGCCTCGACAAACAGCCTCGACACACAAGGGGACGATTCGCAGATGGCATACAAGGAAGTTGGATCAAATTATCTCAATTGAGAAAGTAGGCACTGCCGACTGTTGATACGAATTCCTTGGCGAGCATATACCTCAGAACCACGCACCACGTTGTACATGCGGATATCAAACTCCATTTTGCTTTTTTCAAATCACAATTGCGGTTGTGAACTATCCAACTCAGATAACTCAATTCTCTTCCTTCATCACACCAAGAAAACCCAATCGGAAGCAATCTACAACGTGTCAGAGCCTTACCAAGACTCTTATCTCCCCAGTAGGTGGTTTATCTGGTCATCGTTTGTCGAATTGCGATTCACAGGCACACTTTACAACGTTTTGGTGGTTTGAGCGCTTGATTTGCACCTCTCCACTACCACAGCACGTTTCAACCCATGTTCAAATCTGATATTATCTCCAATTTCTTCATTATTAGTTCCAAATCATGGTCGTACCATACATTCCTGAAGCTCCATCAGCAAAAGACGCTGGTGAATGGGGGCTTGGACTCGCAAACTCTGCTGAAATGCCAGTCCCAGTTAAACTTCACGTGACTGGCAATCTACCTGAATGGCTGGCTGGTCAACTGTTCCGAGCTGGGCCTTCCAAATTCGAAATCCCATTGACCAAGGACATTCAAGCTAAAACTGGCAAGAAAACATACTCGATTCACCATTGGTTTGATGTAAGTGCTCCGTCTCTTACGAACTTTTGTTTTGGTGGTGGTATTCCACCTTGCCAGACAACAACGATCTAAAGACGTGCATCTAAAATCTCACAACCTACATTCTCTGCTTTTTGCAGGGCATGTCAGTAATCCATCGCTTCGATATCCGCACAGACGGATCAGTCTGGTACTCTTCTCGCGCTACTGCAAACGGCGAAGAAGCAGCCATTTCCGAATCTGGAATCTCTGGTGTCGCTTTCGCCCAACGTGATATCTGTCGAAGTCTCTTCAAGAAGGTCTTTACGACGTTCACGGCACTGACAGGGATTGCACGACCTGCGTCTTCTGGGAAACCTGATTCTGCAAAGTGAGTTCCTGTTCAACCACGCAAAGCCTACTTAACCTAATGACTATGATGTATCTTAGTGTGGGCGTTACAGTCTCGCTAAACTACCCACTAGCCAAATCAGCCCGAAAATCAACCAGCACGGGCAACGAACCATTAACGCTACTCGTCAAAACTGATGCCAACATATTGCAAGAATTGGATCCAGTCACGCTGGAACCTGTGCGAGTTTTCAACTATACGGAGATCAATCCGGCTTTTCCTGGTGCATTGTCTGCTGCTCATCATCAGTTTGATGCTAGTAAGTCTACTCTCGCAGCATTTATGCCAGCGTCTTGGATTGTGTTATTGATGTTTCTCAATGTTAGGCACCCGTGAATACTACAACTACACAATCGAATTCGGACCAAAAACTAAATTCCACTTATTCACCATCTCGGAAGCTAACCCCAAGGGACGTTTGCTTGTGACAATCAACAATTGTATTCCTGCATATGTGCATTCGTTTACTCTTACCGACAAATAGTAAGTTATAGTCTGACTTCGTATGCTGAACTAAATGAAAACTAAAGGAAACCCCACATAGCATCGTAATCCCATTTTACCCGTACTCGGTATCAATCGGCGGCGTGTCTGTCCTGTGGCACCAAAACGTTTTGGACTCGCTGGTTTGGGACGGATCAAAGGAAACACGGCTAGCTGTCGTTGATCGAAAGAGTGGTGCTCACGTTGCTGTAAGTTGCCTTAGCTTTAAATGGGCCCAGTCACATAGTAGACACTGACTTTATCAATTCCATTTAGACATACGTGACAGACTCATTCTTCGCTTTCCACACAATCAATGCATGGGATGCGGGTGACGATATCATCTTTGAGTAAGTGTTTTCGCCAGCGAAAAAAGATATTATCACTGGAAGCATGTAGCTCACAGACAAACCAACTCACTAGCACATGTGGGGTAGACGACGCAACCCTCGTAACGGACTTTTACTTAAACAACATGCGCAAGAAGGGTGGTCTCACTAAATTCCCTCGAGTGCGTCGCTACGTCTTGAGCAACTTGAGTCAGGCTATCAAAACTCATGATCCTAATGATGCGACCTTGACGCCATCTGCAGCATCAAAGGCACCAAAGGCTTCTTTCACGGTATATGAATGTACCAGGTCACCTGTTTTTTCTTCAACAAACACTAACACGCCTCTTTCCCATAGATCATATCAACAGTCGGCGTCGAACTCCCACGCTTCAACCCGCACTACCACCGCAAGCCATACCAATACGTATACGGCATCTCTACCAAATCGGATTTCATCGACGCGTTATGTAAAGTGGATGTTACAGGTGTTGACGCCGCCAAAGTATGGTCTGAACCACACTGCTATCCAGGCGAACCAGTGTTCATGCCTTCACCAAATGCCACGGCTGAAGATGATGGAGTTATATTGAGTGTGGTGTTGGATGCTAGTAAAGGGAGCTCGTTCTTGCTGGTGCTGGATGCACATACGTTTGTGGAGGTTGCGAGAGCTGGGTTTGAAAAGGACCATGTAATACCGTTTGGCTTTCATGGGGCGTTCAACAGCGTTGGAAAATAGGTGGTGAGAAGTACTGTGGTGTCCTCTTATATAACTCTGTTATGATTTCTTTATGTTGTAGTTATGTCGTAGTCTTGCTTATCTCATAAACCCCAATGTTGTCAACTCCACTATATGTCTGCGACGGCAATACTTTTCGTATCTGATTTTCTTCTGCTGATGATTCCATATTCCCATCGTCAGCGCAAAACTGCAGTTCGAAACCAATAAAATCATATTGGACAAGACCTTCTTTGTTGTGTGTGTTTGAGGATATATGTTCATTTCAATTATTACATAAACAATGCAGCTGAGTGCGATAGTGAATTGATTGGTACGTTGCTTTTGTCTATATGTTGTTGTTTTTAAAAGGTAAAGTTCCTAGACAGCATCTCATAAGTCAAGAAGATGACAGCAGAAGTAGGTGCAGATCTCGCGACAGTAATGGTACACCCTCTATAGAATCCCCTGATACCTTCACCGCGGTACAAGTCTCGTCCAACCTGGAAGAATGATGGTCGTTTCGGTTTGCCGTCTCGTCCAATCTTGGTGGATGATGAACTCAGGCCCAGTTCTTCTGCAGTTTGCTGGCGGGATTTGATTACGTCTGCTGGGAAGAGGGCTGCGTTGTATGACTATGTAGAGCAGGGGAATGTGTTAATTGTAGAGAAAATAAAAATGTATCTTTTAAAGAACCCACGACACTCACCATGCCAGCGAGAGCACCAGCTCCCATCAACTGAATAGGACTCAGGTCCTCCTTCCCATTCAGCTTGACATCCCTGTCTACAATCCATCGACAAACAAGTTCATACACACCAAACCATGCAGCACCACCTCCAGCCTCTCTCAAAAAGGTTCCAAACTGGCCTTGGTAGAGTCCAGCAACCCCATGCGTTTTGATTGTATGCGAAATTACGTGTATAGGTCCTCTATAAACAAGTGGAGTTTTGGTTGTTGCTGTGGTAGTAGTGACAGGTGGCGGCGGTGGTTCGGAAGGGTGTCCCGAGAATGGTATTCGTGGTGGACGTGCTTTTGGTGTTGGATGTGATGTTGTTGGTGATGGTATAGATGGCTTGGTAGTCACATTACTAGTATTACTATTATTGGTATTATTATTATTATTATATAGCCGGTTGACGTCCTGTACTTGTAGTTTACATTTAACGAGCTCTATAGGAGTGAGGATGAAGGACACTACCCCTCCGGATAGGAAACCGGCCAATGCGAGTTGTTGGACTGACAGAGCTTCGTTGGGATTGGATGATGTATGAGTGCGTATGAGGTTTTGAATATGATTGTATGAGAAGAAGAGAACCGAGTTCTCGACCATAGATCCAACCAGAGGTGGCGACAAGCCCTGGTAATAATCAAGGTTAGAATATTGCTTTGTATCGAACACAAACCCCGCTTACCTTGTACAAACCCAAAACACCTTCTGATCTGACAGTCTTTATGAAGCAGTCTATGGCACCTCGAAAGCGTGGTGCCGTTCCAGGCTCCGGTAGTGGTTGCGTTTGCAAACGAACCTTGACTGTATCAAATGGGAATTCCACAATTTTACCAGTGAAGCCTGCCACCTTCAGAAAAGCATATGACGTGTCAAAAACCATCCATGTGGACTCCAAATGACATAAATTCTGTTTTCATAGTCGCAATGACCAGAGATGCGTCCTCAAACTCCCCCCTCCACAACGTGGTAGTTCAAACAATCCGTGGCAAGTCGCAAACAACAGATGTATAGGATTGCCACACCCACAAACTCCAATATACAAGAAGCCAGCCACCAAATTTTACACGTGGCATATGAATATGTATCAATGCAATTTGGATGGCAACTTACAGACCCAAAGATCAAATCGGCCGTCCTTGAATCCTTTGCCAATTTAACATCCTCCTTCATTTGGCCCAGTCTCTCCCCTAGAGACTCGACAGGCGAGACAGTGGCGGCCGTGGCCATATCAGCTACTCTGTCCTGAGCCAGCGATTAGCGTCTTGTCCTTGAACACCTGCTGGGACTGATGTGTATATGTTTCGAATTGAGGGTTTTTGGTTGGGTCGAATGATTCGACGCTATACACTGGGTTCTTGTTTCTTGTGGAGTCAGGGTGCAGTGGATTGTCGCGTCTGATATCAAGATACATCACGAGTTGCAGAAAATCACGTCCTTTCTAGTATATTATAGCTCAATCTCTTGTCAAATCAAAAGAATATAATATCCCAATAGTACTCCTGATCACTATAACCGCGACGACGCGTCCTGATTCAGCATATGCGATTCTTTCAGATTTCCGAGGCTTCCCTTGTTGGTTGACACTTCAAACCATGTTGCTTAAGTTTGCAATGAGTTTATGCCAATACGTCACTTGAAAACCAGCATTGATCCTCTCAAATAAAGACGTATAATCAATACATGATGTAATATAATAAGGCATGCTTGGCAAACAATTTGAGTTCTAATCGTCCCCCTTGAGCTTAAACCGTACTTCCAAAAACACACGGAAAGTCACAACGTTGACACCAAGTAGCAGAAATGGACAAGGCCAAAGAACGCATCAACTCGATTGCAAAGCACATAAGCTCGGCCAATAAGGACGAGAAGGATTCTGCTGCTCCCAATGTCCTAGAAGCAGCTGTAACGACAACACAAACTCCAGCGAAACGCAAACTGGCTCTCGCAGCTGAGAAGCAGAAAAGGGAGTCTTGGGCCGTAAGTTTTCTTCGGCTGCAATCTTGGTTCAAAGCAGAGTGATCACTATTTGGTGTGACTCTTGTTTTGGTGGAATTTGTTTTGTGGTTCCACGATGTGTTCATCAAGGACAAAAACCACATCCTGCAGGTGCTCATACCTCTATATTTGATATCATAGGATGCTGTTGAAGAACTCGAAACACGACGCAAACTAGCTGCGGTCCTTAACGAAGAAGACCCAGGAATACAAAGACAGAGATTGCAAGGCAAACTCACTGCCAGAGAACGTGTAGCTTTGATTTTGGATGCTGGTAGTTTGCGTGAATGGGGTTCTACAGCTGGGAAAGCAATTCGAGATCCAAAGACTGGCAAGCTTAAAGAGTTTGTGAGAGCAAACTTCGTGGCTGGAAGAGGCAAGATTCGAGGGAAGGACGTGATTGTTGGTGCTGATGATTTTTCTGTTCGTGGTATGTAGTGTTGTAGTCTTTCTTGTGCTTGGCGGTACGTTGCTCAATCTCATCTTGCTTCGAAGGTGGACATGCTGATGGTGGAATCGCTAGAAAGTCGCTTTACACGGAGCAAATGGCAATTGAACTCCGTTTGCCGTTGATAAGATTATTGGACGGCAGTTCTGGAGGTGGATCCGTGACCACATACTTGAGTACTGGACGCACGTATATTCCTGCTATGTCTTCAGTCAGTATCATGAACAGACTTCTGAAGATTTCTCCAGTTGGAGCTTGTATTTTGGGCCCTGCAGGTACTTTGATGCCTTTTTCTTGTTTGAATATCATTTCCAATACTGCTGAGCCTCACTCTTTGAAGTCCCTTAACATCAATTTTCGGTGCCTGTAGTTGGAGCTGGTGCAGCACGAGCCACGCTTACTCACTTCGTAGTAGCGGTTGCTGGATTGAGTCAACTTTTCGCGTATGTCTCAAGCAACTGTTATTCTGATGCAATGTGTACAAAATGCTCAATTCCAAACAAAATCTCCAGTGCAGGTCCACCAGTCGTCCAATACGCAACGTTTGAAACCGTTACCAAGGAAGAACTTGGTGGTTCTCATATCATGGGTGCTAACGGCACATTTGATAACATTGTTGGTTCTGAACTCGAAGCCTTCGAAACCATGGCCAAATGGTTGTCGTACCTTCCAACCAATAGGCACGAGCTACCGGCTCGAATCGCTCCTCCAAAAGCTATTCCAGGTAATAATAGCTTCCTTGTGAGAATCCTCTAGCTGTTCCTTCTGACACTGAGACTTTCAAACCAGATCAATCCGTACTCCTCAACGCAATCCCCAAAAAGAGACAACGACAATACGATCCTCGAACAGCCTACTTGTCAACCATCATGGATCCCAACACATTCTTTGAGATTGGAACACACTGGGGTAACGATCTCATAACTGGATTTGCTCGTCTCGATGGATGGTCTGTGGGTGTGATTGCCGGTGATCCACGATTCAATGGAGGAGCCACTTCCGCTGCTGCTTGTCACAAAGTGAACCGCTTCGTTCAAAGTATGGCGTGTTTTGGTTTGAATACATGGCAAGACAGGTTTTTCTCATTGTTTTGAATACACTAGTTTGTGACCAGTTCAACCTTCCTATCTGCAACTTCAACGATTGTCCAGGTTTGTGGTTTGTATGCATTTTGGAGGTGTTTTGGGACTATTTCCAATCTTTCTCGATAATAGGATTTGCTGTTGGAACCAAGGCCGAAGCTGCCGGGACAATTCGTGCTGGTTCAAGACTAGCAGTCACAGTATACGATTCGACCGTCCCATGGTATACGGTTATTGTTAGACGGTTGTATGGTGTTGCTGGTGCCATTTTGGGTAAGAATACAAACGTCAACGATGCCTGGAATATCACATCGTCTAATCCACCATTCTTTAGGATGTCGTGGTGACGGTAACGTCGAAGGCGGAGGCATAAACGTACGTTGCGCATGGCCGTCCGCAGAATGGGGATCTCTTCCACTAGAGGGTGGTATTGAAGCTGCATACAAGAAAGATTTGATCAAGGATCCTTCACTTCGAGAACGATTGTTGGAACAGTTCAGAGAAGTTGCGTCTCCATTCTTGACTGCTGAGGCATTTGATATTGAAGGTGAGTTGGTCGATGTGACAAGGGTGATTTTATGAGCTGCATCTCAATAACTTTCCAATTATCCTAGAAATGGTTTCACCGGCTGATACGCGCGAACTGATGGTTGAATGGGTCAACTTGGTTTACAAGTATAGATTGCCTGAGCGTTTAGCTAAAGGTGGAAGCACTATGACCTATGCGCCTTAAAACACTGTAGTAGTATCAATAAAATCGAGTGCGTACCCTAGTGAAAGAGGGAATTGAGTCTGCTCGGTTCTGGGTGGCTTCTCGTCACGTTATTTCTATCAATACTCAACTTGCCTTCACTGAATTCACCGGACGCAGAGATACAAAGCCCCTACGGCAACTCGAACAAGAACGAACTGATTATCTCGTTATAAGGCACAATGAGCGAATTTAACATTCGTTTCACGACGAGGCCACCTACTTACAATACCTGGAGACTCAATGAGTCAAAGAACCCGCATAACACCAACATGTATTTCGGCTTCCGGCAGTTTTCCAAAACTCGTTGTCGGGCTGACTGGGCGTGAATTTTTGTGTGGGTTTTGTGGGTTGTTGCTAGGCCAAGTGAGACATGTATTTCTTCTACTTGAACCAATTCTGACGATCATCAAAGATAATTTTATAAAAAAATCGAAATTTAGTGCATAAAATATGTACCGGCTTTACGTACTTTCTCAAGTGATGGAGGTGCTGCAACAAAACATACCCGATTCGCAAGATTATGGCATTGTTCGGTGGGGATTCAGCTGTCCCATTATAGTATTGAATTATGTACAATCTCACCACTCTGAAAATTTTCTAATCGATCGGTACTAAAAAGGTCATGGTCCAATTCGACTGCACTTCATTTGGCAACCACTTTCTTTCGCCTCAAACCGCGTCCGGATCATTACAACAATCATTAAATATGCAGCGTGAATCTATATGTATTGTGTTTGTATATGGCAATGCTTTGAAAAGTGACTAAATAGAATATATACGTGGCTGATGACTAACAAAAACTTGACTACTATATAACAACGAGCGCCTTTGGTATATCAAAGACGAGTTCTATTCGGATGTGTGTGGATTGACGTTGGAGTGACTGCCCAGTCGTTTAGTGGCAGAAGAGTTGGTATATCTTTCACTGTTATATTCACTGCTTGCGTTCGGATCCGTCTGGGTTTTGTCACGATCTAGTCGAGGGTAGCATTGTTAGGAAACATAACGTCATGATCTCTCGTTCCTGAACCCGATCTACCACCAAAGACACAAGGTGCCAAGTTTCTAGTGACTGTACCTGAAGGTGCGGATGTGGTCTAGACGACACGTTGGCCGATGCCATATTCGAGTCCTGTAGTATTGATAGTGATTCCATATTACGATTACAGTTATATGAGTGCGATCTGTTGTAAATGTTTTTGGGTTAGTTGAGTGCGATGGTTATTCAGCCAAGTTTCGCCAAGTTTCTTGCTTGGTAAAGCCGATGCGACAAAAGCTTTGAAATCACACGATCTGTAAAGAATTGCGACCAAGGGGGCATCTGAGGATCCCCACAGTAGTAAAGAACCGCGACTTACTTTGTCTGATGGTTGCTGTTTGACGTTGTGGAGAAAAGAACTAGCGGTGGTGACTGACGTGGCTGCTATTGTGGTGGTTTCGTTGGACTGCTTCGATGGTAGTCTGGCTGGTAGATCTGGATGGTATAGCGTAGACCAAGAGTGTCGTTTTGTTCGTTCCTTGTCGTTCTTGTATGATTCGAGTAGTTCTGGTGGAAGTGGATCTGAAGGTTGCAGAAAAAACTGAGTCGCGTTCAGTTTCCCGGTAATTACTCAAACAAGCCACACCACAGAATGCGAAGCAGCATCCAACCGCCATGTGGCATCTTGCATCATTCATTTTTAATTGGGTGGCTATACGTCAGATATCTTATTGCGCTCTCCTGAATCTAATTTTCAAATCCCAACCAACAAACCAGACCGAATGAGTTATCTTGAGGTACCCACGACTGGATCGTGAGTCAATGAGATGGTTTTAGTACCTCAGATTAACCCTCCAAAACTTGACTCTACATTTTTTGAACAGATCACACCCATCCCGGTAGATCAAAGAGTAGAATGCACGAATTAGACTTTTTCTGAAAATTCCATGATTTTTTTCGGAGTTTCTTCAGCTATGACTGGTGTCTCGGTAGAAACGTGCAACCAGAATCTCGCTGACGAATGTCGTTCGGTTTTACGAGAATAACCAAGAACTAGGCTAAATCCCTCAAGTCGAGTACAATTTTATGAAAGGATCTACTTAATCACAGAAGTCTAGTCTCGTCTTGCTGTCGAGGATACCAGACATTCGATTTTTACGAAGTCGAGTTGTGGACATTACCAACCCCTGGTTGTATTTCATGGACGGCACACAGTTGCAAATCACTGATTATCACAAGCTATGCCGATTCGCCTGGGATCAAGTTGCTGGCACTTCGCTTTTATCTCTATATTTATCGTTGGGCTCTTTTGAGAGCAAATGACGCGTCCTAAGAGCTAGTCCTGATATATTGTATACTAGATCTTGTTATTTTGTACTTCTTGGAAACAAAATACCTGAAGAAATGACCAAACCATTGAAGTCATCACTTTCAAAACGCGAATGGCAAATCAGGACCTTCAAATACAATTTCAGTCCACCAAAAGTGAAGCAATAGCATTAAAGCGTTATTGAAAACATGACTGAGGATCTGAGTTTGCAATTTTGTACGCAAAGATCACGTTCGTGTTCTGATGTCTCCCTGCGAGAAAGGAGTTAGAATTGTTTTTGTTTTTCTTTCGTTCAACAACACGGTCAAATGGAAGGCCAATGCTGCATTAGTATCCATTCTCGTTTTCATAGAGTTCATATGTCAAACCGCAACGTGCTTTGACTCTTCGTCAACTTCTCAATCTTCAGTAGCGTTTTGATCAACGAGGGATACAACAGGCTGTTTTTGAAGTAAAGGATCAAAAAGGAGGAAGAAGAAGCTCTGATATACCGATCCAAGAACTGCAAGACTCTATTTAGTGAATTAGAGCCTTACTGTGAGAAGCGCTCGTAGACGGTGAGTTCACTATCCAGCTGTTTTTTTTGCAAAGGAGATTGAAAGTGTTGGCAACGACAATCAAAACATAAAGATTATGTTCATTTTTATCTCCTAATCGGACATTTGACATATCGTGATGGTTTTCTTTGTGTCAACTCTTCATCTACCCAACATCTCGACTCAAACTTGTCTGTGTCTTTTAGAAAACGATGACTATACCGCCTATACCATCGATGCAGGAACCGTCACCACCATCAACAATATCATCCAAACAGTCATCCACTATCTCAGAGCCTGCCGTTCCTCCACAAACCACATCGACAATACCAACTACAAAACAAGCATCATCTACTATGTCAGAGCTACCGGTCGCATCTACCAAACAATCAACATCCACTCTATCAGAGCTGCCCGCTACTCAACAGCCCACAACAGCAGTAGCAACAACAGCAGCAAACTGCAGTCAACCCAACACAAACGACACAGTTCCCTCTCTCGTCTTCATATCTCCAACAATAGACATATCACCAGCCCGTGAACTACTAGCAGCACTTTGGAAACAAGGGCTCGAACTCCAGCCTCGCATCGGAAACGTATGGAGAGCCGGTGTGCATGACTGGAGAGTGTGTACAGATAACGTGTCAACACCTAATGTAGTGGTGCTAGAAGAACACAAGACCAAAAGCGTGACAGACGAGGTGCTCAAGAAACGAGCTAGGATTCCGGAATTGGGATGGGGCGATTCTACGTATGAGACTAATCAGGCCGTCGTGAGAACAAAGAGACGTAAAGTTGCTGTTGCTGCTGCTACACCTGTAGTCGCTGCACCGTATAATCCATATAGCAATAATAATAGTAGTATGAACAGTAATAGCGGTAGTATAGGTGGTGGAATGATCATGTCAACAACACCATACGGAATGACTTATAACGTGCCATTGAGTCTCCCCTCAGCACCAGCCCCAATACTCCAACAACAGCAACCGCGACAAGTGAAGATAACCCAACAGTACGCTAATCGACCACAATCGTCTACTATGCCTCCACCACCACCGCCCCTTCAAGCCCAACAGAGAAGACCATCACTACTACAACAGCAGGGACAACCACAATCACCGATATCAGCCAGTGTAGCACAGAGTTTGAAAGACCTGTTTCCTGGTGTTAAAAGCAATAGTGGTGTTGGTACACAAGGAGGAACCACGACTGTTTCTACGTCAAGTGTGTTGTCGAGTGCAGATCAAAGAGCCATTGATGATCTGTTTGGTAGTATGTAAGAGACGCAATAGGATGGCAAAGGAAGGAACAGAAACTATATATATTTAGCTGACGTTGGAGTTTGGTATAGAGTAACGAATATACAATTTCCATCGTAAGATTAACAACACACACTTGTTTACCAGCGAAAGCGCAAAGACACTAAAGATTATTGTACAAATTTCAACTGTGTATTTCTACTTTGAGGCACTGTAAAATTAACATTACTAAGTTTCCATTATAACACAACCCACCACTCTCCACCTTTATCACACGCGCCCTCACTGAGCAAGCCCAGCAGCCTGCAAGATATTAAACACCAGATTCAACACCGTAACAACCGTCGTAACAAACAAAAACACTGTCGCAAGCGTCCCACCTCTAACAGGTAACCAACTCGGCAAAGCCCTGAACGCCGTATTCGTCACAAACCCAGCATCAGTCAATTGCGTAATCTTTCTCGATGCCAATTCATTAAACCCTTGGCCCGTTGAAGATGAATCTGTTGGTGACGTTGGCGATGAGAATTGAATCTTCCTATTATTGTGAGTTGGTCGTGTTGTTATGCTATTGTTACTGTGGATGCTGGTGATTGTGTGGTTGCTTGCTGGTGATGATAGAGTTGTATTGTCGTTATTGTTGTTGGTGTTATTTATGAGGGTTTCAGATTCGGATATCGTGGAGAGTTCGACGGTTTCGCCTCTCATGCGACGTGGTATTAGGGAGGAGAGGCGGGATCTCATTGCGTGGTTTTCTTCCGTGTCTTCTGGTATTTGCTGTTGGTTGTATATGCTTGATAAAGGGACGTTGGTTACGAACGGAAGATGTCTGTTGTGGCTGGCAGGGGTTGGAGTTATATTTGTCACGAATGGGAGACTGTGGTTCCTGCTTGGGATTATGTTTGTCACGAATGGTAGGTTGGTGTTGTTGTTTGGGATTATGTTTGTCACGAATGGTAGACTGTTGTTGCTGGGAGGTACCATCAATCTAATGAAACGGGGATTTTTCGTTCAGTAAAGACTGCATTCCATTAAACCAAAAATGGATAAATTAGCACTTACGCATTGTTCTTATACGACGCCTTTGACCTCTCATCCCCATTCCTCCACGCAACACTCCCACCAGTAGGCTTAACCCTCGACAACAACCTATTCGTAACACCCCTCCTCACTTCATCATCACGATCCGGATCCGGCACATCATCTCTCAGAATTCGTTTCAGTGCAGCATCATCATCCGTACCAGACACAGTACTACTTTCAGTACCAGTAGATACAAATGGAATGTCTCGTTCAGCAGCTGATGGTCTCATGATGGTTTGCAAACCTCGCAGTATTGATCCTCTACCTCGTTGCGGGAGTGGTTCAGCATCAACTAGGAGTGTTGTGCCTGTTATTCGTGTATGTAGCGTTGTTGTGGTTGTTGAGGTTGTTGGGAATGCGTCTGAATCTGTTGTGTCTTCTACTATTATTATACCATCTTGTTCCTGTTGCTGCAGCTGTTCTTGTAGCTCTTCGTCACCTAAAGATACACGTAGTCCAGTAAACGATGTCTGTGGACTCGACGTGCTTGATACTCTCGTTGTTCCTCTGCGGCTGTCTTCACTGCCTGTTGTTGTTCCTACTGCTGCGATATTAGGTGTTTCCATGACTGTCTTCAATTTTGGTAGACGACGGACACCTGTTGTTCTGGTAGTTGTTGTGGTATCCTCGTCAGAGGTTGTGTCTTCTACTACGAAGCAGAATGGAAGTGGTGTGTCGGGTGTTACAGGTGGTAGGCCATCATAGTTTGGATCAATACTCCCGTCGTCGATACCTCTTTGAATGGTATTCGAAGCAAAATGGATTGCTTTTAAAAGTGACTTTTGATGTCCCGTCAAGACTAGAGAGATAAAAGGTAGTGTTAGCGAGATGCATTTCAAAGCGAAAAAAAGCACTCGCGTACAACAAAGGCCATGTGAAATGCACCACGATAGCTCTCATCGTCGCCATTACCTCGATTCTCATTATATCCTCTCCGAAACTTGAGACACCTCAAATATATGACCAACGGAATAATAAAGTTGGCAACAGATGTAAATATAAGAGAGCTCCAGTTAACGAAATACGTCAACGAGCTACCGGATTGAAACGGAATCGCAACAATCCATGGCAGTACAAATGCAACAAATGTTGCTGATGATCTTCCTAATACTCGATTCTGAACTAGATTATCACGAGCGACGATGAAAAAGACTGGGATTGAGGTTACTAGAGCGACGATGGAGAAGATGTAGGTTGTTGCTTTTGAGAGGGTTTGCGGAACTCCTTGGGTTGTTAGCACTTGGAGAAGGTTTGAGCCGTTTGGGATGTTGAATGCCAAGCCAGCTAGAGTAACGATGTATTGGTTTGTGATTGCACGACGCAAAAAAAAACATTCGATCGAACAGATACATACGAATGATGCCAATAACCAAGTAAAACACAAGACCAATAGATACAGAGTACCATAAAGTCCCCTGAGTATTCACATCCTTCATCTTGATATTCACCCAAGACGGCACAATCGTTGTGAAAGCTACGCGTTCCATGGACGTCAGAACAAAAAACGAGAACGCCATATCAACTCATACTTACCAAAGTTGAGCATGATAACACCAACAACAGATTGAAATCCAGCACCTATAGCAGGGACACTGCCATTGGATCCAGCCAATGCACCACTAACCACCCACTGTATAAAAACCAACACCATGATGGCAAAGGAAACTAACAAAGGGGAGATGCAATACTCAGAGAGAATACACAGGACTTGAGTGTCTCCGCTTTGCACATACCTATCTGTAACCAGACATTCGAGTCCAAATCGACCAGTCCCATTGGAACACAAAGAATGGCGACCAACTACAAAAAGAGGATTTTATCGACTTCTGATCGCGGTAGCTAAAGCGTTTTCGGTATTCTACGTACTATCAAACCACCAGTACAAAGCATCCATTCATTTCCATATGGCGATCCCGATGATAATTCCGAAACACAAAACCATCCACTATCAGGACCAAATGATACACCACATGATCGTTTGAAGATGTCAATGATGATGTTGTCGAATGTCTAGTGAGGATGTGTATGTTAGTTCGTAGATGAGTTTACAGGGTTAGCTGTGTGTGAAGCGAAAAGTTTGTGTTTGCCAGGTCATCACACAACAATTTCGTCTGTTTTTGCCTACCTGAGCAGATAAAATAATAGCCTGTATAGCCGACGATTCCAGCGCTCCATACAGGAATATCTGCCCAGCAACATGTGATGCAGGACCAAAGTAAAAGTTGATCAAAGTACCAAACTCGACAGTGCCCTACAAAGTTTCTCCAATCAGCGTCCACGACCGTCAAAATCTCATAATGTGCGTTCAAAACACTTTGATCCAATAGATCCAATTCATGTGCTGACATACTTGAAAGTATCGGTTACCAGGTATGGCCTGCATAGCCTCGATGATAAACAGCGAGCAAAACGTAGCAACAATCCCGAAGAACACGAATAGCAGTATAGGGATTGCCCACCCGGCTTGCTGAAACAAGGGTGCAATGAACGGTATGCCAGTCCCCGTCATCCCGTTGACGAGCAAACATATGCCTCCGAGTGTCGAAACCGTCTTGATATTTGTGAGCTTTTGTTGTTTTGTAAAGTTTGTTAGTACAGAGAATCGAAAGATGATAGAGTTTCATTGAAATATATAGTAATGCCAAGAGGGTGCTTGCAACAGATCTCTCTAAAATAAGGTTCAAAATGTTGTGCAAAAAAACGGTAGGTTTTGCACCGATGTTGCTTCTTTTTGGCTTGATTGTGAGGCCCCGATGCGGTAGAGGCTGCTAAGTAATATGAATACATACCCGTTTTAGAGTACTGTTCCTCCTGAGAACTACAGAATCCTCGAATGTAACTGATGGGCTCTTCTGAGACATCATGTTGTGTTTGCCGTTTCGGAGGCGTTCAGTTCCTTCTACGTATCTTGCAGACTGAAATCCAGCTTGAATGAGTGAATGTATAGTGTATCAAATCAGCTATATATCGCTCTGGGTTGCATTTCCAGGGCTGTTGTTGTGTGAACGAAACTTACAAGTGGCTCAGCTTGAAGTTTGACCCCAGCTCCTACAATCAGGTCAAACTGAGGGAATCAGGACAGTTAGTCGATCTTTTGCCAAGATGCACGTTCCTTTGTTCCTTTGCACACACGCTCGTACGCGCCATCCACATCAATACGATCTTCTTGTCACTAACCCATTATAATATGTATTACTACCTAAAATCTCTAATAAGCAAATTTGAGGTTACAGATCCTGTCTCTATCTATCTTTAGTAGGCGTAGGAGGTCCTGCTTCCTCCCTTCTCACCACAGGGGGACTTCCTCTGCTCCTGGAGCTTGTAGTTGGGCTACTCGGTGTGCCATTCCGATATACACCATTGCCATTCTCAGTTGCCATTCCCTTCGTTGTTGTTGTTGGCTGCTGTTGTTGCATGGTTAGCGGCTGTTGTTGACTTGCATGTGCCATCTCTACATCCGACGAATGCACTGCTCTGCTCTTTTTATGAGGAGCACAGGAATGGAAGAGAGATTCCACGATGAGGAAGATGTTGTAGAAAATGTCCCACGGGTTAAAGGCATGAAAGAGCGCAAAGAGAGGGTTTGTGAAGCGGTTTGGTCCTTCTTTGCGATACTCGCGAGTTCCAAATGTCCTGGTGAAGGAGAAAGGTGTGGTTGTTGAGTACACTACTTCAATCGAGGCAAGGGCTTCAATGAAATCTCACCAGTAGTGCGCTATGGCGGCTAACAACATTTCTATGCATACAAGAAAGTCCTGCAACCCTCCCTGTATACACCCAGAATGTCAGATTCTTGTCAAAGTTGTTATACACGGATGTTACACTCCACATACAGATATGTTGGCCGCTGTCCAATAATCAGTCTGTTTGAGCACATTGTAATGTGTCAACACACCAAAGAGGATTTGCTGCCAGAATGTAAGAAAAATGACAAACTTGATTGACTATTATGTAACAGACGGATTATGTGAGAAAAACAAGTCAGCGGATCAGACACTTGTTATCAGTCATCTAATAAAAAAATTAGGCCTTGAAATCCGTACCAAGAACTAGGAGAAAACCAAAAATGTGTTGGAATTGCAACATCACAATCTGCCGATCCGCCAGGTTTTGACCATCTTACCTTTCCAAGGGGGTTTCGCTCCTTGATGTCCTCTTCCACAGTGAAATAGAGCGTCAACAAGACAAACATCGCTAAGGAGACGGCGAGGGCCACTGTAACCGTGAGCCACAAATGTGCATACTAAAAAAAACAGATATCAGGTTGAGAATGGTAGTTCTAACAAGAAAATGACCTCTTGTTCAATAAATTGCTAACCATTGGACTCATGGATTCTGGACAGTACTTGTTGACAGATTCGGTAATTGCCGCCGCTAAAGATGCCAATGGCTAACACAAAAAGCAATTCAGTGGTTCAACATGATATAGAGGCTAGCGTCAAAACAGGAAACACACCTTGATGATCACATATTGCATGACTCCAATCTTGAGATTAGTGAGAAAAGTCGACGATGAAGGCTGATAGCTCATACAGCAAAGTGGAATAATAAACTTTCGCTTCTCCTTATTCTTCAAATACAATTTCTGGGAATCGAAATCATCCCCGAGATAGAGTAGCACTAGTTCAAAGAAACTGTATATCACGAATGCTTCATAGACGTCCCTGATCAGATTATAGTATGTCGAATGGTAGTAGTATCTGAATGATATCCATGAGATGATTGAATAGATCGGGACCATGAGGAGGATGCGAACAATGTGCCGTTGCTCATCTTTGCTGTTGTAGTTGATGAGGTGACGGATGATCAAGATGATGGACAAGGTGGTTGCGAGGGCGGCACAGGCTCCAGCGATGATCCATCCTTGAACGTGTCTCTCCTCATTCACAAACTTAAAGAAGTGTTGTTAGAACTGGATCTAACCTGGATCAAGCTTGAAAATGGACTTACGTTCAACAGCTGAGTGAATGTGATGCCTGGTTCGATCTAAGTAGATTGCAAAGGAAATGAGAAGTGATGTTGGCTTCGGGCTCCAGAAATGCGTGTGTGTTGGGATTGCACCAAATTGTGTGTTTTGGCTGATGTTTCCAATTCACGATAATCAACCAACAGGACCCCGCCAAGACAATATCAAAAAGTGAGATGACCGATAAACCATTCCACAATTCATCGTCGATAATAGGTCCCTTTGTCTGTAGGGAACGTCCAACATCCAAAAAACAAACACAACAACGGTTTGGCTCTGAACTCGAAAACTTACGGCGCCCGGTTCAAGCTCGCAAATGCTCGAGTTGGACATATCCAGAATAATCAATGTCTAGTGCTACTTGACAAGTTGATTCCGCTGATAAAACAACAAAAAGTGGCGAGAACAGCCACAAACTACAAGTGTAACGAATAAGTTAGACGGGCTGAAACTCATTCGATACGTGATTATTTCATTTATATGATGTAATAGTACGTGTATTAATCAAGTTTGGAACAGTGCAACTTGTTTCGACTTCCACATCGAATGTGTCGCCTCTAGCAGCAAACCCACGGTTCGTGTACTAATTGTTGGCAACACAGTTGGTAATCGTGGACCACCTTTCGATGTTTGGTGCACTTTTCGTGAGTGTACTGGCGGTGAAATGAGGAGTAGTTTAGTTGCTTAATTGCTTAGTGCAACGCATCTGGCGATCGCCATTATTTCGTGATTACAGATGCCTAGGGCCTTGAAGAGCACTTGCAGAGGATACAGGACAAATTCTCTCCTGGTCAAAGTTGATGAAATCACCCTATCGTTAACTCAGAATGACGCTCGCACAGTTTTTTGAAATTCTGCCGGTTAGTTCTTAGTCACCTGCAAGACAACACTTAAACATTCTCATCATTAAAAACATCAAGAAGTAAGCAAGCGCTCTACAGTAAACGAGACAGGCCAATTCTAAAGCATCTCTGCACACAATCAGGCCGCTAAACCCGTCAAAACAGCTTGCATCACTGCAGATCTGCATCTTGTCTCACATCACAGACAGTGGAAGTATTAGAACTATACTCCAGAACTTAAAACCGCTGCAACACACACAAGCTCAACTACATACAGCCTATATTATCCATTCCTCTACAAGTATGCCCGCTACTAATGTCGCTACAAACGCCATCGTGCAGTACATGCAGCATCCACCGATACCTCTGTTCGTAAGGGCCACAATGGTTCTACAGCCAACAAAGTAAGTCCCATGTCATCTCGTGTTGCATATTGTCGCCTCAATGCCTCGTTTCACGGGCGATCGCTATATGACAAACTGGTTACTCACACGACACCTTTCCACATCTTTCGCAGAGCACAACGTATTCTCTCCGCATACAAGGGACAGCCTATTAGGCCATCGGTGCATCAGCCTTCAAAACCAGAAAGGAACCGAGTAGCCCGTGAAGGATTTCGATTCATATAGGCAGGCACAAACCAGTTTCACTTTTGGGATCCAAGGAACAAGCCTTCAAAACCATAATCCGACTTATATAACATAACATTATCATTTGCACACACAACACTCTATTATAAATAGTCTTGCTATCTCGTAAAAACCAATATATTGCAAAATTATCAGTCTGTAAACCACGGCAGTGTGTTGTGGTGTCTAGTTTTTGACTCAGCCCTTGGATTGTAGAGGAGAGTGTAGATCTGTCTGTGGCTTTACTGTTTCAAACTTATTGATCCATATTCTATCTTGGACTGTACGCATGGTGATCGCGAGCTTGATGGGTCAAGCTGTCTGCGGTGAAAAGTTTCACGAAGGTTTTCAGTAACGAGGAGGGCCAATGCTCACTTCAAAGTCATTTTCCATCCAGTGGCTGTAGTTTGCGATAGTGGCCGTTGAGTGAAAAGCTTTTGATAGACTCTCTGACGCGTTATTAAGGCTCAGAAGATAGATGCAGTACACAGAATCGTCAAATAAGATACCACTAATGCACTAGTCATCCATTGAACCCGAGTTCTCATCAGCCTGTCAACCTCCAAACATTTCCACGTGTTCGACGTGTCTTGTATTTTGTTAGTTTTGACATTAAAGCAAGAGGAGTCAACTCAGGGCCTTAGAGAGATAAATTAGACATAATCTAATCGGAAATTCTGCAACTTCATATATAACCTTGAACCAAGATGTCTGCTGTAGCTCGTTCTGATGGATCTAACGAATCGGTGAAGAAACGCTTTGATCCTGCAGTCTTGCAAGAACGTAAGTATCGATATTTCATATTTCTTAATCGAGATCTTTGCTTTCTCGCCGCATTTCTTTACGATGGGCGTTCGTCACATCAAATTCACCTCATTAAAAATTCAAGAAATTAAGAATTGTATTGCAATTCGACCTAACGATGGCCGTGGCAAACTTCAAATTTCAAGCACGTTATTACAATTGTAACTGACGAACTGTGTCAGACATTGACCTCATCGTGTCGGCCAAATATCGGATTTGGCATTGACCGTTTAACTTAACACTTTTCTCCCTCACTACAACTACTAGGACTCGTAAATCTTTTTGAATCAGCACCACTTTCATGCTGTGCTGCTGTCCTTGGTGTATCGTTACACTTCAGCTTTACCTTCTTCCCGCATGTCACTCCCATGCGCACCTACTTGTATCATCCCAAGCTAGCTACGCAGCTGCATAGAAATATTACTGGGTTTGCTATTCTGGGCGGTGAGTGCAACGTTTAGCATTTGTCAAGTGGAAATGATACCGATCTGCAGCAATTTATCTAAAGAACTTGTCAGGATATTTAAAAAAGCTGATCAACCTCTCTTTATATCACTAGTCACGACGTTCGAGGTCATTAACAGAGTTGTTGGTATCTTGGTCTACCAATCTGCTGTTGAACGACGCCTGAATGGGGAAGGAGATACTTATGCAAATAGCATCGTCGTGAAACGAGGAGTTCAAAGGCTGCGACCTGATGGCACAAGGAAGACGTTGGTTGAATGGCTTGTTACTGAGAATCTCTTCTTGAGGTAATTCGCTCGTTGGCAGCGGATGATGAACGATGAACGAGAATGTGCAGAACGGAACAGAATCTCAGTTGTTTCCATCAAAACCTTTGATAGAGTTCAAGCTGCATTGTGTGCTGTCTTGTTGGCTCTAGAAGTGGCAACTCAAGGATGTAAGGAACTTGAATGAAGGTTGACTGCGATTGGAAGAAGTTTGACTGACCGCACCTCTCGTAAGTTGGTAGCACCTCTGACGGACTAGTCCCATATACCATGTTTGCCAACTTGGAGTTCGCCCTACGATGGCTCTGGGCATTCACTGCGACGGAAGAGGTACAACTTTAAGTCTTGACGTTACGCGAGGACACACTTTATGGAATTCTAACTGTCGTATTTTCAATCAGAGCATCACCATGTTTGGCTTCATACCCGTCAAATCAGTCTTGCTACCAATATTCTTGGTAACAATCCAACGATTCAGGACTGCTGGATCCCTCGCTAAGGGCTTCATTGCAGCCGCGGTTGTCTCGCACGTAATGAAGTTGAAGCGTGCTGATGGTAAAGAGAATGTGCCATGGTTTTTGGAGAAAATGAAGGCACTTCCAGCAAGTCTACTTCAGAAGAAATGAAGAAGTAGAGAGTTTTTATATGAATTTGTGTGTTTAAGAGTTGACTGGTGTGTTTTATAAGGCCTGATGAAATATAAAGGTTTTGTTCTTGAATCTTGTGTTAAAAGCGCGTCGTTGAAGTTTGACACTCAACTCAACACCTCAAGTTCACAAGTGAGGCATTGCTACAAGTAAAGCAAGAATGGACGAAGTACCGGTAGATTTAAAGGCTCTGCCAGTAGTAGATGGCCTGCTCATTGCGTAAGTGTCTTTTCTTATGCTCCTTTCATTTGACATCGCGAAACGTAAACAAAACTTCTGAATTGGTTTCTTCAGGTACATTGCACTAGGAGTCATGGCAGTTATTCCGATCTATTTTGGGTCATTTGCCAGTCTCAAATTCAAAAAGGTAGGTAGGCTGTAAGTGAAAACACTAGTTGATCTCGAGAGGCATCAGAAACTTGAGATCTTTATAGAAAAACACTGAACTTATTGATACAGCAGACAGATCTAATGATACAGTTAATGAACTTGATCTAACCCACGCTTTCACATTTTCAAACACGAATTCTAGGCTGGAAAAGTCGCTAATGGAATTGCTGCTCCTCTGTTACCAGTAGAAGACGACGAGGAGGTCGAATTCTTCAGTTTGGAAGACGCCAAGATGTTTCCCATTCTGGGCTCTGCTACACTTTTCAGCTTGGTATGTTTTGCTTCTCACTCGTTTTGGTTTAAAATTCTGAATCCGTCGAGTTGAGCTCTCCTATGGTTTTGTAAATCTGAATGCCTCAAACTGGCCTCTCTCTTTCTCTAGTATCTTCTGTTTACATACTTTGACAAAGCATACGTCAATGTTGTCTTGACAGGTCAGATCACGATCAACAATCAAGAGTTTGCTAGTGAGGTCTTTCTGGACCTCAGAAGATGTCTCTACTGCACAGATTGAGATTTTTTCTGACCCTGCTCCCCTTTTTTTGTCATATATAGCGTACTTTGCACTGCTTGGTGTAGGGGCACTCACTAAAAGTGGACTGGCTATTGCTCGGAAGGCCACAGGGTGGGAGCTGAAGGGTGATTATCGACTCGAAATGTTTAAGCAACATAAAGGTAAGCCCGGAAAGCTAACGTGTCCCTTTTTGAGATGTAAGATAACAAATTATCCTGAGTACAGAAATCCTATCGTTTCACTTTGGGATCTTTCATTGTGTCTTGCTGGCATCCTCTATCGTTATTGGAGCATACTATGCCATGACCAAACAATGGATTGTATCCAATATGTATGGTGAAGCATTAGCTACATCAGCTGTGACAATGCTCAATCTAGACTCGTTCTTGACTGGAATCGCTCTCCTTGTTGGACTCTTCTTTTATGTACGTCATTACAAGGCCTGTGTATATCAAATCATGACCTCTCATCTAACTTATTGGTTTCATAATAGGACATCTTTTGGGTATTCGGAACAGATGTGATGGTCACAGTCGCAAAATCATTCGACGCACCCATCAAAGTAGTCTTCCCAAAGGACATAGTAGCACTCATAACAACCGGTGTCGCCAAAGGGAATGAATTCACCATGTTGGGATTAGGTGATATCGTCATTCCAGGCATCTTTGTAGCTCTCTGTCTCCGCTTTGACCAGGTACTGTTTTTGAGTACTGTATCGAGTGTTTTAAATCTTTAATCCGTCCAAACCAAAACATCTACCCTGCAGTACAACTATGAGCAAACTCAGAACGGACGTAAAAATCCTCGCAGCACGGCATTCCCTAAACCGTACTTCACAGCTTGCTTTGTTGCTTATGCTATTGGATTGGTCACTACTGTTGCTGTGATGCATACTACGAAAACTGCTCAGGTATGTTATCAAAAAGGTATTGCCATCTTTTTTTTCGCTTGTTTTTTAATATTGGATTTTTGGACATTTTAGCCTGCACTTTTGTACCTGTCACCAGCATGTACCCTGTCAGTGCTACTGACTGCTTTAATTCGAGGTGAATTGAAGCAGTTATGGGCATATTCTCCTGATAAAGACGTTGTGAAAAAGTCAGACAAGGCAGACAAGAAGGCTGGAGGTGCCGCTAAAGTTGCTGCTTCTGCTTCATCGTCTCGTAAGAAGCCCACTACTACGACTATTGAAGATACAGAAGGTAATACGCCTTTTTGTATTTGGCTTTGTTTAATGAATTTGTTCAATCCGTCTTCGTTGCTAATCGTCTCATTTTATCCTCCTCGTAACACGATGATGAAGACGAAGAAGACGATGAAGAAGGTGATATAAAACCTGAAGAGACTGAAATCAATGAAACAAGAACGACGAGGCGTTCTACCCGGTCAATGAACAGCACTGCCGCTAGCAAGAGTACTACAGCTGGAGGAGGAGCAGCAAGTAGAAAATCCAAAAGATCTCGCAAGGAGAAATCATATTCAGAGTAAGAGAGTTGCTTTTGAACAGCTTTTGTATTAGATGTGTTACTTTTGATCTTTGTCGATGTATATAAAAAACAGCCCTTGTGACATACGTTGATGATTGAAGTGATTGACTCGCTTTGACCAGTCTCGGATGAGAAACAGAGAGGCAAAGTGTTGATAGATACAATAACAGTGAAGAATGTTGGCGCTTTGCAAGGTCTTGAAACATGCTGCGCTTTTGCGAGAAAAGTTTAGTTGCTATGCAATGAATTACGCAAGTCGAACAAACTGGACGTAGAAGCTACAGTAGCTACGAAGGAACAAAGCAATTGCATTCGGGGCTGAATATCTTCAAGACTTGCTAGTCTCGCTAAAGAGCGTTTATTCACAGGCTTTCTTTCATCGATACGCTTTCCATAATGCTGTCATCTGCAGCATCATCACTATCCAGAAGTGGCTCCCAATGGTCCCTTAATAAGCGAGACGATGAATTACCAACCTCCAATACCATCAAAGACATGAGAGCCATTTTTGAACAACAACGATCATCGGCATTTGGTGAAGATAGCTTTTTAATGCCAAAGAAACAAACCAAGAGTCGGCCGTCTCTGAATGGTGTGCTGGGTGTATATGCTTCGAATTTGGCTGGCAGACCTTCTTCTCCTGCTGTCGTTAGCGCTATTGCTCCAGCTGCTGAAGTGACAAGAATTGAGAATCAGATGCCAACAGCAGTACCAGTAGCTTCAACGGGATTGTTTAGGACCGCTTCAATGAAAAGACGATCTGCTAAATTGGAGTCTCTTGCTGCCATGTTTGAGGAACCGAGTTGCGTGAATGTGCCGGTAAAAGCAAAGGCTGGAAGTGTGGTGTCTCCTGCTACTGCAGCTTCACCTGTCGTCGCTCCCGCGTCTCCAATATCAGTTTTTAATGCTAGTAGTGCTGCTACCACCGCATCAACACCATCACACGCAGCAGAACCAAGAACGGTTAGGAATAGAGGACCTTCATCTACTAGGGTCATTGAACCCAAACCAGCAACCGCTTCTCCATACACGCCTCCACATACCCAATCAGCTCCAGCATCAAACACCGTAATCCCATACACCCGAAAAGAAGATGAAAGCGCCATTGCCCGATCAGCTCTACGTGCTACTGCTCCAGGACCAATGTCGAGTCCCGCGCCGGGATGTAGCACGCCCCGACTTCCGTATAACCTAACCAACCAGAAATTGACCGTACGGTGTCTCAAGAATGTGTGGGAGGATTTTGCGACTATCAACGGTGCTTCTGCTCATCGGAAACTGCAGGGGTGGATTAAAGAGCAGGCTGCACAGGAAGCTATGGAGGCTAGAAATGTAGTGGTGCAAGAAGAGAAGACTTGTGAGAAGCAGATTGTGCAGCGTAGCGTAGCTGCTCCAGTAATACCTGAAGAAGTTGCGGAAGAAGAGTGTAATGTTGTTGTTACGTCGCCTACTGTATCCTCTGCCGCATTGGCTCTTCCTGGAAAGAGCATGCATGTGGTAAAACCTGGTTGTGATATGATTGGTATGGTGTTTTGTGTTTGAGTGTGTTGGAACTCCAAAACTAACATAATCTTCTGTATTTTAGTCTGTGCCATCCGCTCATACACAGCGGAAAGTGGCCACAAAGTCCACGAAATCGGACTTCGATGTGATCATTGCAATTCCTCATTCGTCTTGACTGCAGCACACGAATGTGAAGAAGATGACGAGCAAGAGCCAGAACGTAACATGATTGAAGGCATACCGGGTATCGTACCGCGACGCGAACCTGGACTGGAATGGCTCAGAGGCCAAGATGAAGACTGTATTCGTATTGCTATATAACGAATGGCCTTTGGATGAGATGATACCTTTAAACTGACTCAGCTATAAAAACCTCTATTATAATAATAATCAAGGGATTCTAATAAATATGTTAATTGATCTAATATACAAACTATCTATATATATGCAAAATGTGGTTGTGGTTTTATATACCGACAGCAACCAAAAAGTCACTTCAAACCACGAGCAGCCGAGTCTAGCAGCAACGGTGTATACACACGCTCACCCAAATGCTGGACCTGACTATCCGACCAATCCACAAACCCTAGGTTCACTCTACATTCATGCTCACATCTGTCTATACCCAGGTACATTATAAAGTCAAAGTCCGGCTCTGCTTTATACTCATATATTACTTCATCCTCAGACGGACGTAGCAGCACTACCATGTTCCCAAGTTTAGATCCGGGAGTTTGCTTGAAGGCTGATGCTTTTTCTTTAGCATTGGACAAGAGTAGTTCTAGTTTGTATGCAGTAGATCCAAACAGTGCCTGACTTATAGCTTCGAGCGATGCATGCTTTTGTGTTATTGGACGGCTCCAAAGTCCCCATTGTGTCGACCTCCTTGGTGTTTTGACTATTCGTTGGAAGACAGGTGGCGTGTCGTTCAGAAGGGTGATGGGCTTGATGAATTCTAGGTTCTCCGAGTATTTTGATGCGGCATAGATAGTGGCTGTTGTTGTCAGAGTGCTGAAGACTATAGCCTTTCCAAATAAGGTTGTCATCTACATGATAGAAGACGAGTTCCTTAGCGGTCGCTCATTGAGATTGACATAAAATAACGAAAATAAAGTAATGTGATTAAGATGTCAGTTTATTTCCTCGTTGTGGCCATTTTCAACCACAACATTCGTGCACTTCACAACTACTACCAACACATTCGACAAGACATACCGAATCAAGACCAAAAGATGGCAACCTCAGCTGTTCAAGTTGCTAGCGGTTATCCTGCTTATACTACCATTCGAGTTAGTTGGGCTGCAGAATCTGTCCTGCACGTTGAGCTCGTAAGTTGTTTAAGAATCCATTTTCCCGTGAATTATCAAACACCCTGAAGTTAACCGCGTGATGGATTCTCTAGAACCGCCCAAACAAGCTCAATTCATTCAGTACGTGAGAGCTCTGCAGCCTCGATTGTTTTTGCTAAAACTAGCCTACATTGTGACATCATCACACACACATTCAAAATGACCGATCCCTTCCCTTTGCAATAGTTCACAAGACTTGGGACGACATTTACGATTGCTTTAAACGAGCACACAAAGATGCTGATGTTAGATGTGTTGTCATTTCTTCAACTGGAAGAGCTTTCACTGCCGGATTAGATCTAGTTGAAGCATTCCCACCTATCGATGAGACTGATCCACCTCGTCGAATTCTCTTGTCGCAAGCTCATTGCCAAGAGTGGCAAGGTGAGGGAGACCGTTTTATTGAATCCTCGGGGGTAAACTTAGACGTTTTGAATCTCTAGATGTCATGTCATCGCTGGAAAACTGTGGAAAACCAGTCATCTGTGCCATTAATGGTGCATGTGTTGGTGCTGGTGTCGTAAGAAACGAATGTTTGACAGTTGCAAGGTACTGGTTCAATCAATCTGAGTGTCCGTATGGTTGATGTTATAGGATTTGATCACCGCATCAAACATCCGATACGCTACAAAAGATGCGTACTTTTGTATCAAGGAAATCGATATTGGCCTTGCTGCTGATGTCGGAACCCTGAACAGATTCCCAAAGATTATGGGCAACCAGTCTGTTTTACATGAACTTGCTTTCACTGGTAATGCATCCTTGCACATTCTAAATCTTGTAATCTGAGGGCTCATTCTTTGCTGTCATGTAGGACGAAACTTGCCAGCAGATGAGGCCTACCAGATTGGTTTGGTTGGTAAAGTCTTCGCCACAAAGGAGGAGATGATTGCTGCTGCCATCAAGACTGCTTCAATCATTGCTGAAAAGAGTCCAGTCGCTGTGTACTCTACCAAGAATCTACTGAACTTCCAACGTGACCACAGTGTTAAAGATGTGAGTATTACATTCCTGAGCGCCCTTCTTCTATCATGGTTCTGACTATTTTCATATTAGGGTCTTGAATACATCAAAGTCTGGAACACTGGTGGTATTTTGGAGATCCCAACTGCTCTTGAAGCTGCTCGTAAAAAGCAAAAGGCAAAGTACGCCAAGGCGAGACTTTGAAAAGGCAACGATATATTAGTATTATGACTTAAACTAGGTTGTTGTTTTACTACACCAATACACGTTTTTTGTTTGGATTGATATCACTATGTGTTTGGGGATTCAGTCCCGCCAGTCTGGAGTGATTGTGAATCTGAACCTCGCGGCTCCAGTATCGTTCTTTCTATATGGCCACCACTGTACATAATTAGTGCCCCACACATTGTTGAAGAGATTTACCGCCACTCCCGAGTCCTGCTTGAGAGATTGTGGCGTCAAAGGAACTGGATAGGGTGTCGAATTCCCAATTAAGACTAGTCCTGCATCAAGAGTATCAATCCATAGAGACTTTGTATGGCCTAGCCCCTTCCATACGTTATGTATATGCTGCATCGTGGGTTGATGTGTAAGATTGGATATGCAAAATGAAACCAGAGGAGTAACTTGGTTTACCTGGGATCCATTAAACACCACCGTCGAAGAATCAATCAAGCTCCCAAGCTTATTCATCTTCCAAACCCCACCTGGCTCGCTTACAACCGGATCAAACCATACCGATATGCTCTCTGGCCGTCTATCCCATTTCTTACTCAACCAGGAGACCTCAACGTCGATTCGCGTACCCTCATCATCAAGCTTCAGATATGCGTTGATCATTTGTGGAGCTCCGTGTATCTCATCAGCAAAATCCATCCACACGACAAACTCATTCCCCGTAGGACTAACCGATATCCTCTTTAGCGTCGTGTTGGCTGTAACGCTAGAGCCTGCTCCAAGACCCACTTTGCCAAAGTCTTTAAAGTACCAATCTACAAGAGTATACCCGTACTCGGATAGCGCTCTATTCACGTCGTGCTCGTCAAATCGTTTATACTCTAGCCTGAGCAGTTGACGATTCGACCACGAGATTATCTTGTCTCCACATAGCAAAAAGTTGATGGCGCCTGTAGTGCTATCGAATCCAATTCTCCAGTCCTGCCACTCGAATCTCGTGATTCCACCTACTGCCGTGGTATACGCCACCTTATAACTCGAATCGTCCACTGTGTTCAGAGGGCTGACTTCGTCCTTGACCAAATCAACCAAAGACTGCGGCATACCACCTAAAGCCCACTCAAATTGAGCTTGCCAAGTATCTGCGAACGCCTGTGGTTCTGCATCGTCTATATATTGTGCAAAGTCCTTTGGATCCCAAGCAGCATATTGTGTCGGCGTCAAACTGTGTTTGGTATCGGATCCCCACGTATGTTCACCAGCTTTTAGTAATCGTCTAGACCATTCGTCAAATTGAGATTGAGTGCCGGGCCATTTACAGCGGTTCTCTGCAAAGCAGGCTCGTATTCGTGATTCTGCTCGGAATACTGAGGTCTTGTATGGATCCGATTGAACACCTGTATGTAAGTTACCAGTGTAAGTCAAGTTAAAAGCCTATCACTGCAAACCTCCGTCGTCACCGTATATCCACGTATCACCAGCTTCAACGCCATCTATAACTTGCATTCCAGGTCGACACTGCTCAAAGTCTGCTACCATTCTGTCGAATGTGCTTGCATACACGTTGGCGTTGGGATAGGCTTTCCGTGCAGTTTCAAGAATGGATGTGACTTCCTCTGCAGTATGGGGGCCCTCTATATTGAAAATGGCTACAGTCAACCTCAACAGTTGGAAGATAGAAATACGTAAAAGAAGCCAGTTACTGTTATCGGTGTTCCAGGCGAACATGGCACCCACTGGACATGAGGTCATACACGTCAGCAAGTCTGGATCAGTGCTTCCATAGTTGCCAGGACTACAAGCAAAGAAAGGACCATCAGCAGCCATCATGCTTGACACGGCATGTCTGTTTTCACTTACTGGAGGAAGGTCATCATATCAGTATTCCCAAACTTCCAAATAAACGGTGTATCTTTCGGAAACCCCAACGGAGCCGATGCCTCATTGGTTCCAAAACTGAGAGCCTTCACACCCATTTCACGCAACACTGGCAATGTACCCACACTCATTCCGGGAACATCTCTCTGTGATAATACAGTCTTTCCAGGCTTTTTGAACTTTTCGTCCAAACTGTGCGTCAAGCTGACTCCAAACTCGACCAGCGTTGCGTCCATGTATTCCATTTGCGCATTGAAGGGAAACGCGTGGTATGTAATGATACCGGCGTCAATGGCTTTTGATAATGCAGCCTTTTGAGATTGAGTTGGACACTTTAAGCCCAGGCCAACAGGACAATCAAAGAAGAGAGATATCACTAGGGTGGTTCGAAAGTGTATGATTAGATCCAATGTCACGGTCTTGACGAACTTGAAGAGGAACTAACAATACGAGTGTGTGGTGTATATGAACTTGTTTGGTGTTCCTTCCAGCGTCTTTGCAACATCTATGTCAAAAGTGTAATACGTCAATAGATAGTTCTGTTCGCTGGCATGACCGGATATACCAATAGCATTCGGGTAATGAGTATGAAAATATTGATTCACCACTTCATTGGCTGGTAGGGTACTAGTTCATGAGAAACAGGTCAGTGAGTGTTGTTGATGTAGAAGATCTTGACCCAACAAACACTTACAAGCCAATATCAAGATGATTGGAGAATATGACGTGAATATTAGCGACATTTGAGCATCTTTGACCCACATTCAGAACGTGCTGTTGCTCAATACTCTGAACAATCGGCACGGTTATGGCGATTACGAGGCCAATAGGCCACCAATGGTAACCAAACATGGCTCTACGATAGATCCAAACGCGTGTCTACCGAAAGACGAGCTTTCTTTGGCACTCGTCTAAACGTTCTTCTTTCACTCCAATCACTCTCCACTCAAACGGGACTACACTTCCAACAAAAATGGACATAGAAGACATAAGGACACTGCGAAAGGAATTCTCGGAACTACCGTCAGATCTTATATATGTTGCTATAAGTGGAGCCTTTGTAGGGCTTAACCAGACGCCAGCATTCCCTGTTTTGGTCAAATGCATTTTAAACGATCATAAGCCTGAAGCTGCTGCCATGCTGACTCTAGTAAGCTTGCTGAATCGTATTACTATTGTCTGTATCTAAAGTTTCCCTGCCTTTCTAGTGTCGAGAAACGGTAATCTATGGACATTTGTTCAACGTCGAGAGCTTATTAAACACAGTCACTCCCAAAACCCAGATATACAAGACACTTGCAGTCGCAGGAGCTCCACGTGTCATCAATGGCCTTACTCAACTTGCGAATGGGATAAAGGCAGTTGATCCTTCCATTACACTGGCAACGCTTCAATCGAGACCCAAAGAACAATTCTTGGACTGGAGGCCACGAGGAGAAGCGTTCTTTGATATTGTCTACGACAAGAACAGTATGTTTATTGCATTGACGTCAATGGAAGGTTTGAACTGATCCACGTATTCTTACTCGCTAGCTCATCGCGTCAAATCGATCTTGAATTCAATCCACCCTGATTTACTGGATGCGATCCTGACAGAGCAGTATGGGAGAGTTCTCTCGGACGTGTCAACGCTCAATGCTATATATACAGAGCTTGGAATGGTTGCGTGTTTGAGAAGTCAAGGTGGAGAAGTTATGAAACAATCTGAGTCGCATCGAAGGGGTGCGCTTTATGTTGGTGCGACGATACAGCAAGTTGAAAACGTCGAAAAGATTACAGATATCATTGTGAGCAAGTTTGGTAAAGGGAAGTTGTAGTCTTTAGTAGCACTCATTCGCATCGTCAGCAGAAACTCAAATAGACCAAGTAAATCGAAACAATTGAGATCTATTGTGTCAGTAAAGTGAATTACAGTTTTGTGTCAGTAAAGTGAATTACAGTTTTAAAGGAGAGGATATCGCCTTTAGGCACTCTTTGGCGATGAATTCTGCGGTGTCGACCTCACGCTGTGTGCATCCAACGTTCATACTTCCACTAGTCGAGAAGGTCGAGTTAGGAACCGCGGAAAACGCAAGAACTGATTTCATTGAAACTCACGCTCTGTGTCCGTTAAGTTGCTGGACTGTTGCTCCTCCCATGACGGCTATTCCAGCAACCGTGAGTAACTCGGTCTCCCTTTCATTCAAAACCGCCATGTCTCCATTCAAGAGCCCATACACCAGTGGAACAATCATAGTTGGGAAGTCTGGGTGTAGTTTGGGCAATGCAGCCCTCTGTGTGTCCTCTAGTAGTAGACCGACGAAGGTCAGAGTTGATCAGAGAAGACAGTGCAGCGAATTCAGACAGCACGAATGGTATGTTTGACATACTGGTTGCTCCGTAAACGGCATCAAAGAATGTAGGACCTCGTGAGGTCAACTTTTCTAAACTGGCCGCGTTGAGATCTCTTCTGGCAGGTCTCTTGTCCAACTCCTCTATGATCTTTCGGTCCACTTGCTTGCCAACCGATGTACGTATCAGCTGCAATGCATTGATGGTCTAAATTGAACAAAACAGTGAAAGTCAGCGTGGGCGCCGCAACGGTTTTCTCAACTAAACTAGAGCACTCCGAGGTATTTACTCTAGGCATTCCTGTTAGTACAGCAGCTAGAATAAAGAAGACATGGATGCGGTTAGCGCATTCGAGCGATCGTTATATGGTGAATGCCAGAAATTGTTCATGACATCATACCTTTGAATACAGCCTCCCTAATGCGGTCTACAGCATTCACAGCTTGCGGTAAACCAGCAGCGAATGCAACTTTAACATATTCGACTGCGACCACAGCCGCTGCTGCAGGTTCATTCGCACTGGTCAAGGCGACGATCTAGGAGAATCCAATTAGACACTTAAACGGTGAACTTTGATGAGCATACCATTAGTAAAGAGGCCATATCCGTATAGTATATATGCCCAGTCTGATCCAAGATGCTCTGCACGGTCTCTTTGGTGAATGCCATCACTGGAATGTTGTTTTTTGGAATGTGCGAATTAGTACGATGAAGTGTTGGGGCGTTGACGTGATGCAATAGGCGAATAGGTGTGTTGTGCTAGTATGGAATCATTTATTTATTCCGCGATCCAGTTTGAATACTCTTCACGAAGCTTATTCAAGCTTTAATGGACGTTCTGGCTTGTCCTTTCTTCGATTCAGCGCTTCAAATGAGAAGGAAAAGCACACGAGCTACGTGATTATTCCATTATGAAATATAATCGGTTGTTCATTTCATCATGACATTGACGTGTCGAGTGTATGCATTGGTTCGTTGTTTTCTTTCACAAAATCTGTCATTAAAGCACCCAAACGAACAAAAAGATGACGACCGAAGCCGGGACATCTCCAACGCCTCAGGAGCCAAAGCAAAAACGCAACAAGAAGAAGAATGAAGTTGCTGCAGCACCAGTGGAAGAAGCTCAGGCTTTTGATGATGAAACCCCAAGAAAAAACCCATATGCTGAACTTATAGCAAAAAAACGAAGAACCTTAAAGAAGAAATTGGTAGGTTTTGATGATGTTTGCACAAATTTATGATGGATTTTCGGATGGATTACTCTCCCTTTGTTGTTTGCTTTGTTTCTGCATTGCTATTTTTTGATGTCTGTGTGGCCTTGTCATTTGATGAATGCATTTATGCAAACAAAACGGAACGGAAAGGGAGTCATCCATCTAATTTTCAAGTAAAAGGTCAATGTCTTCGTGGCCCTGGTCATTTGATGAATGCATTGATGAAGGCAGAATAACCCTGCAATCAAGTCACCCATCTATATCTTAACTAAAAGGACATATGCTTTCGTTTCAATAGACCAAGATTGAAGAAACAGAGACCAAAGACAAGAAAACGCTGAATCCAGATCAATTACGAATGTTGAACCAAAAGTCTGAAGTAGTTGCTTCAATCAAGGAATACGATGAGATCATGACCATGATCAATCGTATCGAAACAGAGGTGCAGAGTTACATGCACTATTGTCTCTGAATCCACGCAAGCCTGTCTCACCATACTCCCTGTTTGTCTGTTTTGCAGGAGACAAAATCAACTACCAAGAAACTGACTGATGCTATTCAAGAGACTAAGGCCCAAATCACTATTGCTGTGGATGAAGTCAAGGTAATTCTGCGTTTGTATTTGCTTTTCAAGATCTTCGTCTTCCCTTGTTTGAAGCATTGACGGGTCCGGAAGCCCTGAGTTGTGTTGACCACTCACACGTCTACGTATGCTCATAGAAAGCAGCTGAGAAAGACTTGCAGTCTCTTTTGAAAGTCTTTTATGTCTCTGGCTCTGCACTGGAAATGGATGGACGTATTACTGGTGAACAGCTGTATGGCATTGAATATCTGAAAGCTATCTTGTTCAACCATGAGCAACACACGTAAGTTATTGCACCCCTGTCTATTATGGCTTGTATTCCTCGACTTGCACACATCCAACCACACCAACCATTTTATATAGGGTGGAAGAGTACCTCAAGAAAGCTCAACATCATGTTTCTGAACTCTTGGCTAAGTCTCAGGCTTTATTGGCTCCATCTGCTACTTATGAAGCAGTACATGCTGCCATCGAGACTTTATTGACTACTGCACCCCCACCAGCTGTTGTGCCAACATCGCACTCTCCTGTTGCTGACCAATCGCGAGCAGCCACTGGTGTATCACATTCGTTTATGGCTCAAGAAGATGAACCTGTGGTTGTTACTGGATTGCCTTCTGGTATTCAGACTGCTGCAGTTGGTGCTGCTCCCAATTTTAACTTTTTTACTCCAAGTGAAGTCACTGTTGAAGGTATGTTCGCTTAATGTTGACGTCTGCGCTGTTTGACTTTGGTATAGTCATGACAATGGAAATGTGGGTGCATTGAGAGGATGAGTCAACCAGAATATATAACGATTAGTCTTAAATACTCCGATGGGAGAATGTTTACAACTCTGCCTATCTATCTCTGATCAATACAAGGCACCACACCCTTGGCCCTATTTGATAACAAAAGCCCATCGACTCGACTGGAATGACTCACTCTCCATCCTCAACTGTTTAGAGCCATATCAACCACCACCAGCACAAGATGAATCAGAGCTTCCATGGGGTGCTACCACTACTGATGAAGTCGTTAGCTCAAGTGAACCTGCTTCTTGGGCGGACGATGTAGTTCCTGCCGCTACTCCTCGTCAACCATCTCCTCAACAACAAACAAATGGTGACTTCCAGACTGCAACTCGAGGTCGAGGAGGTCGTGGTGGAGGAAACTACAGAGGTGATAACTCTAGAGGCAACTATAGAGGCAACCCTGATGGTGGATATCGCGGCAATTCAGAGAGTGGTTATCGTGGAAGAGGCGGCTATCGAGGAGAAGGTGGTAACTCTGAAGGAGGTTATCGGGGCAATTCAGAAGGTGGTTATCGAGGTGGGAGAGGTGGCTACCGAGGAAATGGTGAAGGCGGTGACCCTGGTTATAGGGGCGGAAGAGGTGGTCGACGAGGTGGATATGAAGGAAATGATCAGAATGGATATCAACAACAACCTTACTCTGGTGGTGAATACCGAGGTACGCATGTGATTCACGCAGTAACCTAGCTCTGTGTGGCTCCTTCAACTCACTCTTCACCTTTCTATCTTAGGTGGAAGAGGCCGTGGAGGTCCAAGAGGTGGTCGTGGTCGAGGTAGCTACCAAGGCCAGAACGATCAGCAACAACAGCATCCGCAACAACAGTAAAAGAAGAATGAAAGTGCTTTGCCCTCAGAAATGTAGTTTTGTGGGTCTCAACCCCTGGAAAAAAATGTAAAAACGTATGTCGCATATGAATAAAGAGAGACCGAAATAAAAAAAGTACTTTGATGTGTTCACAGCTAAGGAGTGAAGAACGTGAAACTCTCAATGGATCTTTTTGAGTACTTGGTATATTAGTAATTCCCTCGCCATGTTACAAAGAAGCAGTACAATGAGACAAGAAAACCAAGAGCAGAACGATGAGGTCTAGAACGGTAAGATTTCTCTAGCTTCAGTAACTATAAAAATGTTTCAGAAAAACGTTTCAGAATGAGGTCTCCAGACGAGATGAGGCGGTATCGTTTCGTTTCAGAATGGTGTATAACTGTGAATCAGTAAACGGACATGGATGCCCTCCTGTTAAGGTGAGCAAAACGAGATCAGCATTGCATAGGTTATCGATCTGCGTCCAACGTGTCCTTTCATACCTAAAGTATGAGTATTGCGTAGTGGGTGTGTCATATATAGAGGAGGAGCCTCCGAAGAAAGTTTCAAACTAAGTATACGATAAAATGTTAAAGTACTAAGCAAACTTCAACAAAACACAAACCAAACATACATCTAGCCCAAGAGGAGCCACGCTCGCAATCTGTCTCCACGTTATCCCAGCTTGTGTGATAACAGTCGCAGGGGTCGCTTCATTAACAGACCACATCTCCTCCAATGTCCCATCAGCCATAGCAACTCCCAGCAAAACCGAATTGAGTTTGACCTTTTGACGAATGGTATTCCAAACGCCTGTTTTGAATGTGAAGTCTCCTCGTCCAACTGAGACACCGTATGCTGCATCGCAGATGTTTGCGAGACAGAATGAAGCAAGTTGGATTGGTTGATAGAGGTAGAGATATGCTTCACCGGCGCCTGAGGCTCGCCACATGTGGCGTGTTGAGTAGCAATCCGATGCGGACGCACCGCCTGAGCATGATGCGTGTCCACCATATCCTGAGACACGCAAAACAGGGGTACGAATAAACCAGTGCATGAAATCACTTCAAACATGCAATTCACATACCACCAGGGAGTTTACCACCATTCACAAAATTAAAGCCAGTTGGAAAGAAGACATCATATTGAATGGTGATGTGAGTAACGCCAGCCATACTAATCGGTTCCGCATAGAACTAGAACCAAAAAACCATGTCAGTAGCTGGCAACATCTCGATACCAAAGCTTTGCATCCAAAGCAACATACCCCAGTTCCACCTACAGGAGTAGTCGCCGGATCACGACTCCCAGCCGGGTACACAACTTTCATAACCAATTCACTAGACCCGGCAGGATCGGTAACAACCTTACGTCCAGCATCATAGGCCAGTTTTGTAGCATTCCATCCATTCAGCATCGTGGTTGCAGTAACAGCGGTACTTGTCCATGTAGGTTGTGCCCAATAGCGTTGACAGATCCCGTCGATGCATTGCAGGGTCGATGGTGAGCATGCCGAGACACATGACGCTCCGAGTGTTCCTGGGGTACCTGTTGCGGAGGGTGCTGGAGATGTAGATGCAGCAGATGGGAGTTTGGTAGATGATGCTTTAGGTGAGGCGCTAGCTGATGTTGCTGGTTTTGTTGAGGATGCCAATGGGAGTGATGTGGCTGGTTTTGTTGTGGATGCCAATGGGAGTGATGTGGCTGATTTTGTTGTGGATGCCAATGGGAGTGATGTGGCTGGTTTTGTTGTGGATGCCAATGGGAGTGATGTGGCTGGTTTTGTTGTGGATGCCAATGCGGGTGATGTGGCTGGTTTTGTTGTAGATGCCAATGCGGGTGATGTGGCCGGTTTTGTTGTGGATGCTGCAACGCTAGGTGCTTTGGAGGTAACTACTGTCGAAGCTGCTGGTGAGACACTCGCTGTTGCATTACAAGTTCCGTAGAGTGGTTGGCAGCCAGTGCCGCAGTATCTACGCGAGGAAACGAGTCAAGACTTGATTTGCCTGAACGATGAGGAGTAGCAATCACAAGAAAAAGCACTCACGCGGACGATCTCCCGCAATAGCTGTATTTTGAGCAGCAGTAGCCTGGTGCACACATAGCCCCAGCTCCACAAGAGCCAGTGTTGTTTGCAGCTCGTTTGTATCGTAGATTAGAGCATTCAATGATTGCCGCGTCCCTAGAAAGTGCACAATTATAAGATTCTGGTATACGGTAGTGACTTCTCAAAAAGTCGATTTTTCGACCAATCCACAGTTTTCAACATATTTCTTGCAGGCGGAGCTTACCGTATTGTGGGTCCTGTACTTAAAGCAGATTCCAAAACGAACTATAATGGCTGTTAACAGTGATCGGTAGAGATTTTTGTGAACTAATCACCTTTTTCGCAACTGCCACGTCATCCAATTGGATATAGTAATCTGTGAAAATAGAAGTTAATATCGCTACAAACTTTTCTTGATGTAGCTAATAGCTCGTTGACACGTACCAATTCCTCCGTTCTGGTCCACAATAGCGTATCGTGTTAAATCTATGAAAATGATGGAAAAAAGGTGTCGGGGATAGAATCACGTAGAGACCACTGAAGCAAAGACATACCTGAGAGAAGTAAATTACTTGTAGGTGCACACTGAGCATCAGCAGCTTCAATTCGTAACTGAAAGTCCCTCGATTCTGTGGCTCGGAAGTACAGAAAGGCTCCTTTGGCTAGAACGATGCAGTCATCAACAGGTGCAGACCAAGCTACCAGAGAGATTCGAGAATCAGTGACAAGTTTAAATGTTTTTTGAATACCACATAGAATACTATTTTACCTGTTGTAGATGCATCATGGCTACGATGCGCCGCAAAAAAAAGTTCAGACAGATCATATTAGTGGTTTTCACTCTATGTGGTTTCCAATAGACAACCAGGGTAGAAAACGAGCTTACCTAGCATCTAAACATACAAAAACACCGTGAAGTTTGATTTTTAGAGATGCATCACCGTGAATGACAAAGCTTTGCTCGAAAACGTACCAAAATTAATTTTGAGGATTTCATTGCAGCTTGCTGCAGCGATATTTCCAGGAATCAAGAGGAGTGATAAACTCAAGGTTAATAAAAGGCTGGGCATTGTTCGCGTCTCGTTATTATCGTAGATAACAATGGTAATGAAACAGCTTGTTTTGATGAAAAAAAGTGCAAAGTCTTGTGTTTCTTGCCCTCTTTTTTAATCGTTTTATCCCAGCCTTTCAGACTTGTTTAACACATATGGACATCCTCTTGGCGGGAAACGCGAGCCTTTAAGGAGAGCTTGATGCGCCTGGTCGCCTTGTGAAAGCACTGCCCTTTGCAAGCAACCTCTGACGAAATCCTGCCGTTTTTTTTTCTTCGCACAATATACCAAGGATTTCTGACCGGTCGCCCATAATGATATATTGCAATCTTCGAATTGTAATTTAATAAACGGATTTCATTTGCACAATTTGCGTTTCCTCTGGTCAGTAATTCGTCCAAACCACCAACAGCTTCTGCTCGACTCGATTTGGCAGAGATGGACACAACAAACCGAAAAACATTTCAAAATATAAAAGACTCATCTGCTACGACAATAATATTATATCTCACGGCATTTATAACAAACTACAAGCGAGAATCATTGCAGCCGCAACTGCAAATGATGCAGAGTGGTTATGGGTACAGGACTGGTTACTTTACTTATTGTTTGAATACTATAATCGTTCCGAGAACTGGAATGAGCTGCCAAGGACTATTCAAGGGCTAAATCACGAGCCTCCCTCTATACGGCGAGATTTACTTCCCCATCTGTATTCATGAAGCACGTTTGATACACATCCGTGAAACGAGCTCTCGCCGCTCCGCCATTGAGGTTGGTGGAGTGGTCTGCAACTGATTTTCTGGTAGTCCCAACCATGAGCTACTGACTTCCAGAGAGCTATATGGATATCCTTAGGCGCCTCCTTCCAACCAATAAACAAACAGAAAAGTGGCTGTTGCCGCCACAGCAAGCTTGAGCCACGAAATGGCTCTTATCCATGGTAAAGCATGTTACTGATCCAATTACCTGTCAGCCACGTCATTCAACTTGTGTGAAAACCGACTTTTGTGCAAGCTCCATATCAGTGGATGAGTCCAGAGTTAAGAATCCGAATCCAGGGAGGCCATTCAACTTTTGATTCGAATAGTCCAAGCTCATAGCTAAAAGCACCAGGGGTCCATGTATTTCGATTTTGAGTTTCATGACCAACGACGGGGGACGTCGAGCGACGTTCCACAGCGTCCAACCAGCTTTTCAAAATGCCTAGATTCCAAAACGATGATCAGAATTCTAATCGATAAGACACAATTACTGTAACTCTTACTAAATGTCAAAAATCGATAAAGAGGATTGACACGAATTGTAGAGGCAGCAACAGCTTGGAGGTCTTGTGGGAGACCCACATCGTGATGTATCGAAGATATTCAAAAGTTTTGAGGAGTCAAGGACTTGACGGCTTATTACCGCCACTTGGCTTTCAGGCCCAGCACCGTATTTTGCCATACAGGCTGATGGGCAATGTGCCAAAGTCCAGGAAGGTTACGGTGTCAATTGACTGAGACATTGCCACGGTGCACATGCTGTTAGAGCTCGTCGAGGTTGAACGTTGGCTCAGGTTCCTCCGTAGTGATGCAATCTGTTTGCGATTCGACATGTTTCAAAACGACTATCTTCTCGTGGGAGCCGAGTTTACGAAAGACGAGACGACCACGATCATGGTCCTAAGAAGTGCCAGAGATTTGGCTAGTGTTAGTGGGGGCTTGCTCGGGCACACGAGCACACGGTTCGTTTATGGATCATTTGAATCCTACATGAGTGGTGTAGTAGTGTTTCCTTGGTAGTTCTTGGCGCAGTCGTGTGGACTCATTATTGCAGAATGAAAAGAAGCTGTCTTGACGTGGAGTGGTGCAATTTGGGTGGGTTGTGTTGACAGTCTGGTGTTTTGTATGCAGGATTGCCCGCTGCGGAGTAGGCATCTGCTCTCTAGCAACTCCACCGTGCTCCAAATTGAGAGATCTACGTGAATCTGTCCGAGATCTATCCTGATAAATGTGAGAAGTGGGTAATGACGCAAAGTTTCTGACGATGGCAACCAGATTGACCAGTTTGAATGATTTTTCAGACAATAAACTGCTAATATGAGTGTAGAAGCATGATTTGTGGCGCCTAACTCACATCCCACCTGTGTGTTGAGACACATTGATGTCAGCTCCTTTCGAGTCCGAAATTGTATCGCCTTTTTTACCAAGGTCAGTAAAAGTAGACAGTATGTCCGTCATTGCAAGCCGAAAAGTATGGCGAGGCTTATTGAAATCTTTCACTCTGCCATTCAATGACAACCGTGTGTTGAGAAAAAACTCAATGATTGACAAAGGTTTGTGGTTATAGGAACACCTTTAGTAGCTCCAGCTGCTCCACATCCAGTGAATCTATATCCAGGTGCTCTACGCCGGTATGTGCAATCGCTTGTTGTGGAAGTCGATTGGCCATTAAAGCAGTAGTCACAAACGACTGCCAACATCGAATAACCATCTTTCATTCGGATTAGAGTAATTCCACTTCTTCTGAACATGTGAAGCCATCCAGGAATGCCATCTACGGACGAAATTTACCACGTACCTAAACCGTGACTGGTGTCGTTGTAAGTATTGATCCTTTTTTATGCTCTCCTTACAACTTTTCCTTCCTGGAATTATGGAAGTCCTTGATGAAGAATCAGCGGCATTTCCCAAGAAACGTAGAGCTGCACCCGAAGAAGAAGAATCAGCGGTTGAAACTACTAGTTTTACTAGAATCACTAGTAGAAACTGCCAAGACTGCAGCAATAACAACAGCAGCTACAAAATCATCATCAACGAAACCAGCTGAACCTTATGAAGCAGAATTTTATGCTAAGAAACAAAGTTATAGGGAGAAATTCGTAGCTCCACCTACAAAGAAAGCATGCAGTGGTATGGTAGGGAAATGAGTTTTTGCAGTTTTTGAATTGTGTAGATATCTGTGTATTGTAAATCCGAGAATACATTCCGTGGAGCATGCATCCTTGGCGCAAGGTTTTTAGAGAGCGCTTCAAACGACTGACCCAACACAACTAAACGCTGTCGCTTCTTCGGACCTAGAAAACGTTTCCCAAATGTCGAAGAGTGATCTCATAAATGCTTTGAGCTATGATGATAAATAAAGTATTATATCTAAAACGGTATATGTAACAAAACTATGAGCAAGTAAAGCTGCGAGACCCAGAGTTGAGAGCTACAGGATCTTAATTAACTTATTTACGTTTAAAGACTATAATCATTCCAACATGCTTATGTCGAGGATGCGGTAACGAGTTCTTTGCCAAGAACTGTTCAAGGACTAGATCACAGGCCTCTCTCCAGCGTTGGAAGAATAGGTTGGCTCCGTGAGTGTAATCAGAGGGGTACTTCCATCCACGTTTGAAGATGTCGTTTATGAGGGCGCCCATTGTGCCTATTTACATTGCGTCAGTAAGGCGGTAATTACGGGAGACCTTACTGACCTTACCTTTGTATATACTGAAAGCACCATCATACATCCTCGACACAAACTCTCGTCGTTCAGCAACAGACGTTGGCGGCGGCGGCCTGCGTTGCAGTTGAATATCCAGCAGTTCCAATTCAGGAACTTTCTCAAACCCTTCGCGTACTTGTGACGGCGTTCTCCTATATGCCCAATTCACTACATTTTCAAATGATGCGGGGTCCAGCATGCCTTGCTCGACCATCTCCATTAGCACTTTGTGGGCCATGGAGGTTATATCGGATGTTGAGCTGGAGGAGTCGAAACAGCCGTTTGGGCCTCCGTGATCGATTTCTTCAGATTGTTCGACTTCGGTGCCAATTGTTTTGACTACGGCAAGAGCGCCTGGCTCCATCTAGATGTAATGCATTTGAGAAAAAGGTGATTGATGGGGAGATTCTTTTAGTCGGTTACCTCTTTAAGTCGATTCTGTAGGAACAAGACCCAGCAATCATGACTGTAATCTATGGACAATGTACAAGTGAGCGAGGATTTTACGAATGAATGATGTGTTCTTTTAACTTGAAGGTTTTGGAGCTCAAACTTACTGGAAGCCCATCGCCTAAAGTCCATCGAGGTCAAATTTATGAAGAGCGACGGTACACCAAAGGGCGAAGGTTTAGGGCACTCTTGCATATTCGGTAACGGGAGCCAGTGTGCAGCACTATACGACATGACAAGTGAGGCGCTAGAGCTCGGTAGAATTTGTTGATAAAAGGACCTAAAATAACTGAGTCAGTTTTTGACTCGGTTTAAATATTCAAAGAAGATGAAGGCACAGGTGGCTCAACAGACCAACATATTGGTACCACTAAGCAAACTTCAAAGTCACCTGGGTATCAAGTTAACAAAGGTCTTCTCATCCTGTTGCAGCCCGGATTCAATGAGTTGCGCAACACGACTCCAATCGTTCTTTGGCTGATCAGAAAGACAGACAATAATCTCAACGTCGTTCCCCGCAAACTGCCGTATCAGCTTGATTACGTGAGCGGATGGTATGAGTGAGTTGGGGCCATATGCAATCCCAAGGTCGACGATTGTGATGGTACGTTTGTGAGCATTTTGTTCCAACCATTGCTGTAAGTAGGAGTCGAGGATCGGAAGGGAATTCAGCTGGCCCCGTGCTTGTCGGTGGGAATTGGCATCATAGTCGTTCATGTATTGTGAAGCTACATTCTGTTGCAGAGTTGCCATCATTTCTATGACAACGTTACGGAAGAGAAGGATGAGAAGGATGTAAATCTGAAACCGAGTTGTAAAGAAATCAATGGTGTAGTTGGGATATTCTGTCTCTTACCGGGGAATTGGTTTGAGTCAACAATGGACCAAACTGACACAACTTTCGCAGTTAGAGGGCCGTTAGAGCTGGATCTAGTTGATACAGCCTTTACTAGGTCTGGAATGGGTTTACAGTGACGGTCCAAGTCTTCCTAGTGTTTCCGAGAGGGTATTCTGAGTGCAGCGTAAATCGCTTCCGGCTGGAAGAAGTGAATTTCGCAATCAGAAAAAAGATGTAACTTTTCGTGTTTGGAACGAACCAATGTGTTCAAAATATGTTGATTAATAGCAGAATGTAGATTTGTAGACGGCGACCGCTACAAAGAATTCGGCCGTATTCACGTCGACATTTTGTACCACACGTCAACTTGCACTCAAACTCAACAAAAACCAACGTGAACAGACACATTAGCTCAACTAAAGAGTCAAGCACAACCATGTCATCTCCAAAGCCATTCCCAGCAAGCAAGCACTTGCTCTTCACAATCCCTATTCCTCATGTTTTGCTCATCACAATTAACCGTCCTACCAAGATGAAGCAAGTTCAACCGCATTATTGTTCCTCTCGACGTATTTGATCAGCTACTAATGATCCTGTCTCTATATCTTAATTAGCTCTCTTCCTTACGAAGCACACTGGTAAAACCCATGCAGACATTTTATGACATCACATACGACTGGTCTTACATGTTGTGTTAAGGACGATACGTAGAGCGCCCTGTAAACCGACGTGTAAGGCCAGTAGGCACTACCAAACACGGGACTAACTTATAATCTCGTGTCTACAGGGAGATGGACAGAATTCTGAACCACTACCAGGAAGATGATTACTTACGAGTTGCTATCTTGACTGGTGCTGGAGACAAGAGTTTCTGTGCTGGCAAGTGTTCTCCCTGTGATGCTACCTTTTTTACGTTCGCATCAACTGAAACTCTTGTTTCTTACAGGAATGGATTTGTCTTTGGTTGGTGGTCAACAAGACGCCAAGAACTTGTCAAAGGAAATGACGTACGAATAAGCACGAAAGTCAATCTACTTCTTGCCAAAGTCGTTTTCCAACTCTTTCCTTACAAATCTGTAGCACTTCTCCACCATCTGGATTTGCTGGTATCTGTAAGAGAACCAATCTCACCAAGCCCTTGATTGCTGCAGTCAACGGTTTCGCTTACGGTGGTGGAACAGAAATTGCAATTGCCTGCGATATGGTCATTGCAGCTGACACTGCCAAGTTTGGATTGCCTGAAGTTCGTCGTGGAATCTTCCCCCCTTTCTCTGGAACGACCTTGATGGCCAGAGTACGTACGACAGCAGCAAAGCCTTCATGTTAATCGAGACGTAGTCAGACCATTCCAGAAGTTTCGGTATCCAGACCACGTCAGTAATTGTTTTCGAATCTGCTCGCTTTAGGTCGTCGGAATGCAACGTGCTTTGCAATTGGTCTTGACTGGTGAACCAATCACTGCTGCAACTGGTTACGAATGGGGCTTTGTAAACGAAGTTGTCCCTGCCAAGGTTAGCATCGCTTTGCCACCTTCGTACTGATTTTATGTGATAAATCAAGTTTGCTGACTTGCATCTTCAACGATAGGACTTGATCAAGCGAACTCTCGAATACGCTGAAATGATGTTGAAGGGATCTCCTGACGCTCTACGAGCTGCCAAGAAGTGTATGTCGCGTTTTATTTGAGTGCCCAGCCCAGAATAACAGCAGCCTAAAACCGTTTACTTTCTTAGCAATCATCCTCACTATGACCAGCGCCAACTGGGTTGAGGCTACAGACAAGGTCATGGTTTCTGCTGAAGCTCGGGCCATGTACAACGGAGCAGACTCAAAAGAAGGTAGTTCTCTGAGTTGCCTGCATCGTTTGAGGGAATCGGTTCTCACACATCTCATTTCATTGGAATTATAGGACCACGAGCTTTCGTCCAAAAGAGAGCCCCCAAATGGAATGGATACACTAAACTCTAAAGTGTTGGCGTTTCCTTATGTTAGTTTCGTGTATGGTGTTGATTAAAACCTCAGTCACACTCAAGACTGTTCTGTTCGAGAACGAAGGTACCGTGCAGTTTGGAGCTGATGCGTATTTGCTTGTTTGAATTGCATGAGAGGACTGATTTGATTGTACATCCTGTGACCGACACGACAACGTTGAATGCATGCAGTAATCGTACGTGTTCCAGAGGATTAAATGCAGCGCACAAACGCGTGAAATCCATCAAATTACGTATAATTTTAGGAGTTTTCCTAGCCCGCTTGCGTTTTGCATTGCGTCAAAACATCGCACTGTCTCACAGAATCGTTCAGACACAAACTACAAGCTAGCCGAATATAATGGAGACCTCTACAGCAGCGGAAGCCACTTCTCCAATGGATGAAGACAATCATATTCCATTCAAAGTTACATTCAAAGGTATTGTCAAAGAACATGTTTGTGTTTGTGGATCTTCATTGTTTGTTGGCTCTTTTGGAAGAGAGCTATAGGGAAGCTACCACTCATTTTAACTAATTGTTATCTGAGATTCAATTTAGATCAAACTTGGTCGATGTCTTTGCCTCCAACTGCTACCGTTGAACAGGTGTGATCTGTGTTCATTGAGGGTATTCGTGAAGCCTAGACTAAGCTCAATGAACTGTATACTAAATAGATCAAGAAGAGCGTTGAAGAAATGTCTGAGATCCCGAAAGAATTGCAGAAGCTTCTTTATAAAGGTACGCTCTCATGGCCTACCTGGCCAACTTCAAGAATGAATCCAAGCACATCTTGAGAACTCAAGATCTGAACTTAAAGAATGAATCCCAAGCATACATTGAACCGTCTGGTCAGGGACGCATCCAAGCGAGGCATCCAGAACTCAAACTATGCTTGAAAGATGAAACACGGACACTCTGACACTTACAAACACACTCTGACACTTACAAAACGGAGTTATCTGATCAACAGTGGTAACTCACTCAGCTGATCGACAATCATAGGCATCTTAAAAGATGACTCAACCCTCACTGAAGCCAAAATAATACCCAACTGCAAGATTATATTGATGGCATCCAAACTAGAAGCCATTACCTCGATCGCAGCAGCCTCATCATCAAGTGCACCGGCCAAGAAGGAATCTCTGGTGGCTGTCGTCACAGTTCCATTGTCTGATATGACGGAACACAAGAAGCACATTGAAAAGAAGCCAGCTGATATTGAAGAAGGAGTGTTGAACAAGCAGGTACTGACGAGAAGACGATGATTTTATTGGTCTCTTTGGGATGCCAATCATGATGTACGTAGATTCCAATTCCAGAACGTGGTCTGACAAACCTGTATGATCAACGAGGAGTCAAGACTCGTCTTGGTTTTCGAAATGATATTCAAGAACTGTTGGTTGCTACGAAAGAGAGGACTCAAAAGGTATTAGTATGATTAGAGATGTGGGAATTCGTGAAACCGGGATGCTGAGCTGTTGAACTTGAAATTCACCATTGACCCTTGTTTTGATCTAGTTCCCATACTCGTCGGTTCGGAGTGTGAAATCAGAGCCCATCCGTGACCATCCGGAATATCACATCCTTGTGATACAGCTTGGACCAACTGAAAAGTCGTCGAGATATCTCTACTGGTGTCCTGCTCAATACGTGAGTTTGCTATCGTATAGAAGTCTTGTTATACACACCGCAGTCTCGGCTCACACCAGTTTCGTCACTTTGTAACTAGACGGAATCAGTTAAGGACGCCATACTGGGAAAGTTCTCCTTTTTCTGATCCCGGTATTTGAGGTCGACATACAAAACTCCAAGCGTTCCCTTCTTTTGTAACACGGTTGTATTGCACAATCAACACACTCACACCTTTGTACACACACACACTTGTCTTGTATAAAATGGATAAATTGCAGTTACATCTGTTGGAACTGTTTTCACTACGTTTGTTTGCTATATATGGCTCTGAGCAAGATACATCACGATAAATCACCACTCCGCCAGGATACCGTATTGTAAAGATTTATATAGGACTTCAACCTCCATACACGCCGCTTTTATCATCAACACCTCTTGTTGAGCATTTGGATCAATTGTATGATGCTGCCTGAAGATGAAGTTGGTGTAGTACTAGAGCACATCATACATGATTTTTGCATGCGACGGATCATTGAATATGAGGAGGAATCCGTATTCGTTTGCATTGTTGGGTTCTGTGAAGCGTTGGATTGTTGCGACCATGGTAGGAAAACTTTTTTCGACACAAGTCTATCCACGACGACATTGGCAGATTGAATCGAGCTTTCTGGATGACGAGATATGGAGCCCAGTCGCCCCTGTTTGATGATTGCATGTGTGAGATATGACCAAGTCATGAAAGACATAGCAGGCCGAACAAGGACATATGGACATGACATGTTACTCACTCATACATCCCGTCCTTTATGTGTCGAAGCTTTTGTCAAAACAAGGCAACCCAGGATCACGTTATTTAGCCTTATATAATCGTAATATCACCAAAAGTAGTGAAAGCCTGAAAATCTGTACGTCTGTTGAAATGCAAACAAAGTAGATGGTGTACATATCTGTTATTTTTGTACATTTCTTTTGATTTCATCTAAATAGCAACATTGGCAATAAACTGAGGTGGTTTGAGCGGTAATACATTGGTACATTATACAAGCTTCACATTATCAACGTTAAACGAATCTCCCGAGCCGGCAGCGACCACACTTCCTAATAACCTGGTCTTTCTAGTCATACTCGAGTCTGCTAAATCATACAGAGTCACCAAATTGAAGCATAGGGCTTCGCAAGCGCCAGCTGAGGTTGGACGCTCAATAGCCACCTATAATACGAAGCGTGAGAAGAGAACTGCAACATAAACCGTAAAACTACTTACAGATTCAAGGAAAGACACTGCTTGCGAAACGTTGCCCATATACAAGAGACTAACTGCCAAGTTGTTGACAGCACTTGGATGTGTCGGATCCAGCGTGATGAGATCTGTTAAATGAGAGGCAGCACCACTAAAGTCACTATCAGCCATACATAGCAATGCTCGTGACATGAGTACCAATGCTGGTCGAGACCCATATGTTGCAGCTGGAGGTCGAGTATTTGATGGTGGTAATATGATAGCACCAGTGAGTCGTTCAACCCGTGCGAATGCTTCTCGTGCTAATGATATAGATCCTAACGTCAGGTACGTACGTCCCATCGCAGCTATTATATCTACGTCGTCTGCATGATCTATTGATATGGCGTTCAAGAGTTTGACGGCTTCTGGGTGCTCGTTCAAGGCCGTCAAGTGCGAAACTTGAAGCAATCGTAACTGTACGTGCCGTGACTTCCATACATTTAGATACTCTTCCTCTTCTGGAGTCAGTTGAGTGCCTCGACTCAACAAGAATCGTGCTTCCCTTCTACATTCTCGACAGAGACGATATAAAGCGTCTATACATTCAGCATGACGACCCCTTAATGCAGGAAGGCGGGCACCCAATACTCTTAATGCAAAAGGTACCATACATCCTGCTGTGTTTGGGTATATATCTGGAAAACGTTCAAAACGAAACTCTATCGAGTCTAGTCTTAAAGCATCCAGTTCCTTTTCCGCCATATCATATAATCGTAGTCGAGCTAGAGAGCTCAATCGAATCAGCCATAGCAGACCCAAGACTTCTAAATCTGCTGGTGATGACTCGAGTATATGTTTCTTGGCTAGCATGGCTGCGGACCTGAAAGATCCCGATACCAGTAACCGAAGGAAGCCATCATACGTTTCTACTACGTCCTCGACTTTGAGGAGTCGTCGAGTAGGTCTAGTTTCAGGAATGGTGAAGACTTTATTTATGAGTTCTCCCACTTGATCGACCATTGGAACTTCATGCAAGATGCCAGGATCAATCCACCGTCTGGTTGGTAGGACTGAGTATCGGGGATCACCTGCTAATAGCGATGCCTTGACAGGCGATGGTACTCGTTGTGGTGACGACCGAGTCTCAGTGGTCGTAATCGGTGGTGGAATATCAGGGGGTGGCCTTTCGACTACATCAGAAGACTCTACAGCAACCTCTGTTTGATCCACTCTAGTCTCTTTGATGTTGGATATTTGGGTTTGCTCTGGCATACTTATACTCTCTGACGATAAGAAAGTTTCTGCTACAGGCGGAGTTGGTCTACCTTCTGCCAATAAATCTATTGAGATAGCTCCTTCCATAGTTGATGTTTCAAAAGTTTCCTCTGTTCTATATGTTTCTACAGGACCTTCTTCCAACAGGCTTGACTCTACCGCCTGACTTGGTGAAGGCAAGTCCAAATCAAGGGTCTCTGATGGCAGCAGATCGGGCTCTACTACATCACTCTGATACGGAGATGAAATATTTGTGGTTTCCAATACAGGATGCTTTGAAGCCCATTGCTCTGGCTCAGCCTCATCATCATCGTCCTTTAAAAAGTCTGCAGAGGCGCCAAAGAGGGACGAAGATGGGTCCTCTGGAAACAAATCTTCAATAGGTCTCATTACTGGTGCTATTGACTCTGAATCTATATCCCGAGATTCGACAAATGACGTCCCAAATGGAGATAGAGCTTCAACCCGCTCTTGATACTCGCTCTGCTCTATGGATTCAACATTTGGTTCTATAGACTCGATTGGCCCCGGATCCTTAGTTTCCAAGGATTCGACGGCTTGCTCTGCCGTTTCAATAGGCTGAGTAGCTTCAACAGGTTCTTCTACAGGCTCGACATGCTTCTGATGCTGACTTTGCTGTATGGACTCCACATGTTGCTCTGACGGCTCGACAAGTTCCTGGTGATGAGGTTGCTGAATGGATTGTACATGTTGTTCTATTACCTCTACATGCTCCTGGTGATGAGGTTGCTGAATGGATTGTACATGTTGTTCTATTGCCTCAACAGGCTCCTGATGCTGCGTTTCCTGTATGGCCTCTACATGTTGACCTGCGGGCTCAACAAGGTCCGAATACTGAGGCTGCTTGACGGATTCTAGACGCTCAACAGGTTCCCGAACCTGTGTTTGTTCGGTTACTTCTACAGGCTGTATGACATTTGGTTCCGAAGTTGACTCTTTAGGCTGCATTGGAAGATTCGATTCTGGACCTACTACTACATTATAGTTTATTTCTTCTACTTGAGCAGCTATGACCACTGGCTCAAGAGGTGCATCCAATTCAGCATGTTGAGTAAATGTGCTGGGTTGACTAGTAACAGCTGGTACGCTATCGACCTCAGCAGCGATATATGATGGTATTTCGACACTTCTGCTCGTTTCTGCAGCAGGTATCGTCTCTGTAAACTCTCCGTCCATAAAGTCAGTAAATGAAGTTGATTTAGGTGGCTCCGACTGAGTTGTAACCACGGACGGAGCTGTGTCTATCTGTAATTCTGCATTCTGGAAGGAATTGTAAACTTCAGGTGCTGATAAGGGTGTCAGACTCGACGGCTGTGCAAATGTGATGGGTTCTGAGTTTACAACAGCTCCCGAATGTCCTAAATATAGAAAAACATGAGCTTCCAGAGTGAAAAGGAACGGTATGCGGACAGCTACAACTACTGTACCAGTAGAAACAAAGTCATCTATACCAGCTGACACAAATTCATCGAATTCAGATGACTCCTCCCTCTGAACAAAAGCAGCGGTTTCAAAAGACGATCTAGGTTTATCATAGTCCGACACCATACTACTACTAGTTGACGGATTGTTTACAGCTGCTGATACGTATTGTCCTGCTTCTTCAAACGGAGCTGGATCGGCACTAACAAAGTCTCCCATATCTGTTTTCGATGACGACGTTGATTTCACTTCCTCCAGCTTTACAGGATCATCTAACTGAATCATGGGTGTTGATCCACCTACAGCACTCTTCAATGGGTTCTCTACATATGCAGATCCTCTATTAGAAGATGGTGCTACCGGATTATCAAACGGATCGTCTGATGCTGCGGGCGGAAACAAATTTGATGGTACTGGAGGTGGGAAGCTTGCCCAGATCGATTGAGATGCTGGTATTATAGGTGCAGTGGACGATGGCATCATAAATGGCGACGATGTTTCGCCTGGCTGTTTGGGAGACGATCTTACAGTAGGGTGTATTATTTGAGCTGACGACGTGAATTGTACAGGCGAAGACGCTACTGGATGTATAGGCATGAATGACATGGATTGCATCCCTTGTTGTGGCGATGGAGACCTAGATTGCGACTGTTGTGGCGATGGAGACCTAGATTGCGATTGAGGTGCGGCAAAACTCGCTACGAATGGTGGTGCTGGTACTGTTGGTGACGGTGAAGCACGATTTGATCCACTTCCAGCAAAGCTTGCGGCAAAGAGCGGAACCAAGGGGTCAGAGGTACGTCCTGTCACTGGTCCAGCATCTCCTCCTAATGATATTACAGATGCGATCGACATTGTGGAAGGCTGATGACCTGCACACGCAACAGACCCACGTGTTAGTATCAGCGAATTAAGGAGACCTCAAAGATTGCCTAGTTCAGTTGCAATGCTTACTTAATTGCCTAGGAATCTTTTGATAAGTCATCGTTCTATCTGGAGACGTGTCCAAACTTGATACATTACTCATGCCCAGACCGACAGCGCTTGGTAATTCATACGACGTTCGTGTTGGTTGCGATTGTGGTGTTGGTGAAGAATACGAACTTGGCCCAAATAAAGAGAACGCAGTACTACTAGACGTGCCGAAAGGAATTGGTGCATCTAGTATCGATTGCACAGTTCCTATATTGGCAAACGACGGCACGAGAGGTTTTGCACTTGATGCTGAATACAAATTCGAGATAGATCCCTGAGGAGTGTTGATGTCGAGCAGAGATACTTCTGGCTCCTGCTGACGATTTATATCGTTACCATTCGTTTTAGGATCCATTTTTGGCTTTACACGTCAGCTCTACTATCTGCCAAAATCGAAATTGGTAAGCTCTTAAAGAATCACGAGATGCAAGATAGAACTGAGAACTCACAGCGATACGTACTTTGAGATTAATTGTTGTGCTTATAGTGCTTGCCTCCACTGAGCCAAATTCGCACTGTGAGTGAAAAAAGTAGTGTTGGATGTTTGGAGTATGATATGACTGCAAGGAGGAATCACACCCTCTTAAGAAATTAAGCACAGTGGATCTCATCGACCTCTACTCAGAACGCGTACGGATATCTCGAACTAACTGTTCGCGGACTCAAACACTCGCGTTTTGTAATAACATTTATTGGAGCAGAGGATGATGGTGACAGTCAAGAAGATTACGCGGCAAGTTTCTCGTCTACAAGCTTCTGGGTGTAGTCCCATAGCTTTTGTGCAAGTCTAGAGATCAAATGCAAATGGATTAGCAATACATAAACAATCCCTCTCTCGCGCTGCTTACACGTCATCAGTCCCGAAAGCGGTGTACGGTTTAGATAGTTTGGCTGTCGGTTCAAAGAATTGACCTCGATAGTTCTTGGTCTCGATATCGGGTGAAACTGCGAGGTACAGTTGCGTCAAGACCCTACAGGTTTGGGAATTTCAAGATATGTTAGATATTGAAAGCGTAAATACGGTCCAACGGTCCAACGAGTGCCAGCTCACCCCTTTTCTACTGGAAGGAACATTAACGGCCTCATGAAAAACATGAGAACTTTGAGGAAGCTGCCATAAACTTCGTAAGGTCCTCGCATGAGTTCTGTGCGAACAACACCAGGATGCACTGAATTGCACTAAAAAGAACAGACGACAGGTCAGATCAACACATTTGAATCAGCAAGTAGCGAAAACGGCGTACAAACACTTTCTCATCCTTGAGCTTTTCAGCCAGTGTCCTTGCAAATAGCATATTGGAGAGCCTAAATTCAGAAATGGGAGTTCCATTAGCAACTTGAATTCATGCAACACCATCTTGATCAACGTCTTACTTTGAAATTCCATAGTTGCCCCAGGGAGTATAGGCCTTTTCATCGCTAATCTTGTCGAAAGGAATCCCGTCAGGTTGAGGTGCCATGGCATGAGCTGAACTGGTCAACACAACGATTCGCGATGGTTGCGATTCGATAATCCTTGGCAACAAGGTCTGAGTCAGGACAAAATGACCGACGTGGTTTGTGCCAAACCTAGCAGGTAGTGGATTAGTAAATAGAGCGTCAAGCTGAGTGATTGGAAAAGTATACGCACTGAGACTCGATGCCATCCTTTGTTAAAGCAAAGGGATTGGCCATGATACCAGCATTGTTGCTATAAACAGTAGATTGTCAGGAATCTCCCAAGTAGCGTAATCCAGCTTAGTTTCTTACACCAAGACGTGCAATGGCAGCCCTTTAGCCAACCATGCTTCAGCACTACCCTTGACCTGCTTCAGATCTTGCAGGTCCAATTTCATGAACTCGACCTTGGCGTTTGGAACTTCTGCCTTGATCTTGGCGATAGCTTCGTTTGCCTTTGACTCTGATCTGCATGCCATAAACACATTTCCACCCTTTCGAGCAATTTCCAGGGCCGTTACATATCCCAATCCCACATTAGCTCCGGTAATGATTACATTTTTGCCTCTACAGTTCACGATAAGGTAAGAGAATGTGAGAAAATGCAACATTATTTGATCAGTTCTCCCTTCACCAAACAGGAAACAGACAACACATTCTGACGTACTCCATGGAAGGTACATCTTTGATTGCGAATGGCACTAAACAAAGCATTGAGCGGTTAGCATTCGGTTCACTTTGACAGTTTGATCATGGGCATGCGCACAACAACGTACTTAGCGTCTGGGCTTCAAATTGCTTGACAAGGAAGACCGTGCTATGGATGATAGTGATACGATTCACGGTAGAGTGGCGAAGATAAGTGCTCTTATGCAATGATGTGGCTAATCGTGTTTGACCGCTGTGTCAACGTGTCAGTTCAAAACAAAACGTGCAGGTATAAGAAAAAGGCCGATAAGGATGAATTGATGGGAAAGAAGGATCTCTCAACCTTACTCGTGAATTTGAATGTCTTGTTCAAGCTGCCAAGCTGAAATCGCGCTTGTGAGGGTGCACGTGTCAAACGCGTCGGTCAACAAAGCTCAATGCTTAAATGAGCCTTTTTGTGCAGTATCGAATTTCGTCGTTTGTACTGATGTGAACGGATTTAAATATTGTAGATCTACTCGGAACTATCTCTAAATTGCTCCGCGAGTATTGCTTCTTCTTGAATTAAATTCCTCTTGAAACGGTGGCTGGCTCGTCATAAACAGACTGTTAAGACGCAGAACGAAACCATCTTCAAAAGAATTCTTTTTAGAGGAATCCTCATTTAGGAATCAGAAATCAGGCAACAAAAGTTCATCAAACTAGATTTCGGGTTGTGTCTTGAGCACTGAATCGATTACACGCATAACAGCGATGATTCTCTCCTCGTCGTGATGTAAACCAAGAACTTGTAATCCCACCTAGAGAAATTCGAGACATTAAGCATCGTCTCGACGCCCTTCCAAAAACACGAACTCACCTTCGAATTTTTGAACACTGATGGGTTCTTCGAATAAGCGAGATGAACAGCTTCTTCCCCAGGATGTCTGAATGCTCTACCCAAAGCCTTTGGTGCGTCTTCTCCAGTAGGGTCGCTCACTGTGTGGCATGGAACTACTCCAGCCTGAAGACAAGAGAAATCGAGTTAGCGAATTCTGTCCACTCCACCAAACAGCGAGTCAGCTGCTACTCACAGTCATATCTAGCACATTCCAAGTAACAGTATACGAAATAGCTGCAAACAATCCAGCCGATTCATCGTGTTCACAGCTGGGAATACCAAGCGTTGGAGACAAAACAGCATCAAGTCCCATTTCGGTAAACTTGTCCAAGTAGACGGTTTTGGCAGTTTCGCGGACGTCAACTGCATTCCATACGCGTTCCGCAGTCATTGATGGAGTGGGCCCACCAGCTAGAGGGTCTACATTTGGATTTGGTCGCATTGCTTTACACAGACCCTCATCGCCTTGTTTGTATATGATGTCACGAAGGACGTCAGTGTAGCCGTTGAAGGTTTCAAGCTACAGGTTTAAAACAATGTTAGTAGGCAAGGTGGGCAAGGTTTCACCTGCTGTACAGCTTACAGCCATTTCAAAAACGGCAGTGGTGTCAACTACAGATGGAAACGGGACTACTTCATGCCCAGCTCGTCTCAAAGCTTCCACGGCAGCTTCAATTCCGTTGGCGGTTGGAGCGACAGGCTAATAATGATATAATATGTTTCAGTCGGCTCACAGTTGTTGTGCCACTGAGGTATTGTGTAAACTCACGGCACAAAATCCATTATCCACAAAATATCCCAACTTGAGCTTCCTGTTGAAAGTCAGTGGCGACCAAGGAATGGGTACAACATTGGCTATAAACAACGTTGTAAGTCACAATTCACAACGGCAAGCTAATGACTCGCTCTTACGATCAAGCTTCCTAGCAAGACCACCATTTCCAGTACACTGAATCTTACAATACAACTCTAAATCATCAATACTAACAGCCATAGGTCCGTTGACCTACAACATTGATCAAAGTTGGTAATCTTCAGTAAACTCGTAAGATTGTTTGCGTTTATACCGGGAAAATCAATGGCAATCCTTGATGGAAGATCCTTGACCGGTTGTAAGCGAATCGAAACGATGAGGGTTTGATGGTATAGATTCCAGTTATACTGCTCGGCAATCGCACGGAACCACCAATATCTGATCCGATACCAAGGAGTGATCCACGAGCAGCGATCAAACAGCCTTCGCCTCCAGAACTACCTCCTGAGCCCAATTTCCTGTTATTAGGATTAAGTACAGAGCCCCATAACTAAGCACAAGGAAGGATGTATGAGGATTTCCCGGTTTTACACCTTGCACCACAGACATGGCTTTAAGCACTTACAACGTTGGTGGACTCCCATGTCTAACGAAACCATATATGGAGATTACTCTCGTTGAAACGTACACGATTGCAAACTACAAGCCACGATGTGCACTCACCATCAAAGATTGTGGTACGTTGGTCTTCACATACAAGACCCCTCCTGCGTCGAGGATAATGTCTACTACAGCAGCGTTGCTCTTAGCTGGTCTACAGAAGCGCGATCGATATACGTGAGTCCCAGTCCCACTGAAATCGTGTTCTTAAACGTTCACAGTCTCACCCATCTCTAGCCCAAGCAGTAAAGCCCCAAGTGGTCAACTTGCCAACAATATCCATTTCCTCTTTAATTGAGACTGGCACGCCGTGCAAAGGTCCCAAAGTCTTGCCATTTTTAGCGAGATAGTCATCACAGTATTTCGCTCTTGCGTAAGCTTCATCAAAGAACATCTCCGTCACAGCGTTACATAGCTGCTGGACAAGACTAGCACGATGGCAGAATGCTTTCGTGACTTCCAAAGAAGTGTATTCTTGTGTTGCGATTTTCTAAAGTTTACGGGAGTGTTGAGTGGGACAAGATGTTGAATGTTATAGATTTCACTATACCTTGGCAAGCTCAGTAGCTGAAGGAGAATTGGTGATCTGCAGCTCTCGGGCACTAAGTCCAGCTTTGGTATTCAAGAACGTGATAACATCATAATCACCAACAGACGATACTTGTGCGGCAGTGAGACGAAACTCGGGTGGGATTTGCGATTCTCTTCTAGATCGAACCTCAGAAACGAATTGCTGAGTGGCGGCAGACATTTGACTCGTCTCGTAGATGAGAAAGGAGCTGTGATTACTCGCTGCGTACGTTTGTTTCTTCAATCGTGGAAAGTTGAGCTGTGTCACTGAAAAGTGGAGTCACGGTTTTGGCTATGGAGTAGCAATTTGGTATTTTATTACGAAACTTGATACACTCGCTCCTATACGTTATTTCATTATTCTATACTCCTGCATTTGCTTTTGGATTGGGTGCAATTACGTCCCGTTCATTGACTTTTTCACATGGATTTGAGCTCTGGGTTATAATGAATGTAAATCATGAGTACTCAGTATTCATATTGGTCAAATTCAATTGCGCTTCTTACCCTTTTGATTTAGTCTTGGCTTCTCCTATTTTGGCCAAAGCATCAACAATCCAGTTCGAGCCCATTCTTGACGGTGCCTTATAGATGACCACATACTCCTCCTCGTTTGGGGTATACTCCACATCGAAGTTATTTAAAGATCTGTTATCAGGCGCGTCGCCTAAAGCGTCAATGAAGTCCTTTACTTTGGGAGAGGTCGTCAGAAAGCCGTATGGAGACAAGCCTGGTATTCGCTCTTACCATTCAATTTGTAGACACGGTCAGTCCATCCCAACGAATGTTCCGTTGGCAAGTCAACACACACTGTGATGGGCTTGGATCCAAGATGATCAGAGAGCAATCTTGTTTGTAGTTGCTTTGGAGTCAGGCTGAAGGTCCTTGTTGAGTCTGAGGCCGTGTGTCTTTCTGGGTTTGTATTGTGGGGAGTGTTTAAGGGGTTGATGCTGTTGTTGTTGTTGGAATGATGATGTTCGTTATGATGGTGATTGGTATGGTGATCGTCCTACAGTTTGATGATTGTTAAGAGTGAAACGAGAGTGATTTTGAGATAATGGTACGACAAAAGCTCACCTTTGTAGTAGTAGGATGAGCGAGTGTTCGCTCACTCACACCAGTCCATCTCGATGCGTTCTTCGATGCATTTGTTATAATACTACTCACAATTCGAGACATATTTTGTTCTTTGGATACTCTCTGTCAAGTAGTAGCATATATTTGACTTCTCGAAGTGTCATTTGCTTGTCGGATGACTCACTGATCACTTGAATGAAATACAAACTCACACAACATATGAAATGATGGGCAAATTATATTTCTGTAGTTTACAAGTGCTTACTGAGATGATGATGCGAATGCTATTCCTTCTTGACCCATACATTTGGGCCAATCCACTTTTCCGACGTGACATACTTCCAAGGTTTGGCAGACCATATAGGATCCAGCACCTGTATAGGCTTTGTATCTTCCATAGCCATCCACAACCGAGTTTCCTTCTTGATGCGGTTCTTCAACAGCGATTCTACAGTAGGTCTCAATTCAGTAGCCGTCAACTTCCTAAACCGTATCTTCATATGCGCCCGTGGTCGAATCATCATTCCTCTACGACCACGTGCATGAAATATAGGTCTCTTCAGCCTTCCATAACCCTTCCCCACCCAAGCTTCATCCACAATCCATTCACTAGGCTTGTGTTTTTCAGTCTCGAGTTTCTTACGAGCCCATAGTAATCGATTTAGTACCCGTACAGCTGGTCTTTTAGGGGAAAATTGCATTTGGTTTATGGCTTCGGGCAGCCTCATTCGAGCTATTAGACGAGATAGCTGGTTTAATTTGCGATGCGATACGTGAAAGTTTCCTGTAGATGTTGCCAGTTTCGACCGAGGAGATGCGTCCTTGAGAGTGGTTTTGGTGGCTTCATCTACTACGGCTGATAATAAAGATGATGCTGGTGTCGTTGTTGTTACTGTTGAATTACATCTGGTTGATGCTGATGACGATTGGTTGATTTTGGTGACTTTGAAGCTCTGCTGCTGACATATTCGATTACATCCAGGCTGTAAAAGTATAGATATACGTGTTATACGTGACATTATTACTATATAGGTCTCCTCGTACTCCAAGTAACAGGATGGTCAACCTGGCTGGTTTCAAAATGGTGCAAAAAAAGATGGTAATCGCATACGATCATGTCTGACGTGTAACCAAACGACACGAAGGTAAAGTGTTTCATGATTCAAAGTTCATAAACAAATGAATTAGATGAACTACGGGAATTCCTTTATTCTTTGAGATGCAATATACTATTTACTTTTTTGAACTGAAAAGATGAAAAGATGAAAGCACTACTACAAACTACAGTTTCATACGAGTTCCTAGACTGAACTTCAGTTGCGAAGAGCGAAGGTGATTACACGTAGCATTTCGCGACCATTGTTCTCAAGCTCATCCTTGTCTTTACTGTTGGAACCAACCCCTGAGACGCCAGCAACAACATTCTGAAACCAAACACACAGAAGCGATTGTAGGGCAGATAGAAGCGTCCTATGAAGTAATGATTTGCACCAGTCCTTTGGGCCATAACCTCTTTTTGAAGTCTTCTTTAAGGACTAGAGGTTTTAGATACGGAAGTGCTTTACCTCCAACGGAAGATCAACATACTGGCAGTCCAATGCCAATGACGACGCAGAGACCAGAGGATGTGCTATTTCGAACATTCTTCCAATCAATGAATCGATATCCCCAATTCGAGTTTTTTTCAAGCAGCTGTAGTTGTTATATTGTGGGTCAAGACAATAAGGAGTCATCTCAAGGTGTGAGGATAAAATTGATTTACACATGCAACGACAATGGGATCACGTTAAGCTACGCGTATTCATATACTCTTTTAACACTATGACACTTTGTTTACTGCTGCTGCTGCTGATTTTCCAAGCTAGCTTTCAAGATTGGAAACCATCCTGGCCCATGCAGTAACAAGCAGCACTTCTTCACCGCTGCCTCCCAGGCTGCAGCATGCTCGTCTTTGCCGACTCTTTTCAAACTAAGTTGAAATGACAAAAGAATTAGCAAACTTGGAGTCGCATGAGCCACAGTCGAGCTTTTACCATGAACTAAGTCCAATCATAGTACTAAGCACATAATCATCATAGTCAAGCGGCAGCTTCAGGATCTTAACAACCGGCTTGGCCTCATCTTCCTTGTAATCCATTCCAACGGCCTTTAAAGAAGTCTTGATGAGTTGAATGGCTCTACTGGTGTGTCTCAAGCCCGACGTGGAGCCTAGCTCAGACAGTGCCGATGCGAGGGTTGCATACGCCAGGAAAGCTACGTGAAGAGAGATGAGAAATCATCTCAAGGTGTGAGCTACCAAAACACACCTTCAGGCCTCAATCCATCCTTGATTGAATACGTATCATCCAACTGATTAATCAATCGTTGCATTTCTGGAACCTGTTGCAGTACAGCTATGCCGCTCGATGCGACTTCACGAATCTTGACTAGAATATCGTATCTCATATGAACCTAAAAGCAAGCGTGTATTGGTCAGAGTAATCGTTTATGATTCCCTCAAATCCTAACCCTTCTGAAAGTCACCACCTTCTCCAACCCATCCATCCGTTCCACCTCACAGAGAGGACAAGCACATCCAAGCCTTTGAGCATATCGTTCAGGGATAAATAATGGCCCACCATCTCTGTGCAGATCGAGTCGAGGATCACTCCCACCGTAGGATACAAAGACTTGCTCTCCTTCTTTCAGAGCTCGTCGGGATCTGATAACCATGACCTACAAAAAAATCCACGAGTGAGTCTACCTGTATTCTTGACATTAAAACATTCAGACAAGACACCAACAGCAGATAATCTCGTTTACTGACCTCTCCAATACACTTCCAGCTCGCATTAGCAACACATCGATGACCCAGAAAAGACGGCAGCATATGAATAGCAATAGTATCACGTTCCATATTGACGGTGCCAGTACTAGCACTCGGATTCATTCGGATTCTCGTAGACAAGTTCCAATTACAGATACTCTCCATGATATTCATATCTATACCAAGGACTTTTTCTCGTTCGTTTTGATGTTGGTGTCGTTCATGACTATGGATTGGGCAGCACTCTGATTCATCAGTGTCTGCATCTTCATCCTTGAATGGGTAATACATTTGCTTCACTATCGTGTTGGGGTCATGGTTTTCGTCAGGCAATGCAAAGAGAAGCGGCGATTACAAAACTGAGTGTGTTTTACCAGGTTTGTGCCAAAACGGATCATCGAGAATTCTAGCAACCATACGTTGAAGCAACACTCTCGGGGCGGGCTGTAACGGGATTCTCTCTTCACCAGTCACACTGAATGGTAATATCGAAGTGGACTCATCTCCATGTACTATAGCAAACGCTTTCGATACTTGTAACAGGGTTCCAGCCTTGACGTTTTGAGTCACACTGTAGACCGGTAGTGGCTAGCATTGTTAAAGCATGCAAGAAAATGACTTGGTCTAATCCCAAGGGACTGGCAAAGTACTTACTAAAGTCCAAGACCACCACGGCCATCTCCACCACGAATTTCTATAGGTCCGATGTATTCGGCTGCATCAATAGATGGATGGTTCTTGTCATTCGCTTTGGCCAACATAGCTGCAAAGTCATAGACACCCGATGTTGCCTCCATCATCTAAAGCCAGACAAGTTTCAGTTTAAGATACAGAAACGACGCCCTGCTAACACGACTGAGGCACACGGCGAACACTTACTCGTGATGCAATCATCTCACTGAGTTCAGCACAATCTTTGGCAGATGCACCAGACTTGACAGCTTCTACGACATGATTTCGTGCATCATTCCACATACTCAGAGAGTACGCCGCTTTAGCGGATCTGTAGTGAGCCTTTTGTATCCACGTTGGATCAATATTACTACTAGCACATGGTAATTTCTTGATGACGTCGATAACAGCTTTGCTGCTATCGTAAGCGGCACGATTCTGGCCGATTTTGAGTCGGGCAGCAGCTAGATTCAAATACAAGGGTATTGTCACATCAATGTTTGAAGGTTGATCGAGTCCTCGTAAACAAGCATCAGCGGCGAGCATGTACTTTGATTGCTTGAAATATTCTACGCCTGCTTCTCTCCACTGCTGACTAGTCTTATTCGGCGGTGCAGACGGGAGTGTTGTCTTCCAGTTCGATTTAGATAATAGAGTATGAGTTGGTCGTAAGAGTAGCAAGTCCGTGGGTGAGTCTACTTCTATGAAACTGTCATCGGATTTACCATATGGCGTTAAACGAGTTCTAGGCTCTTTAACAACTAGCATAGTTCCAATCGGGAAGAGCAAATCTACATCATCCGGACTATCTGCACAATCGTATAAAGGTCTGTAGTGTTTCAACACGTGGCAGGATCCTTGTTCATCTTCAATCACGTTGATTACACCATCTGCTACCACTGAGATGAATTAAATCGTTAGCGGATTCTTCATGGCGTTATGACAGCATTCTCTTACAGCTGCGAGAAACAATGCGACAGAGTAGCAACTTTTCCCGGTGATGATGTGGATACAACATCTGAGATATGTAAACTACAGATAAGAGTGTTATACGCTAGAATCACCAGCGAGAACCGCAAAACGACGCACCTTTCTTGAGATCTCTATAATCCTTATGACTACAGACTTTGAAATGTCCGGTATAGGCTAATGCACAGTTGCCCTTCTCCAGAGAAGCAACAGCAAACGTTCCAGCAACCGGCGACGACGTAATCGTTCCTTCATACTTTAGATTCGTCAACCTCCACCTTTCGACTTCATCTACCAGTGTCTTCCTAGAATGGCACTTGATTGGCTTTGAAGTCATTGACTTTTCTTTATTGTATCGTTTACGAGCTTGTCGTTGAAGATTCAAGATGCCTTCAGCTATTTTGAGTGCTCGTGCATGGAATGCTGATTGCTCGTCTTCTGATAAGTGGGAGATGCTTTCATACATGCTTTCAAACATCTTGCGACATTCGCAGTCCCGACATGGGGACAATTTGTCGTGAATGTCGGCAAAGGTGTCGTGCTGCTGGATCCGAGAAGATGTAAGAAATTTTACCAGGATATGATAGATGCATCGTTGCAGGATTGTCATGGAGTGAGAAGTACACGACAGATTGATCGTTTTAGGAAGGGTCAAGAGGGAAGGAGGTGAAAGGTGTAGTTGATGTTAGCATTCAAGAGGCGTGAAAGGAAGAAATAGGTCGAAATTTCAAGTCGCATGGTAGGAATATAAGTAAAAAGATGATGAAATAATGGTTAGTCTATGTTGGTCAACAGCTTGCTCGCCTCGCACACTCCATCTTGTTGGAATCTCTTTGTTGCCAACGAGCTTGACATCAAACAAGGAACTGTCAGAGTGTATACGTACCGCCATGCTCATATGGAGACTCGACACGAATCTAGGGATACCGGTCAAAGTTGTTGGTCTGCTTGACGCTGGTTTGGCGTTGTAAGTTTGACTCAAGAAAGAATATCAACATGACATTTGATCACGGCATTGTAGACTACTTAACACGATAGTGCGCTATGCAAAGGAATGTTTATTACTTTGGAACCATGAAATTGCGTTCCCACCGCCTAGAACTGAAGGTTTTTGTCATTTATGCTACACCTTCATTAGCTATTCTAAGCTTTCGATGTCAGAACTGTACCAATGTCAGGCTAAATAACGCGTTAATGATCAGTATAGTCAGTAAACACGTAAATCATTGTGCTCTTGTACTCGCCAAATCCCAAGACGCTCCTCTTGGTGTCCTCTGTCTTGATTCGCAGTTCATTTTTCTAGCTCATATTCAGACAAGCCCATCACACATCGTTGTGGCAGGAACGATATCCGATTTATAGTTCTGCATAAGAACAAACAGCTGGCAATCATCGTTCTGGTCGTTTTCCTATCAAACTTTATCTGTATATAGAGAGGGCCATAGAAAGAGTAGGGAAACCAAAAATATAATGTCGACAAAAGACATGGCTCAACAAAAGTATGCTGATATTCAGAAGTATGAAGATGAAATATGTAGGTTGGCCCTTTGTTTTGTATTTGTTGGTTTGCAAGCTTCATTGCTGGTGCTAATGAAACAATTTGCCATCTGTTTTCGTTTCAACACAGACTACTCGCCACGCTACGCTGATGAGACACATGAATACAGACATGTTGCTCTACCGAAACAACTGGGTATGCATCGTATTGCATTAGAACTGTTGAGGACCTACATGCATGTCGAGGATCAGATGCTAACCTAAACCCATGTCACTTAGCCAAATATGTTCCTCAAGGTTGGAGAAAGCACAGCGATGCAGCCATATGAAATCAAACATACTGAAATCGTTCGTTTGGCTAGGTCGACTGATGGCAGAGCAAGAATGGAGGGGTCTCGGCGTCAAGCAATCTCAAGGATGGGCCCATTACAGTAAGTTATGAGGAGATCTCGGGACTCACAGAGTAATAGTTCTAACACGTTTACATCAATCTAGTGATTCACAGTAAGTCTTGTATGTAAACGTTGTAGGAACTCATTCGCAACAAATGATTGCTCAACAAATGTACCAATTATAGACCCTGAACCTCACATCTTGCTGTTTCGACGTGACAAGGATCCAGATCCTGCAGCAATACCAACAGCAACCGGTTCTCAACCAGTCAAAGACGCCAAAAGTCGAGTTGGAGGGCTCGTAGCTTGAGATTGGGCTTATACATAATTACATATATGAGGACAGAGAGGAAGAGTGAACAGAGAGGGAATCAAGAGTTTGTGTACTTGTTGTATTATTTCTCGCATTTTTAAAAGTGTTCGAAACTGTAGATTCAGTATCGTCCGTAAACCAACCCATGTATAATCCATAATGTTAAAAGAGGAGCTTCATTATATTTCAGATTCTATTGTTTTGCATCAGTATGCTGTGAGCAGATTCTACAACGGACTATCTACACGCTGTTTGTTGTACATACTCAATCTGTGGAGAAACTGTGTACACCAGCCAACTCCAAAATAGTCTTGTCCATACCCGTATCTCGCACATTTACATTTTGACGGCGTTCGGCATCTTTGGCCTCAAATCTCCTCTCACGTTCCTGCACAGCCTTTGCTGACGGCGCCCCTAAACCAAATACCTCAACTTGATCCACCTCAAAGTTGACTTCCCATTCTTCGGACGACGATACGCGCGGTATATCAAAATTTTCAAATACAGGTGTGTCTAGTATGCTTCCGCTCCGTATGACACCTGTATTGAAGTCAATATACAGTCGAGCTGCTTTCACATCCTGGTATCGAGATCCAAAGCCAACCCCGCCTGAAGAAACCCAAGCTGGTTGTTGCTGTCCTTTTGGGCTTAGGATCATGCGACATATACATGGTATTGGTGATATGAAGAAGAGGAGAGACTTTTCGCCTCCGAATGTGTGTTTGGATTTGCTCCATGCGCTAGTTTCATTGGATATGTGAGTACGGGCCTAGCCACGCATCAGCGGAGAAAGACAATAATTACGTGTCTAGGTAAGCCCCTACGACAATACGTTTCCCAACTTTGTTTGTGATGCAAGAGGATGCCTTCGTCACAGTTCCATACACCAGTGTAAACGTTGGTGCAGAATACTTGAAACATCCAAATTCGAATCGGTTCCTTGTAAGAAAACGACATATGATTAGCATCACTATCGTTGGCGAAAGTTTCCGAAACACTTACATGCTAAACCCGTCATCCTTTGCTGAATACAGCAACGACCATACACGTTGATCTCTCCCATACAAAGCAGCAGATAAGAAGAACTTAGTGTTTCCATCCATACTCGATGCTCCATCGACCATTACATCCCGATATGGTGAAGGGGAGGTGGATTTCAGAAATACGGCTTCCAATGCGTTCGATATGGGCCGTAATATATCGGGGACTTTGTTTATGAGTTCATCGGTGCATGGGTTGATGTAGTCGGCTGTAGGTTTGGTGTCGATCCCGCATAGAGCTGATAGCAGACTGGGAGTAGATACACCTTTGGCTTCCAAAGAGTTGCACCTTTCACGAGACGAGTTCGGTACAAGTCCTGCCGAGTTTGATGTAGTTGACGGTATGGTACATATAATAGAGATCAGAGTTGCGACACCCTCGAATGTGATGTCTTGATGTTGGAAGAAAAGCACGTTCACCACATTGCCAGGCAAGCTAGTAGCATACTAACGCGACAAGGAGTTTAGTTACGCGTAACGATCCTTCCTTTCCTGCGCTGCAAAACGCAAGAGCTTAAGATAGCTTACGGCAAACTTTGAAATTGCAATATTGCCATTTTCTGCCAACTTGTCGAAATTGGAGCGCACAACTTGAGAAGTCTTCTCATCAAGCGACGATTTTGAAGCATTAGTCAAATTCTCGCTGCTTCCCTTTCCGTCGAACAGACTCTTCAATGACGAAAACATTTTGTTGGTGACAAATATTTAGGTTGTTATGTGATCTAGCCGACGCTCACGACTTGGATCCAGCAAGATCAGGACCAGGTGAGTGAGATTTACATATGATGATTCGAGCAAGATACAAGAACTACCGCTTTCCAAGCTAGAAATCCTTCGAAAAGGAGCTACCAAGCAAGCAAGATTGGTACCGAATACCCAAGGAATGCGTAGGACCCCATTTCATTATTCTCCAATGGTTCTACCAAAGCGGCTGGATATTTTGGTCTCTCATACAACCAGCTTCTCCAACGACCCACAAAATGCACATCGAACGTTTTAAGAACTCTCCGAAACCCTCTAAAACCAATATGCATACCCTGTTCTATGACAGTATATGGTGCTTTTTGCCTACCCACCTCGCGTTCAAGGACTTTTTAAAACTATTCAAAGATGCTTCCCAGTGATGGCATCCAAGCAGACAGTCCAGAGATCGCTTTGTGGTCGAGGTTCAGGGACGCTGTCTTTGGTATGGATTGGTTTCTGCTATTTGATCTTGGTGCTCAGTTCATGTGTGACTCATTGTCCTTCGCGTTGCATAGGAATCTTCTTCTGTTTGATCAAGGAAGGGAGCATTCATCCTATATTTGTTGCTGTTTCCATTGTTATTGACAGTGTGAGTTTTCGCTTCCATTGGCCGAATACCTTTCCAGTCTTCCCGACACTGACGTGTGATTTTTGAAACTATCTAGCTTCAAGATCTGACCTTCCCTGTGTCGTTCCCATTGTTTCCGTGGCAAAGCGAGATTTCTTGGCTCAGAACCTTCTTGTCGCTCTTCGCACCAGAGCAAGGACTGGCCGGAACGACTGCAATCCTGTATATCGTACTTGGCTTGCTTGGACTAGTCTTGATCCTCTCCTTATGGGTTGGCTACTGTTTTGCCCAAAATCGATTTAGATTCATCTGGACTCTCAAACTACTGAGGTTTCTCCTGGGCTTGATTGTCACCATCTTATACATTCCCATCGTATCTCTCTTGACCACATATCTCGTGACTTGTGGAGATGCTGCCGATAGTCCCATCGCTTTATGTTGGGCAGGATCCAATCTGTATCGAATCTATATCGCTGTCGTGCTTGTACTGTTTGTCCTTACGACCATTGCAATCAGTTTCGTCTTCTTTGAACCTGATCCACATCCCGCCGACCCTCTCGCTCAACCTCATGGTCGTTGTGATGCATTGTATCTCTGTGGACGTACCATTTTGGCTGTGTCTAGTATCGTGTTGAGAGAAAATGAGGGAATACCTACATCGGATGCTATTGCTCAATGGATTATGGGTGGTGCTTGTTTGATTATTTCTGGAACAATGGCCTTTGTGTGGTGTTGGTACATGCCTTATTACTCTTTCAGATTCACCTGTTTGAGAGGGGCTGGAATGGCAGTTTTCTTCTGGTATCGTTGAATATATTTCTACGTGCTAAAGGCCTACAGAGATTAATAGTTTACTTGTATTCCGTACAGGGCTTCTCTTTGTACTTGCTACGATTTGCTAAGACCAGGATCAGATATTGGAATAATCTTCTTGGTACTCTCACCAGTAGCAGTTTGGCTTCATTATGGAGCCACAAAGGCACGTCGTCTCCAACTGTCAAAACTGCCAATAACGGAATGCAAAGATGCGTTCACCATCGAACTCAAAATCCGTATCTTCTTGGACGAACGTGGATTGCTCTACCATCACAGTGACGGCCGTCTAGTCATGGCCAGAGTAGCGGCTAGTCCTGGTGATTTAGGTGCTGCTAGAGCTGCCGCCAATGCTCCTGTCGTAGGAACACCACCTGAAATCGAGACCGCGTTGGCTGATGCCGAGACAATGTACCACGAAGCCTCTAAACGATTACCGCAAAGCTGCATGCTTCAACTCTTCATTGGACAATATCATTTGATTCATCTTGGAAATCGCATACAGTGTTTGGCTTGTCATGGTAAAGCCGAGACGTTGGCTCCCCGTCTTGATGCCGCCTTTTTGATCTTCAGACGACGAAGGATGCTTCATGAACGATTCGCTGGGGGTGATGTTATTGTAAGTTTGTTGTAATATTGAAGTGATTTCCTGATATTCGGACATTTCGGCTCACACGAACATCTCATATTAGGACTTTATTGCATTTGAACAATCGCTTCGATTGGCTCGAAAGTCTGAAAAACGAGCTGTGATTTGTCAAATTGGCTTCTGGGGTGAACTATTGAAACAGGTATTTACAAATGTCACCGGTTTTTTTTGCTTTCGTCGATGTCTGAGATAATCAAAATGTTGACTCAAAACATTCACACCTCATCTAGGATCCTTCTCTTAAGCGAATCCGGGAGCGTGCAGCGGATATTTCAGACGCCATCTCTGCAGCTCAAAACCACTTCAGCTCCATCCTCAAAACAAACGGTGAAACGCCGTACGTCCTACGTGCATACGGCTCCTTCTTGATCAACGTCTTGAATGACAGCGCTGGTCAAGATTTATTGGATCGTGCCGAAGAACTCGAAGACGCTCAAAAGGACGATACTGCATCCGAACAAAGTGGAGATACTGAAGCCGAAGACAAGGTCAAAGAAGACGCTGGTGTTGATTTGTTCTCGCCCGACAATGCTGTTATTGGCATTAGTGGAGATGCTAGTAATCTGGGTATCATAATGCATGCCAATCCTATGGCGTTGAAGGTCTTTGGGTATAAGAAGAGTGAACTCATTGGTAAGTTACCAAATTGGCTGACTGGATGTTCCTGTTTTGACCTGATTTTTGTTATTACTTAAGGAAAAAACATCAATGTTATTGTTCCAAGTCCATTCTCTGAAAGCCATGACATGTTTTTGACACGATATCTTGATACCGGTTATGCCAAGGTCATTGACCGATCTCGTAAAGTACTTGGATTGGATCGCTCTGGGTACCTCAAACCCATGGCTTTGTGTGTCAAACAGGTTGGTTATTGCATGCGTTTAGTATGCGTGCTGAAACCCAGTAATTTATCTGTCTCAATCTTTTTGTAGGAGGTCGCTGGTACCACAAATATGTTTATTGGGGTCATCCGAAGTGTGCCCGAAAAGGCTGGGCATGAGTTCATAATCTTGGATGATCAGCTCAACCTCAAACATATGACGATCGGTTTCGCATTCAAGTATGGACTGAAGACTCGAGAGTTGGCTGACCTCCCAAACAAGTCTATCTCGCAATGGATTCCCGAATTTACTGTCGAACGAGTCTTGGAATTCACGACACGAGCTGGTTTCAGAACAACACATGTTTTCGATGCCGAGGTCAAGCAAGTTCAAGTTACAGCTGACCCAGTATCAGTTGGTGCCCTCATGTGCTATATCTGTCGGGTTAAAATCTCCGAGATGCCTGAAGTATCAGGCCCTCAACTTGGTCTTCCACATTCGTCTATGCCACAAAGTCGAGCTCCATCTGTAACACGAGCTGCCAGCACCGGTAACAATACCGGCCTACATGCTTGTCCATTCGCAGGTGGACCGGGTACACGCCAGCCATCCGTAGTACCCTCAATGCTACCCCATCATGTGTTTGCTCCAGTTCACGCCGGAGCCTCCGGAAGCATGTCCTCTATGTCGAACGATGGGGAGATGCCAATGAGTTTCTCAGCTGGTGTTTCTTTGGATGACGTGAACTCTAATCCTTCAGGTGGTGCTGCCAATCCTAATACGACAAACTTTTCGCTAAGGGATCCTGAAGCCAGCACCAAGTTTGTCACAATGGATAAAGCAAACGTCCCACGTAGGAAATCGTCAGTTGGCTCTACGACCAGGAAACGAAACCGTGGTCGTGGGATCGGGTCATTGCAGTCTATGAGAGCTACTGATACTTTGACAAGATTGCATTATGTTGTCATTGGAATGTTGATTGTTCTTGTTGTTCTTGCTATAACGTCAGAGGTACGTCAAATCATTGTTTTGTCTTCGTGAAATAAAAATGTACTGAGAACACCTATCTTAAAATCATGATGATTCTTTAGATTCGATTCAAACAGAATCTGGATACATACGGAGCTGGTCTAATTCGGATTCGAGACGTCGGTGACGTTTGTCTTCAAGCCATATCTACCTTTTACGCAACTCGAACAATCGATTTGACTTATGCTGGGATTTTAACAGCGAGCAATGTCTCTGCCGCTAAAACACAAATGAATACCTCCCTAACATATCTCCAATCAACAAAGAGCATCTTTGCAGCATCATCGACATCATCGTTGCCACCAGCAAATGTGCTTTTACAAGCTTCCTTGACTGATACCACTACATCATACTCTACTCTCTTTGACGCCATTGGGTTGCTTGTCACTAAAGGCTCCTATGTGATATCAAGTACAAGTGCATCTGACCCTCTACTTCCTTCTCTTTTATCATTCGTGATGCTGAATACGCCAAACACCATCTTGGCTGCTCTCAATGCCACGGCCAGTCTAAGTCAAGCTAGTGTCACCGCCAGTATTGGAAGTTTGCGAACTGAGGCTATATGTTGGGGTGTGCTCGGACCGTGTTTTGCCTTGATTATAACGCTTGTTGTCTTTATCATTGGCAGACGTATTGAGACAGACAGGACAAGACTGTTGCGCTTGTATCTCGAGATACCTAGAGAAGTAGTTAGAGGGATCTATGAAGGTGCTGTTGCTCGTCGTGATGAAGCCAAGAATGACGATGAGGACGACGATGATGAAGCGCCAAGGATTCATCTCTCCACTTTTGGATTGAATACGAGTAGTGGTGAAACCAGAAAGAGTAAATCCGAGCTACGACCACAATCATGGATCAATAAGTTACAAAATCAGTATGCTTTGGCGTCACGATCAAGTACCATCTTCATGGCCACAGTGCTCTATTTCGTCGCTATATGTACAGCCGTGGGAATCACCGTTGATTCGACACTTGGAGTAGATCTGTTTTGGAGATCCTTGTCTCGATCAACGCTAGTCCGACTCATCAACTATCAACTCCGAGAATCTTGGGCCCTTACCAACACCATTTCAACACCACCATCTGCTATCCGTCCTTCCGCCACTGCTTCGACCCAGGTCGCTAGTCTGATTTCATCCTTGTCGTGGATTGAAAATGGTCTTATATACTCTGATTCAAACATGGGGACACCTGGTCTGTCTACTCAAAACTCGGACTTGAGCACACTGGAGCTCGTCAGTGGATGTATAAGTGGCGTGTCACCATCTGATTGCTCGACATTCAGCTCGTCAATCATGTCACAAGGACTTCATCCAGCCATTCTAAGTTACATGGACAATGCAAGAGTAGCTAGTCTCAGTCTCTCAAACTCGTCACAGTATTCCGTAAACGCCACCGCATCCACCTTCCAACAAGTATCTCTCGTCTACTCCTTGGATCAACTCTACCTCCCAACAGCACTAGACTACTCGTCAACCATCGAACTAAATCAAGCAGCAACAGCCGTAGCTCGCTTCTCAAACCTGAATATTGGACTAACTGTTGCATACTGTGTCTTCTTGTGCTGTTTCTACTTGCTACTGTTTGTGCCACTGCTACGCAAGATTGGAGAGGATCTAAGAAGGAATAATGATATGCTGTTTATGATACCTGATAGTGTCCTGGCTCGTATGGTAGATGAGAAACGGGGTAATATTCAATCTGACGCGTCAAAGTTGAGCTTGTCGAAACAGATGCTGTCGCAATCGAGGATTTTTAGGAGTGCGGTTGTTGGTGATGGTGGCAGTCCTGTATAGAGAAACTACTTCTACTTGTAACATGCCTAATAGCTTAACCTCATAAACTGAATCCTCATGTCTTTATGTTTCTGGTCGTTTAGGGGTTTGTTGCTTGGTATAGGGTTTCCAGCTTTTGACAGCGGTGACGCAAATCACTCTTGAGCCTCGAAGAGGAACAATAAGGTCACGTTCGTAAAGCTAGAAATATTATTTCAAAATTGACAATGATCTTTTGCTCGATTGTTGGATTCACACGGTGAGATTACATTGAGCAGATAGATGAGCAACAACAAAAATACCATTTCGTCTCACTACAAGTCATAGACGCTCCGTGCAGTGGGACGCTTATAGAGCATTCAGTCTGCTTCAAAAGACAACTCCACGGGATCTTCAAATTTTTGAGTCTCTCGATCGCTACAATCTTTGACATCGCTAGAATCTAAGACTTTTATTCAACTGCAAGTTTAGTACTTTTTCGTCAATTTCTCAAGGTCAAAGTTAGTACAAAGGAGAAAATTGACCAGCCTGTCCTTCTCGATTTTATTGGGAGAGTGTCTCCCTTAAGTCATCAAACACAATTTTTGACTGGATGTTTTGTTGTTTTGTTGACTCGATCGGTTTAATTGGACTAAATGTTATGTCGCATAGGTTACTATGGGTGATGTCTTATCAACTGTCGGTGACATCGTCGTAGGTGTCGTTGTTGAACCAGTAGTAGTTGCAGTTACCTGCCCATTCAATTTAGTTGTTGGAGTAACGGAAGGAGTAACGACCGGTGATTTGGTAGAAGTTGGACGTCGCTTCCGGTGACTCATATGGCTGAGAATGTGGCAGATATTATAGCTGTGAGTATTTTGTGAGACACATTGCTGACATTTCTCTTAGACTATTTCTACAACTTTTCCTTTACTCTTTCTCTGTAATGATATTAGGATCGTTGTGATGTAGTCGTATTCTTTGGTGCTTTGTCTGGAATCAAACACTCGAAAGGAGTTCGCTCGGTTGAAGATGCGTTAGAGTTTCTTCGACACGTATACCACAAGAAGGATAATCACATCTTCAGGTATTGTTCAAACGCTTCGCCATTGCTTCACACAAAAAATTGTGAAATACCAAACATTATCGGTGTTTCCTAGTTTTGGTGCCATGGCAATGAAGGCTTTATAAAGCTGGGTAACGACTATATCACGAAATACGATGACTTTTGGACACAGATTGGAGCCATTATTCACCCAATTTCTATCATTTGGTTGAGATCCTGCTCATCTTTCATACGCGCTGGAGGTCGTGCTTTGGCAAACACTGTGCTCCAAAAGACTGGTGTAGCCGAGTTATTGGGGATACTGCTGTGATTGATCATACCCATCATGGGTTGGTCAATTTACATACTGGAGAGACTACTAACTTGCCTGATGGGCATACAGGAGCTGGAAATGTGACGGCATTCGATGCAGTATATGGGTGGTAGGATGTGTTTTTGCTGGAGCTGATTGTTTTCTTGGTATTTGCAAGAGAAGACATGGGAGCGTAATTGAGAGGAACATTTGTAAAAAGAACTTTCACAAAATAATGAACCTATATATATATTTCGGTCTTACAACGCGAACTTTTATAAAGCGGGATTCTAGGTTAGAAACTGGATTGAGACCTCGGGCTTTTCTGCAGAGTTTATATACACTTGTTCTCTGAAATCGGCATCCTGATAATTACCCTCCAATACAACGTTTCCTAACCACGACCACCGGAAGATTGCATGCCCCGCTTTACGTCCATCCAGCGCTTCACGCAATACCTCTCGATCCATATACCCCTGAGATGTCCTTAGCCATATCTTTTGCAGAGTCTCCATTTGTACCATTATTCGGTATAGCAGCGTACCTTCACATAGTTTCGGATGTCCTAGAATTTCGAGAGACTGGAGCTTCAGACAATACATGATTGCATTTGTTAAATCAAACGATGTTTCTGTTTCAGCGATAGGTGTTGCTCGTCCATTCGTATGGTAATCAATCCTGAGAGTCTCGAGCTGTTTACCATGCACTTTAAGCCAGTTGGCGAGACCTCCTATCCTGGCATCCCTATCGTATATGACTATTTTACGTACGTGTGGTGTTTGTAGATTATAAAATATAGGTGTGGTGAAATTCATAGCTTGGAGGTGGATGACTTCGAGGGTTTCGGCATTATCTGTGATGATTTTGCAGATATCGGATGGTTCAACGTCCATTTCCCAAACTATTAGCTCTTTGAGTGTGTTATTGACACCTACTATATTTCCACTTGTAACGGCGAGCCCATCAACATCTAACACCTCCAGCTTCTCAAAAGCCCCAAATCCTTCCTCGAGATTGTTGAGAATGCAACCTGTAAGATACAACTTTTTCAGAGTGGTAGCAGAAGAGAACTTCAAGTATGTCATGGCCTCGTCCACTCGAGCTTCCAATCCACTAGCTATTGCAAACTCTGTCACCTTGACATACTTTATAATAGGATACATCGACTCCAATACCGACAATACACTTCGCGAATGTGCTCCCTCTCCTATGCCATCGTACGAGTTTTGCAAATAAAAGCATAGAATCTTCAAGTTTGGTAATGGATTGGTGTGTGGCGCCCATCCAAACTCGACTCGATGTGCAGTTTCATTCAACAAGGTTCTATTAACTGTCCCGTAGAGAGCTAAAGCCGTCACCGTCTCGGGAAGTGTGAATGTCAATACAGCATAATGCGCTCCTAAAGCTACTTTACGAAGCAATGGACAGCAAATCCCGATATTTACGGTAGTTGAGAGCACTCCTATAGGCGCTTCCACCAGATTCAGCTCCTTTACATAATACCAGGCATGCTGACTATATGCGTTGCTTATACGTAAGAGTGGTGGCAGACGTAGGGCGTGCTTCTTCCAGAGTTTGATGTCTTCTGCTTCCATGTTATCCCAGGTCCAGGGATCTTGTTGGAAGGGCGAGGTATCGTCAAAGCTACCGTATGGCATGGTTTTATATAGTGCTCTGCATGCAATTTCGTTCATTGCCTTGCAGACAAGACATAAGGCGTACAATGTAGCCTTCTCGACGTTGGGAGCGGGATCTCTGGGCAGCTTGTCTATTACATTGGACCATGTTTCTGGTGGAAATCGTAAGGCGTGTCTTGCTTCCATCTATAATAACGAATACGGTGGGAGTCTTGTCTTTGACCTGAGTCAGAGAGTTTGAAACTGGTCTGTGATTGGGGTTGATGTTTGATGTTGACGTTCTATGGACAACACAAGGGATCAGACACGGTCTCAACACGTCAAATACAAAGTTTCGAGCTGATTTAAATAGCAATCCAATTTTAAAACCCAAAAAGTGCTGCTGTCCACTCTGCTCGTTCAAACTTCAAAACATTGACCTCACTTTGATAGCTTCTTGTTTCAAAGGAATCTGATAGACATAGAAACACTTACAGCTGCTTGGAGCCGATAATACGACAGTGAGTACACAATATTCGTGTCCTTCTCCTTTGTTGTATGACACTCGTTTGGAAGTTTTGCTTTTTGTATTGACCCAGTGACTTGTGATGGAGGTGAATGCATGTTAAGGCGTACGAATGTGTATTTTGATGATTGCATTATTACCATTGATTCATACTGCTTATTTGAATCATTAACTCGCATAGAGGTTGCAATTCTCAACATCTCATATCTCTGATGTTTGGCCTGGGACTGACAAACATTTGTTGATTGCAATAGATCATGTCGAGACGCTCTTCTGCTCGTGTAGCTTCCAAACGCAAATCTGGCTATATCATTTCGGCCAAAATCAATCAAGAACTGGTCGACGAAACTATGACCGAACCCACACCTCTTGCTTCTGCTTCTAAAGAAGAAGAAGTGGCAGATACTACTGATGCAGTTGATGCCAATGATGACTTGTTTGTACCAGCCAAAATGGAGACAGACAATGCCGACGATGACGATGATTTCGAACCTCATGTCGAGCCATCGCCATCAAAGAAAAAGAAGACAGCACCAAAAAAGTCGAAAGGAAAAGGAAGACTGGTTCGCAATCGAGAGACCTTGCCTGTTGAGATCTTGGCTCTGATCTTTGAGTATACTGATGGTCTCACTCTTGGAAGGGTAAGTTCCAACGTCATGTAAATGAACATATGAATGACAACTCATCACATGCCCTAACTGAATCTCTTTCTAGCTTCAACTTGCTTGTTTCCAATTCCATGATGTCGTGTTGTCATTCGATATGTGGAACAAGGTAAATCCTGTCGCTTTGAGCAAGGATATGCACCCGCCGCCACTTGCGCAAGGTCCTTTTGCGGTTCATCATAGTGACCCGCCACATACACTTTTGAACTTTATTTTGATGAGCTTCTCCAACACCTACCATCCCGTCCTAGATTCCTCCTGCTATGATTACTGGGAGCACTTTGTTTGAGATGAGTCGCAAAGACATGTTTGCACTCATTTGCGGTAAAGGCTGCATGAACTGTGACTACAAACCTCGTCTCAGGAAGGTTTACTGGGCGTTCAGGTTTGCATATGAACGTTACGGTCCTAAAGGGTCAAAGCCGATTGAACAACCGTTTCCTGTAGAGCTCGTTTTTGTCCAGACTGTCTGTCACTGGTGACCGTACAAGCACACACACCTTATGACATTTTCTCATCACTACCGTACGAGACGTTTACTACTGGAGGAGGTCGTCGACGAGCAGGACGTGCTCTCTATCTCAAGGCTGATTATGATAAGGCTATCATTGTTCGTGACGCCGCTTTTACCGAAGGGATGGGCCAATATGAATACTTGGAACAAGCTGTCGATACTCAACGTACTCTTATGGATGAGGCAACTCGATTACGACATATGGAACAAAAATATACTCAACATAAAGCAGAAATCAGCAGCAGTTTGAAGGCAACTCGCAAATCCCAAGTTGATACCAAGATCAAAGAAACCGATATGAACTTCGATCTCGCCATTCGCTGCAAAGCTTATCTATCTACTATCAAATTGCAGAATCCCATCTTTTCAGCCAGATCATGGTCGAATTTGGAGGTGAGTTCCACAATACCAACCTGAAATGCCGTATTCAATTGCACCATTTGATTCCACTTGACTGTAGCGATGGATATTCATTTTTTTGGTATCGTTTAGAAGAAGCTTCGTCTGGAAATTCCGCTTGTAATGGAGGCTGACGCAGCCCTAGCAGAACAGGCACGAATCGAGAAGAGGATTCACTCGATCATGCAACTCTTCGCATCTCTCGAATTAGATGAGCCCAATATTATGGATAAGCCACCTGCTTTCGAAGTTGAAAAATTACCAGAAGTTAGGGCATATGCAACTCTCACCGAAGAAGAAGGCCCAATTCCCCCTGAATTGGATGATGCTTGGACGACTCGACTGATCACTTATCTACAAGACAATAACTTGATTGAAAAATATGCAGCATTCCGAGAAGCTGCCATGGCTCGATTTGGTATTGATACTCCTCAGAAGCTGAAACTTATAGCACTCAGGTCTCGGTATTCTGGTAGTGAGATGTCTTTTGCTGATGCTGCTAGACAATGCAAGATGTTTCCACTCGGTGGTGAAAGTCCATACGTAAGCGCTTGGCTCACCAACCATTCCTGTTGATTGACGACTTGGTAGTCGACTTGCTGACCCTTGATACATCAACTAGAATGCCATCTACCTCCATCTAGATCATCCACGAGCGCAATATTTGCCTCCTTATCGACGTGTTGCCCCTCGAGTATTAAGTCGCGTAGTAGAAGAACGTAAAGCCGTCATCAAGGCTCTTGACACTGTAAAGGAAACTGTTGAAGAGCATCTGTTTGCTGTCCTCTGGCAATTCAAGCTGCTCCAGGATGAACTATATAGCTTTGAAGCACCTGATGTTGAAGATATCCAAGGATGGGAAAGCCTGGTGAATCCATTGATTGGTGACTTCATCAGCGAGGCAACTCGTGTCACAGCCGCTATAAAGGAACGTGATAATATAGGAACTGATACCGAGTTGACTATGATTGGGTTTGACTGCAATTGTGTCATTCCATTCCACAGCAACTCTAGTTGGAAGGACACTCTGGAACACTTGTTTGCAAACCACTGTGATGATAAGCAATGTGATATCAGTCGTGTGGCTCTCTCACCAGGTCGTATCTTGCATCGCCAAGAGAAAATCCGACGAATGCGTCTCTTCCGTGAGACATTTGGTGGTATACTCGACAATATGCAGTACTCCATTCGTGAAACAGTTGTAGATGCCATTGTTGCTCATCCAATCGTCTTTCCTCGCTTGATGTCGCCTACTGGTGAATCTCCCGACACTGTAGAAGATATTCGAGTATGGGCCAATGATACAGTACCAGTATTGATTGAGCAATGTCGAGTACTGTACGCACAATTGATGGATTCTTTACGAGGGCGTGGTCTTGAGCATATTTACTCATTGCACTGCAATTGTGGTGTACGATGTGACAGACTAGATGCTCTTGTACATCTTATGACTGCTCACCAGGAAGAACCTGGTGTAGAACGAGTCAAGCTTCTGCATGCGTAGATAGGATATAGGAAACTCAGATATATAAGAACCCCATCACAGCACTAGCATACATATCAAAACACAAAAAAGACCCAACCCCAGCATAAAGTAACCCCAATGTCTGCTTGTAAAGCTATTGTATAAAGGCTCTCTTTTTTCGAAGAGTCATAAACAATCAATCTTATGATTAAGTATATATTGCCTTTCACTTTACAGTTTATAAGATACAAGATAGGTCAGGTTAAAATGGGAATGACGACAAAGCAATCTGTCTAAGTGTCCAAAGCTGATGTAAAAGAGAGTGTAGGCCCTCTGCGTTTTTCCAGGCTTGGGACTGGCATTGGCCGCATTGCCTACGATATTGTTAGACGTATGGGAAATAGAGGAAAACTGACACAAGGCACCCCACGTACCTTGCGAGCAGCCAGTCTTGAGTCTAAATGGGAATTGTTACAAACTTTGTTGGTATTGAAGACACAGCAGTCAACAAGACAAGCGACACAACTTACCTCAGTCGTGAGTGTAAATCTCGAATCTGCAGGAGAGAAAACACCTAATGGGAAGAAAACCACGCCGGATTCGCAGACGACTCTTGATAAAGAAGGTGGAATGGCTGCCTGCTGAGATGTTTCCCACATCGAGATTATTGCCACTTGTGGGTCCGAGAAACGATGACGATGGTCATTGGAGTTTATAGTCGACAATCCTCTGGAACTTGTCAAGTTGAGTCCTCACTGCTCGAAGTGATATCATAACAGTGAGACTTGAAACGTTCAAGCCCTTGTGGTGTATTGCATCGTGAAGTGTGATGCTTTTTGGTTGAATGTACAATGGGGCGGATTGTTAATGATTTGAGTGTTGGGTATTGAGTTTGGGATTTGGGTTTCCATCATCTTCGGATTATCTCGGAGTCCTTCTGTCTTGGCCAGCTAAAGAAGGGATCATACCCTGTGAGATGAATGGCTTCAAAGACAAGGAAACGACATGAACACATATATGCGAATTGACTTACTTGTTTGAGAGCTGGTCAAAATGATATAGTGGCAGCTTGGTGGGAAACTCTACAACTTCACTTTGATTTGGGATTACGTGAAGTCTAGAAGAAAGAACGAATGTTAAGAGACAATGACGGAAGATAAAATCGTCGGATAGTTGGCAAACTTGCTTGGTGACTAAAGGCACACTGAAAGGATTGAGGCACAACGCATGACGTATGGCCTCGTGCACCACACCAGTAACTATGCAGCAGTACATCCCGCCTTGACATGAGACCTTCTTTCAAGGGACGCTCCCTCTGGCACCGCCTAGCTTGGAGCGAAGACGTCTCTACTAAAGAGCTTGGGTCAGTACATGAGTTGTATAGTAAGACTCAGTCAAATTGGCATACCATAGACATCTGAATGCGATGCCAAGTCGCGCCAGCCTTATTGCTTTAACTTCTGGTTAGCGTCTTGAAACACCAGACCAGAGATCCTTCCAGATTCCCTCCAGAGTCCATCCAAAGTCCTCCCCAGCTCCTATGAAACAAGAAAGACCATATGCGCTTGAGCAATAAGTCTACGACATAAACATTTGTTGTAATCTCCTTACCTCCAAGAAACACATTCGAGCAACCATCTTGTGTCTTGACCTGCAGGAAAAGACCCTAAGGGAGAAACCACGCCAGAGTCGCATCTTGATTAAAAAGCTGTCTGCTGAGTTAATTCCCACCACACATCACTACCACTTTTGAATCCGAAAGAAGATGAACGATGATCATTGGTGCTGAGAGTTGACATTCTTCTGGAACTTTCAAGTAGATTCTCACTGTTCGAAGTGATATCATAGCAAGTGAGCCTTGAAAGTTCTACACATCCCAACCAAAGCCCTTGAGATTGTACCATCGTGAGAATGATGCTTTGGTTGGGATGTGTGGAGCGGATTGTGGGTTGTTGGATTATGTATTGGGTATGGAGTATGGAGTTTGAGTTGACCGTTGACCATCGTTTTTAGATTATCTCAGAATCCGTTTGTCTTGGCCAAGCTAAATGAGAAGGTGTGAGGTTAGACTGCTGGTTTCCAAGAAAGCATTGAAACTTTATGAATACAAAAGGCTGTATGTTCACTAACTTGTTGAGTGTTGGTCAAAGTTGGGTGGCAAAATTTGGGAGGATGGCTGGTGATTTTGTACTTAAAGCAACAGGAGCAGTTTCCTTCTCGATTATTGGAGTTTCCAAGTCGATGACAGCAGCAACGGCAACAGCAACAGGATCAAAAAGGCCTTTGGGATCGTGGGAGTTGGTGCTCGCTTCTTCGTGCGTCTCTTGTGTAGCCCTGTTCCGCAGTCCACTGACTGTACATTTGCAATGACGGTGTCTGGAGAGTTTGCCAGTAAATCAAACTAGTAGAGGCAAAAAGCTTGAGATGTTTGGTATGTGGATAGCATGATGACCTGGAAAATAACAACAGAAGACTACACTCACCGAGGACACGAATGAAGTAATACCATGCATTGGAATTAGAAACTCATGAACATCTCCAACCATCACTGCGTAGTCGTCCAAGTCTGAAAACCAAAAGCCTTAGAGAGCCAGATTCTGCAAGGCACTTTGACTGTGAACTCACTCCGAACAGCCATCCGTCTCTGAAGATTACAGACTTCGTCTGATATGCCAATAAGCAATTCCAAAGCATCATAATCATTACCTTGGAACGTGAATCTGAGAGCAGTACCACGACCGACTTCGGAGCAGTCTTCACCATTTGACTCCCAAACTAAGCAAAAAGAATCATTCAGATCAACAGAGTCCGACTAAGTTATAATAGCGCATACCTTTGAAAACACTAGGCTCTCTCGGATCACTAGGAGGGATGAAACTTAATGATCAAAACATCTTGACAAAGAATGATGTATCATAGCCTTTACCCGACATTCGGATCAGGTCCTAAATTCCATTTGAATGATAAATATAGTTGAATTAAAGTTAAATGCTCACCAGCGCAAATCATACCTTCTTCATAGTCCCAATCAGGCTCAAAATCCAACAATGTCAAAATACAGACTTGCTGGACCACCAAGGCAAGAACAAATCACATTATCGTGTTTCGAGTCATCATTGAAGGATACTCTCTGTGTCTCCTATACCGATCGCATAAAAATACTCAGTTGAGAAAGGTGCGGTGCCAAAAAGGGACGCAAAATTACAAGACCGACATTTATTCCAAACACTCCGTGAGCGACACTGCAAATAAAGGGAAAACGCGTCAAAATATACCATGATGTATATCTGTATATATCATGATGCATACATGTTAATACATCTATATGTCCGCCGTTGTAGTTGGACAAAACTGTAGTTGAACCTCATCTGAGAATTGGCGAGCTTGCCTGGCATCGAAATCAAAATTTTCCAGATTTGCGTAGGTGACTCTCTACGTCTCCTAAAGGAAATTGGTATACCACGTCTTCTAAACTCAATATAGTGGCAAATTCCACAAGAAAACACACGAATGTGGTACTGACTACTAAACAACATGTTCTAAACTTATAAGACTCAGCATAAGACACAAAATATGAGGTCAACAAAACATGAGGTCAACACGCGAAAAAATTATTGCTAACGAGGTATGACCGGCTTAGCAACTAAATGTCACACCATTCGCCACTTTTCGAGCCAACATGGCGTTCAGTCCAGAGTTTATGTCTAGAGCCGGCTCCATTTGTTCCCAGTTCGATCGGACTAGTGAGATCTATAGAAATATGAACGTATAAGCAATAATCGAAATAGTAATACCTTAGTGCGCAAAGTTTAACATACCTGGTCGTTCTTATCGGGTCCTATTACGTAACGATTGAGTCAGCTGAAGCTCATATTAAACCTGATCCTCAAACATGCAAAGCTTGACCTGTCACATCACTCACCGCCAACTAACGCTCCATACAGAGGCCACTTGTTTGGCTTTGGATCATTAATATCACAAGTGCTTTGTCCAGCACACTGGGAGTATGGATGATGAGGAGACCGTGGTGCTAATACAACAATGTAAGTCTACAGCACCCTGACTACAAACAACTTTTTGATGTTTTCTTACATGTAGGATTACTTCCACACACATACGAGCTGTTTCGAGGGTTACATCCAAGAGTGTACCTGATCTGACTTGCAGCAAGGTCGTCGTAAGCCTGGATCAACGAAGATCCCAATGCGGGAATGTGATCGGCAGCGAACCCCATCACGAATGATGTGGCTAGTGAATTGCATAGTGTTGGTGGTGAATCCGCCCTACAGAAAGAAACGTCAGATATAGGAATTCCGGAAATATGGAGTTGTTAGCATCATACCCAAAGTACAGCATTCCTCCCTTCGTCTTAAAGATGGTTGGCAAGTTTGATACGCTGCCGGAAGTAGGTGCATTCACCATTTGACTAAAGTAGTTCTTGAAATCGGTAATGTAGTTGGAGTTTCCAGTCAAGTATCCCAACATCACCATGCAAATTACAGTCTACACTTTCAATCGAATCAGTCAAAGTTTGAACTGTGCATTATATGAGCCCAACACACCTTATCATCCCATGTAGTTGCGGCAGTCGTTGACCCACCAAGACCAAATTGTGCGTACAGTGTCTGCGCTCGCGCTAAATCCGCAGCATTCCCGGTAGCCCTATAAGACCAAATGTATCCAAGAACCAATTCATCTTGGTAGCTGTAGGATCCGTACTAGGTAAAGCATTTCAAGGCTCAGCTCAAAGTCCCGTCCAAGAAGAGCAAATAATGCAAATGTACGTACATGTTGCTTTGGATCAACATTATATTGATCGTATTTTCCACGATACGTGTCTGCGAAATTCAAGAGATCTCGCGCGTGACTACGAAGAGTCGACTGGTAAGCACCCGTATATAACAAGGAAGCTGCGTTAAGAGCAGCTGAGGTTTGTGCGGCGACATCTGTGCCGGGATGTGAAGGGTCCAAGAAAAGAGAGGGTCGTGATGTTGGACCGTTGTAAGCTACATGGTGCTAGATGTGAGTAAGTTCAAAAGAAATTGCTCTCCAAGTTGATAACTTACGATCGTTTAATGGAGTTCCCCAGAAATCTAAACGGAATGAAGATTGTTACGCGTTTAAAGACAGTAAAGATCTCCCGCAACTCATTCTTACTGTCGTCTGAGTTTCCAATCCCAACTTGGTAGTAGAATACGTTTGGAGAAGGATGACACTATGGATTGAACATCAGTTAGTCGATGTAATTCTCTAAACATCGTATCATTCCACTACCTACCTTGATGTAATAGTCCAGCTGCCACTTCAAGGTATCCAAGAACTTTGGCAACAAACCACTGATGACGTATCCGCTATGGTAATCTACTGCACCCCAAGCCAACATCATTGTTGCGTATGCACCAGGAAGTCCATCTAAAATCCATGTTAGTCCAATAAGTGTACTCAAGCGACTTGAGAGGCTATACGTACACTTTGGGAAATCACCAGCATCATTCCATCCGCCAGTTAAATCTATTAAGTGATCCAATCCGTCAAGTTTGAAGGTGTTGGTTTCGGCCCAGAAGACTTGGTTGTCAGACGGTAGAGTCTGAATGTAAATAGCGTTAGTTGAAACTGTTGACATTTATATCGCAGATGTGCTACTTACCCCCTCACGTTGAGCATCATAGAAGAATAGTGTCAGTTTCAGATTGCACTGATACTCGTCCGTTATTCCGTTACATGGGTGTTGTGGATGATTTCTGCTGTAATAGTCTGTACTGGGTGTAGAGGACGCGACGGGAGATGCTGTCACTCGTTTGGTAGTCGTTGAAGTCGTCACAGGTGTAGTACTAGTAGTTGCTTTGGCAGCAGTGGAAGTAGCAATAGTGCTAGAGGTCGTTTGAAAAGCACTAGCTGCAACCGGTGTAGAACCAGCGGATGTTGATGATTTAATAGTCAAACCAGAACTTGTCATAGTCGGGATCACGGTTGTAGATGATTTTGCCGTGGTAGCCGGATTTGTCTACCATTCAAAGTGGGTCGTCAAAAAAAGTCCAAACCAAAGATGAATATACGCAACCCACCAAGCTAGATCCCGGCTGAACAGTACAGTTTCCATAAGTGGACTGGCACCCAACACCACAGTAAGCGGACGAAGTCCCACAATATCCATAACTCGAGCAGCACTGTATTCCAGGACACTGAGCATTGTTTTTCGTAGCCCCACACATACTATTAGTTGAAATCACAAGTCCCGTTGTTGTTGGAAGAGCAGAATTAGATTTGATACTCGAGGCTTTGGTCGTCGCTGTGAAAGTAATTGAATTAGTACTTGAAGACGTAGTAGTTATGCCACTTGTAGTAGTCGTGGTTGTGATTGAGCTTGAGCTTGAACTTGAACTTGTTGTGGATGTGGTAACACTTGTAAGACTTGCACTACTACCGTTGCAAAACCCGTAGCTCTGTTGGCATTGGACCCCACAGTAGTAGTTGGTGTCACCACAGTAATTGTTCTAATATGATAAATTGTAAGTGAAGTGTCGCAACTGGATCGAACTGGATAGCTTACAGGTCCACAACAAGTTCCAGAAGGACAAGTGGTGCCAAGAATTGGTCCGCAGGCAGGTCGTGCCCGTTTGCTGAATTGCGACTTGCAATTATTAACTAGTGCGACATTCCTAGCAGAAAAAGTTGTAGGTAAACTACTACAATTTCGATTTGCACCTAAACACCTACTCTATACGGTCTCCAGTAGTCCATTTGGAAGCGGTCAATGTGAACTAGCAAAAATCAATGTTATAACGGTCCACATGGGATGGCCTGTCTGGGTCAACGTTCTCACTTGTTTAACAGAACCAGCGTCCAAAGCTATCAGATAGTCTAATAACAGATTGTAAGCCCCCAAAATCATATCTTTGTCTCATTTAAAAGCATTTTCTTACTTGATGATTCAAATTCCTCTTCAATTCGTATAAAATCTGTTTCAAGTGCCAGGTCAGCACACACCCAAAAAACGGACAACGGGCAACCAACCATTTTTTACCCTTTAAGATAGAAACACCAGCACCAGTACTCTCACAGTCCTCCACCCTTAATTCAAACTCGGGAACTGGATTCTGACTATTACTCTTCACCGTAAAAGAAAACCAAACATGATCAACGAGCCTAGTGCATTCGTTCATTGTTGACATCCAGCCTAACAACAGGAGCAGAAACACGAGATCAGAGCATGCAGATACAAGACCATACTAAATAAGTTACTGTTAGCTGGTTGTAAAGCCCGGATCGCCCGTTCATCACTATGTAACGTTAAATTTTTATCAGTAATTCATAAAATTGGGATCTCTGTCAAAGCATAAGCTCAAACCTGGCATCAAAAGTCAGATCTACGGTTCAAAATGCAGCAGTCAGTTATTAGGTGTGTCAGTTATAGGCGATCGATATGAATGAATACCAACCTTGCTGTATCGGCAATTGTTGTTGAAAAAAAGGCAGAGGTAGCAGTACGTTGCATTTACTGGCGGCGACAGAGTTTACACCGTATAATGCCAGTACGAGAAGTAATCCTATCTCCCTCATCTCTCGTTCTATCCGTTTGATTTGACGATGAGCGTACTGACTGGCTCTCGACTTCGCAACTGGCAGTTTCTTCTGTCACACCAATCACAACTCCCCTTTTTTCATTAATTTTGTGAAACCATCATGCTTCTATATGGAAAACGATTATATTAAATCAAATCCACAGTACAAAACACAGCATATATCTTTCGATTCTAAATTTTGGCTGCGCCAACTCTGACTTTTAAAACACTGTCAATGATACGCATCACAGACACGATTTTCTCCTCTTCGTATTTTAATCCTACTACTTGCAGCCCGACCTACGTGTGCGAATATGCAAAGCAAAAATATATATCAGCTAAGCATCAAAGCTACAATGAATTTGTACACACATCACACAAACGCATACCTTTGAATTCTGATACAACATTGGATTTTCATTATACGCTTCAATAACATGTTTCTCCCGAGAACTTCGATATGGACGGTTTAGCGGTTTAGGTGCATCGACCCCCTTTGGGCTCGTTACCGTCGAGCATGGTATAACACCAGCAGTGACATCTAGCGCATTCCATATGATCGTGTAAGACACTGCCCCAGTCAGTTTGGTGGATTTATCTAAGTAAGTGGTAAGTATTGGTTAGAGCAATCCGTTTGATGCAAAAAATAGCAATAACCAAGAATCGATGGGATCAAAACCATTGTTCATACCATGTTCACAGCTTGGAATTGCAACAGTAGGACATATCACAGCATCAATCCCCATAGCGGTAAACGTATCCGCGTATGCCTCTCTGGCAGAATCCAGCACGTTCTTGTGCTTCCAAATATCTGCGGCTTTCATACTTGGTGTTGGGCCATTTGCAAAGGGATCACGATCGCCGGACCGCATGGCTGGAATCATGCCCTCTTTGAAGCGAAGCAGCAATTAAACCAAGAAACGTCAGCGGCAATGTACGATACGGTACTTTTTGATGCGTTCCATACCATCACTTTGCTTGTATATCACATCGTACAGCTCATCGTAGTAACCACCAAAGATACTTGACTGTTACGGGAAAAGCAACTAGTTAGAAACTCGTCGACAATGTCGACCCAACAAAAGACTGAAAACAATTATAAAAGATTAGCATACCGCGGAAGAATAAAGTTTTGGACCATCAAATGTAAGCTCAAACGGCACAACTTCATGTCCCGCCTTCCGTAACGCATCTACAGCCTCGAAGACGGCTCGAGTGACTGGTGGTGTCGGAGCAACGACTCCATTGTCGGTGAAGAAGCCGAGTTTGAGTTTTCGGGTGATTGCTACTGGAGTCCATGGGATTGGAACGACTTTGGCTGCAGTGAGGGAAAGGAGAGAGTTAGACGTCCTACAACTCCAGTTCACGTGGACGATCTATTTTGTTGGGATACATACGATCAAGTTTCCTCGCCAAGCCGTTGAGACCGGTACACTGGATTTTGCAATAGGTTTCAACGTCGTCGATTGACACACTCATAGGTCCATTTACCTATACCAAAAAAAGCACTTCAGACTCTCTGATTCCATCAGCACCAAATGATGAGAATTCACTACTAACTGAGAATATAAGAGGAACCCCTTGAGCCAACACCCGAGAACCGTTGTAGGCGAATCGCGAGGAGGTAGGCTTCAAGGTGTAAATCCCACATATTGAGGCAGGTAATCGAACGGAGCCACCTGTAAGAAAGGGGGTTGGTTACCATATTGCATCGCCTAGAGATGTATTCAATGAAACAATACCAATGTCGCTTCCGATTCCTAGTAGCGATCCTCTGGCCGCAAGAAGACAACCTTCTCCTCCAGAACCTATAGAACAAATGGAAATCAGCTCACAAGTGGCGACAATAGAAATGACGATTTGGTCCATACTTCCTCCGGCTCCCAATAGACGATTATGAGGGTTCTAAAAAAACATATCACATTCAGATTCGTTATGCAAACGAAGAGCAACAAAAAAAAATCAACAAAGTGATGCAATGCTCTTACAAGAACACGTCCATTAACACCAACAGACTCCCACGCCATCAGCGCCTGTGGCACACCAGTCTTGACATACAGCACAGCTCCGGCGTTTAGCAACAGCTCAACAACGGCCGAGTTATTCGTTGCAGGTGGTTGTCTCGCCCATGCCGCAAATCCCCATGCTAATTTAAAAAACATCATTAAGCATCAAATCACGATTGTAACGAGACATATACATACTTGTCCTAGTACCCTTCAAATGAAACTCCTCCTTCAACGAAACAGGCACACCATGCAACAAACCCAACGTCTTCCCATTCGTGGCGAGATACTCGTCACAGTACTTCGCTCTTGCGTAAGCCTCATCGAAAAACAATTCCGTCAAGGCGTTGCATAGTTGCTGGACTATGCTGGCGCGATGGCAGAATGCTTTGGTGACTTCAAGAGATGTGTATTGGTGTGCTGCGATTTTCTAAGACAAACGTGTTAATGTTAATTCCAGTGGCTTGAAGGACGTAAAACGTGAGTATAATTGTACTTGAGCAAGGTCGGTAGCTGATACAGCATTCGTTATCTCCACTTCACGAGCGCTTAGTCCACACTTGCTATTCACAAATGAAATCACGTCCAAGTCACCGACCGATGCGATTAAAGATGGAGCTAATCGCCATTCTAAAGGTATCGCTTCAGCTTTCTTGACTGCTAGATCCTTAACGGTTTGCTTGTACATCATATTGCTGAAAATCACGGTTTTTAGAAATGTTGCACGAAAGCTTTTGAATATAAGTCAGTATCGATCACTTGTCCGACAGAGAGTAGTTCTTTCTCTTCGATCTCTGCTTCAAAAGGGAGTCCCGCTTTTTTATACCTCCGCAGATGCTCCTCGAGTCACAGTCACAAAACAATTAAATCCCCTGGTTTTCAACTAACAATGAGGTTTTCACGTTTGAGTCCATCAAGGACGCGTTAAAAAGCTGAAAGTGCTTGACCTGAAGGTAACGACTCAACTCTAGCGAACTGATCTCTTGTCAAACACCAACTTTGCATGGTAAGAACTATTTAATGTGAATGCTCCAAAATACAACACCGCAACTAGAAACAAAATCTATGTATTCAAAGTACCCTTCGTACTAGGCACATCATTAGCACCAGTTGAAGACGTAGCTTCTCTCAACGCGACAGCCAGAGCTTTGAATGCTGATTCTGACCTGCACCAAAAAAGGCACCACGTCAGAAAAGACATAGACGAAACTACTATCAAATCCCTTTTTACATACCTATGATGATCATTAAACCCCTTCAAACAATCCACATGCAACGTAATCCCGGCATTCTGAGCAAACGATTCAAAAACATGCGGTATCATCTCACACGACAGCGCTCCAATCTTTTCGCGCTTGAGTCCGAGATCTATGCATGCGTGGGGACGGCCTGATATGTCGACTACTGCTCGTGAGAGTGCCTGTTTAAACAAATCTGTGAGTTTGCAATGACAGCCAAAACCAAGTACAGACACATATTGTGGATTACTTCATCAAGAGGAGCATAAGCATAACCGAATCTCTTTATCCCACGTGGTTCGCCTAGTGCTTGTTTGAATGCCGTGCCGAGTGCCAGGGAGACGTCTTCAGCGGAATGATGGTCGTCAATGTGGAGGTCGCCTTTGCATTTGATGGATAGGGACCAGCGGGCGTGTTTGGCTAGGGCGTGGAGCATCTATTTGTAATGAAAAAGTTCGTATTGAGTACCTTTTCTTAGATGAAAAGGACGTCCAACAAAGCTTTCAAAAAGTTTGATGTCGCAAGCTTACATGGTCCAAGAACCCAATGCCGGTATCAACATCAATGACTTGATTGTCCCATTGATGTAGAGTGAGCGTTATGCTGATATCAGTTTCTGCTGTTTTCCTTGTTACTGTTGCTGTCTTTTCGTGACTTCCATTTTGTTGTTGCATGGTGTCGTTGTTGGTTGCGAGACCGTCGTTGGCAGTTCGTTTGGAAGGAGATTCTGTTGATGATGATGATGTTCTTTTGGTCATTTGCGGGCTGGTCGATTAGTCTTCCTTCTTTGGTTGCAGAGTAAATTTAAGTAATCAAGTGTAATCTTGCTCTGAAAAAAAAGTTGAACGTGAACAGTCAACGCGTTTCCCTACTGAAATGCGGATCAAGCTCTCGTGTTTTCATATTGTGTATCAGACTATGAGGTTACATCTTGGCTAACGAAGCCTTCAACACGGCGTCAATCACCCTCATCATTGCAACAACCTTCTCCTCCTGATATCTCAGCCCTGATACTTGAATTCCAACCTTACTATTCTTATACGCCATCGGATCCTGCGAATAAGCTTCATGCGTAAGCTTCTCACTATTGTTACGGAATCCACGTCCCAACGGTTTAGGTGCATCAGCTCCTAGCGGTGATGTTACAGTGTGGTATGGTATAACACCTACAGACACACCAACCGAAGAATGTCAGTTGGTGTTTGAAAACATTGGGAACTAATCCTTGATGAACATCACACCTGCCGACACATCAGTGTAATTCCACACAGTAGTATATGATATCGCTCCACCTGTGAGATCAGATCCAGTCGCGTCGTGGAGGACGGTTGGGAGTGCAACGACGGGAGAGATGACACCGTCGAGTTTCAGGTCGTTGAATGTCCGTGTGTAGTAGATCTTGGTGGCTTCTCTCAGTATGAAGTGCTGCCAGACTTCGGAGGCCACCATTTGGGGTGCTGGACCTTTGGTTGCCATGTCGACGTATGAGCCGGCAACCATGCTTCGTACGAGACCTAAGTAGGATGGGTTTCAGGAGGGGTTTTGTAAGTTGCTCTGATGTGGTGTGAGTATAGTACCTTCTCCTCCATCCTTGTACAGGTTTTCATAGATTTGGTCTTGGTAGCCTTGGAAGATTGCGTTCTGGTTCAAAAAAAAAGGAGTGTAATAATGCGACCATCCGATTCGCAATTTCGACGTCAAATCCAACTTACAGCAGACTCCATGACTTTCTCAACATTAAACATTGGGAATGGAATCATTTCATGACCAGCTTTGCGTAGGCTGTTGATGGCAGATTCCACAGCGTTGGAGACAGGTGCGACGGGCTAATATACCCAAGAGTCCATGTGAGCGTCGTCTGAATCGAAGAAGACTGAAAATGGAGTATTTGAGATCTTACTGCACAGTAACCATTATCAACAAAGTATCCGAATCGCAGTTTCACTGGCAACGAGATTTTCCTCCATGGAATGGGAACCACATTAGCTATTGACAAAAATAGGACTTCAATCTATCTGCGAATGAGGGTCTTCTACGAAAGCGTCATAACCTACGATCCAGATTACACTCTGGCCCACCACCAGTACAAAAGATCTTGCCGTACGTGTCGAGATCATCACACGAGTTCGACATTGGACCATTCACGCCGACAATGAGCAGAGGAAGACCTTGTACCATGGGTGCTCTTGAGCCACCGTGTGCGAATCTAAATGCGCTTGGTTTGACAGTATCTGTTTGTGTATGTGAAGAGTCAAGTGGTGGTGTTTATCGAACTTCTTGGAGAAAACACTCACAGATGCCGTTGATGGATGCTGGGAGTCTCACTGATCCACCGATATCCGTGCCTACACCTGATGAGATATCAACAGAGTCAGAAATCGAGGGCTTCAGTGTGTCTTCCTGGAAGCTTACCTAGTGGACTACCACGAGCAGCAATTAAAGCACCTGGTTAAGCGGAGTATGTTGGTTGCAGGGGGAGAAAGTCCGGAGCAGAAAGAGATGCAATACCTTCGCCACCTGATGAGCCCCCAGCACCAAGCTTCCGGTTCCATGGGTTCAAGCATCGACCCCACACTTCATTGTGCGATTCCCATGTCATCATCAGCTATCATAGAAAATGAAAACATTCAGAAACACGCGTTTATCACGTTTAGTGAGATCCAAAGAGCAATTACCTGTGGAATGTTTGTCTTGACATATACTACAGCACCAGCGTGCAACAACAGAGTTGCGACATACGAATTTCCAGTTACTGGAGGATCTTTAGCAAACTTGACGACTCCCCAAGCTATATCAAACGACATGCTGAGTAATACGTTCAACTAGATACATCATCAAGACCACTCAACTCGTCATCTTCCCAGCCACGTCAATGTTCTCCTTGATTGAAACAGGTACTCCATGAAGCGGTCCCAGAGTACGATTGTTCTTTGCAAGATAGTCATCACAGTATTGAGCTCGCGCGTATGCCTCTTCACAGAATATTTCGGTCAAGCAGTTGGTTGCTTGGTGGACAAGTACGGCTCGATGGCAGAAAGCCTTTGTGACTTCAACAGACGTGTATTCACGGTTTGCGATTTTCTATAACAGAGAAGATGAGAACGGCACAGTCAGCATGGGGTTGTAACAATCCACGACGCGATGCAATGCCATGCATGATGCACATTCAAACCGCAACACCAAATACATGAAAATGAAGCTACATGATACGACTTACGTGAGCTAGAGCAGTAGCGGAGGCCTCATTTGTGATTGTCAGCTCTCTTGGAGTCAGCTTGGTACAGACCCATTCGATGGTATTCAAGTCATTCAAGAGGGCCAGTTCAGAAGCAGATACACGCCACTGAGGTGGAATCTGCGATGCACGCCGTGCTTGGACGGTCTTTACTGTTTCTTGCCAGGTCATCGTGTGAGCCTTTGATGGAGTGTTACAAAAACCGTGTGCACTTTCGTCCATGTTTTAAGAAATGGATTTTCGAAGAATATCGCGTCTATCCAGACTGCATTAGTTCTGTATGCTTCCACTGTCACGGTAAGTTGAATGCAATCGTGAAATTCACAGTTTTGTTCACCAGTTTTCCAAGTCGCATACAGTGGCAGACATACCAGACGGTTTCAACTTGATTGGACAATCAATGTCGCGTCTGTTTAATAATAAAAATGAATCTACGGTTTGAATACGACCACTTTTCTCATTTGACAGAAACGTGATTTGACCTAGTCACATTGTTTTCGAGATTTAACCCCAAGTTCCATACAAAGCACTATAGAAAGATCCACGTATATCTCATATGCAGATACAATAATCACCACTCGACTTTCATTAGCAACATCTACATTGACTTGAACAAGCCTGAAATCTGCTTGTGTATCCATCTTGGGAGGCATAAATAACTGTCAGAATGACGGTTGCCGAAGTATTATTGGAGGCAACCAGCTTAAAATCGTCACAAAATGTCGGAAATATCGATGCCAATAACTTGTCTCCTGTTGACAAGCCTCTCCCGGACTGTAAACAGCAACATCACCAACATCAACACCACTCGGAAACTTTAACGCAAACAGTCAACAAAACAGTAGAAGAAGAAGGTACTAATACCGACCCAATATCAAGTACTAGTAGTATTTCAAATGACAAGTCATTGCCTCCTGAACTCCTCATACAAATCTTTGCCAAGTAAGATACCCGTGATTTTATGCTCAGTGACAAATCTAATCAAGGCGTCCCATATTTGCATGATGATTGTATTTCTCAAAACCATTGCTCTGATACGTGCATAGACTGGATCCAGTAACACTAGCAAAACTGGAAGGAGCAAACAAGCTGTTTCGTGAAATCGTCACGATTCATGCCTTGTTTGAAAAGAACGACGACTTTGTGCTTGCACGATCGGACGTGTTTGAACTGGATCGTAAAAAGATATTCAAGTTGTTATTGGGTCGTAGATGCTCGTCGTGTAATGGTGACTTGGCATCGTCAAAGGCCAAGCTCTATTGGGCTTTCAGGATGCGTTTGTGTACAAAGTGCATGGAGGCTGGGTGAGTTACGAGGGTCGATGTCTTGTGTGGTTGAAACAGTAAACTCATATGGTTTTTTTCGCACATAGGTCCGATCACCAGACAAAGCTTGGAGAAATGATGGACAAGATCCCTCGTGAAGTATTCGTTGGTCTTCCAAGTGCAGAACACTTATCCAGTCCTCGTCATACCCGCTTGGTCTACTTGATGACGGACGTCGAGGCAGCAGTAAAGTCTCGAGAAACGGCCGTGGAGAACGGAATCCTAGAAGAATGGCAAGAAAAACAGGCCGAACGAGCTGTAGCAGTCCGAACCGAAGTCCGTAGGCTCGAAAGACAAGAACAGTTATGGCAGGGACATCTATTGGCTCAAAAGAACTTTCGAAAAAAGATGATTTTGAAAAAGTCGTCCATGCTTGGATGGTCTGAATCTGTATTGAGTCGATGCGCCACGTATCTCACCAATATCGATATCTATAAGCCATTCTGCCATCCTACTTGGACGGCTGTAGAAACACTGCTACGACCTGAAGTCGACAGTATACAGGAACATGATCGATTAGAACGAGTCAAGAAGATTAGAGAAGGTCGTAAAGCAATCGCCAATACCTTATATACGGACATGATTGCCAATAAGAAGGAACTTGTCTTGTCAGCACCACTAGACTCGTCTTTTCTCATGCCAGCAAACAAGTTTGTAGAGCTGTCTGAAGTCAAGACTTGGATTTCTATCAATGAGGAAGACGATGAGAAGAAGATTCTTGATCATTGGGTAAAAAAAGACAGATAATGCCCTTACGATTAGAGACATCGCAACTCATCGTCCTTACTCGTACTTACTTCTTTCTAGAGCTCTGACACCGAGAGGGAGAGAGCACACTTCTTGATGGGTGTCGTCTACAAAGAGGCAAACAAGATGTACGATGTCAGACAAGAGGCTCTGGAACAACTAGGTGTTACAGAAAAGATGCAAACAGAATTGGCATATCAATGTCGTGTTTGCGGTGATGGTGTCTCGGCGGAATACGACTTGTATGGCATCACATCTCATATTATTCAAGAGCATTCGAGTTCTCGTCTCTTTGTAAGCTTTCTCTCTGAGATGAAAAAAACTCACAGCAAATTCCTTGATGTCTGCTAACATGTTCAACTCACTATAGGATTCCCTGGACCTCGTAACTCCACGCTGCACTGTCCTCCATCCAAACCAACCATTACTACTACCACAACACCGTATCTCCCGTCGCCATCTCGTACTAGAGATACTCAAATCAACAGACCTGTCTCAAGAACAGATAGATGGATTTATGATGTCTGCACCTCTTCATGCACTCACAGCTCAAGCATACGAGCTACCTGATAGTCCTCAAGGCTTGAAGGACCTTATTGATACCATGGTAGAGCGATTCAAAGGCGAAGTGAATCGTGTCGAGGCATCAGTCAAGGCTCTTCTGGATATCAAGGATGATGAAGAGATGAAGATTCTCGCATATAGATGTGATTCGTGTCATGCTGCAGATGGTGATTGTGAAGGGTCTGTTGAGTGGGGACGTCTGTTGAGGCATTTGATTTCGAATCATAGCTGGTATACTGGAGTTGTTAATGTGAGTATCAGAGCTGTGATGCTACACTGTAAAAGTATTCACTGAACTCCCCTCAATGTTTTTTGCCATTAATAGGAGTCGGTCGCATCACTAGCCCTCGTAGACTCATCCAAACTCCCATCCGTAAACCACACAGTCTTCACCACCCGCATCGCCACACTCCGCGCCTTCCTCGCCACATCTCTCCACGCCCACAACCTCGAACCATACGAGACCGAAGCAGCCATCGAAATAATAACCAACGATCCCAAAATCCGTACCAGTATCTCATCAGCCCGTACCAACTTCTCCCCGCAAACCCACTATGACCACAAAATCGACAAACTAATCCACATCCTCGTGCCCCAAATCAGAGGCATGCGAACCCTCCTCTCGAAAACTCTCTTACCAACAACCCTGATCGAAGCCCAAATCCACGACTACCAATGCACAGAATGCCCTGTAATAACCTTCTACCACAAATCCCTCTCAAGTGTTGCACGCCACCTCCTTCGCGAGCACTCTGATGTATCGCTTGCAGAACGTGTCAGGTATATCAGGTCCAAGACGCTTACACGAATGGTTGTGGATGAGGTCGTGTGTGGGAAGCGGGCTGTGAAGAGTGTGTTTGAGTATAATGTTGGGTTTGAGTGTGCGCATTGTAGGAGGACTGGGTTGACGCTAGAAGGGTTTATGCATCATTTTGCGGCAAAGCATAAGGCAAGGGGGGCGCCGTGTGTGGATGATGTGATTATTCCGTATACGTTGCATTTGGAGGATAGTGCTCACTATAGGATGCCCTGAGAGGGGGAAGAGTAGGATGGTGGGAGAGTGGGGGGAGAGTTAGGATGAGTGTTGTAATGGGGTTGGAAGTGTTTAAAGGAGATATTTTTGTATAGGGTAGGTCGTAAAAAAGAGGAATGTCGCTTTCGAATCATCAAGTAGTGTGTCTTATAATGAGGTTGTTTGTCCTGTCCTCTTGTATGTACTTGTATTGTTTGTTTGTGTACAAAAACGTGTTTGAATATGTGTTCTACAATCATTTTTATATACCTAATATGGCTTATACTCACTGTAAGGGGACGGCTTGTTCCTCTTGTTGGCAGTACGTGATATAAAGTTCTCAACAGCAAATTTCTCCACACCAAAAAAAGTACTCACGTAAAACACAACCCTCAAAGGCACTTCATTACGGCGATTCCCATCATACGAGCTGTTGAGAATGCTCAAAACCAGGCCCCAAACCTCATACGTGATTTGCGAGTTCACAACGACGTCAAATATGTACGTCTTGAGTATTTCTGAAGCCGTCAAGATTTAACTTTGTAAGAAAAATCCCCCGACGATAATGGGTCGACGTCCTTGTTGCCAGACCAGCTCGAAGATGAGTCAAACTATCTCGTAAGACAGAATGCTTCTCACTATCGTTTGCTGCTGCTGGGTTTTTCAGAGACAACTCAGTCCAAGCCTCTTTAAATACAGTGCCGATATTCTTGTCGGGATTAACCGTCTTTTGAGAGATTCTGATGGCCGCAAAGCACGAGTGCACGACAAGTTCAATGACGGGCATAATCACATCCTCGCGTTCAAATGACTTGACCGATAGATCCATAGAGCCTTGATGCTTCATACAGCATGCTAGCATGGATATATTCGTCCCAAGTCGCGAGTAGTTATAATTACGACTAAAATCGGTGATAGATAGTTTCACGGTGAGTGGGTGGCTTTTGTTATGAATCGGTTTGTGGATGATGGTTGATGGCCATCATTAAAGACTGTGGTGACGGTAATTTCTTCCAATAAAACATGTCGGGATAGTTTCGGACTAGTTTAGGAGTTTGGGGCTTTGCGTCACCTAGAGAGACAACCAACCAACGACGCTAAACCCATTATTTTATCGATAGGCTCGTCCTCATTCATCCTTTCAATATATGTTATATAGCGACCTGGTAGAATCCAAGTCACCGTGAAATTGAATGAGTTTTATTGATCGTCATCAACAAGTCGTCGGGCCTTACATCTGAAGAGACCCTCATTAATTGGACCAAGACCTCTACAATAGGCGATTTACCAGCTCTCTTCATAGCATCAGCAATAATACGTGCTCTCAGTGGCTGTTTGTTCAATAACCAGTCGAAATGTTGAGCATTTAGCTCATTCACCATATCCGTAGAAGCTATTGGGGGAAAAGATTTCACATGCTTAACGGTAATCAACTGCTAATAATGCTCTCTTGATCCTCGCTGATGGTTATTTGACAGTTCTGGTTGATGTTGCTGTAGCTGGTTGAGTATGTTCTTGATGGCAGTTTGATCTGAACACGAGCGTGATTGCCTGATGCAGATGCGACTGTAAAGATGCTAGAGCAAAGTCTTCTGATCGAAATGTTGTCACGAGTTGCAGTTGATATTCCCTTCTAACGACGCGTCACAACACGCTCATAGCCCTGTAGATCACTGTTAAATTCGATGAATTCCAAACATCCAACACTCAACCCCAGACCGACCATAAGAGATGAGGCTAGAGAAGCTACCGGAAGCGGAGATACTGAAAACAGCTCGATACATGTTCTATGGTGGTTGGCTCTTCCTTCCTTGGCTGTGGTTGGTGGCCTTCATTTACATTCTCCCCGTAACGAGGAAGAGGCCTGAATTGAATCCGAGAATTGCTCAATGTACGAGGATTATGGATTATTCTACTTGCTCTTTGCTGTATATCTCTATTGCGTTGGATTGCACTCGTCTCCTCCACCATCAACCTCAAACTGACAACACATCCCAACTAATTTAGATGCTTGGTGGTCATTCGTGGGGTCTATGGTCTGGCTCGTAATAGCCCTAGCCTGGTTGAGCATATACTTGACTCAACGTGTAAAATGGGGTGCAGGAGGTGACAGAATATCAGTGTCGCTTCCGTATGGGAACTAGCTTGTAGTGTTTAGGGAATTTTGTGCTTTACTTCTGCTAGCCGGATAAGGACGATTAGTGTATTTATCTCAATTTAATATGTGTATAGTCCATCTTCCTCGTTTTTCATATACAGTACATATCACATATTTTTTGCAGTAGTCGACTTGCTTTTGGATGCATTGAACGGGAATGACCTCAAAGGAATGGAAGAATCTACCTTCGCTGTGAAGGCGAAAGTATTTGGTGTATTTGGTGGTCCAACCTTCACTCTAACGAAACCTGCACTGCCCGAAGCTTCGATTTGATTCGATACCTCGAACGAAGCCTCGAACTTGAAAGGGTCAAGAATGCGTGGAAGGGCATCGCTGTGATTGATAAAAGTGTGTCGTGTAGAATCAAGTAGTAGTGCTTACGAGCAGTAGTGATGACTTTGTATCAAAACGTAAATCAATATGTGTAACTAGCTCTAAAAAATCAGTTTATCCTATACGTAGGAAAGTCAAGATTAAAGTATTGGACTTTTTCACAAACTTGGCAGAGGTCTTTGTCACATCGTATCCGGCAGGAATCGTCTTTTTTAAAACTTCGTGGCCACCAACTGCTGACTGCACTTCTATTTCACGAGTACTCTCGTTAATCTCAAAGTCAATGTCCTTGGCAGAGATCTAATATTTGCAAGTAACGGTGTGAGATTGTCACACGTAGTTCTTCGATGCCAGTACACTCATACCTTGCCAGGAAAGATGATGGATAATTTCAAAACACCTCCTTGAATCAACTCTGTGCACTCTGGCACAGCAGAACGGGAGCAACTCTCCTCGACCTCTACATTAGATGGCGTCGATTCTACCACCACTTCATTTATCGACTCTTCCACCACTTCAGACTCTGGCTCAACAGCAGGAGCAAGTTGAAACCCTCCTTCATCACCAATGTTTAATTTAGATAGTCCAGCCAAAGCAGACAAGAAGTCTTCACCCTGAATAGTGTTTTGCGGATTTGGTCGATACGCATTTGCAAATGCACGGAGAGGTGGTTGCGGTTTAGACGATACTGGTTCGTTAGGGAGTTCGATTATCCCGTCGGCACCCTCTTCTTGTATCCCTGGTACTGGTTTGCCATACTTGTCCCATCCAAATGTTCCAATGTACTTGTCGACCACGACGTATTCTAACATGACGAGATGTTGGTTAAGACTTGGCTCCAGAAGACTAACGCTCAGACTCTAATGTACTCACCTTGTCGTTCAATATCAATACCAAACGTTTCTTTGACACAATTAAATAGCAAATCAACCAGCGATGCCTTGAATGGCGAGTTCTTCATGGCATTTTCAACGACTTTTGGGTGTACCACGGCGTCGTAAACATGGAATTGTTGTTTTTCTACGTGTAATACGTAGTGCGGTGAGTACAGAAGCTACTTCCAAGCAGCAGGGTGTATTGTACGTACTCGAGTTGACTTCCAAACGATGGCTGCCCATGACCACGTCTATGTTCATGTCGTCCCCATTGAGTTTGACATTGGGGGACGTACATATATTAATGTAATGCCTCCAGACTCCTCTAAGTTCTGGCCCATAGATACATTTTATGCAGAATGCGGGTATGACCTTCACTTTTCGTGGTTGTGCTGATGACGTAGCGACTTGAGCTTCTTTGACTGCAGTTGACATGGCATTTTCAATGAATTCCTTGTATTCCTACGTGAAAATTGAAGAATTCAGTCTGTTAACGTTCGTGGTTGCAAGCGCTATCGGTGCATTGATTTTGCACATTTGGACGATTAATGTTTGTTGATACCTTTGGATTTCGCTCCACCATCTGATCCAAGTATTTGAGAAACGCGCGTCCTTTAGCGAGAAAAACAGGATCGTCTATTTGATTCATTGTTTTCTATAGGTGTTTGTTCAAATCAGGACTGTCTACACACCAGTTTTTGTTTCAAACAATTACACTTCATCGTTCGCACAGATCTGAGTTGACTTACGGTAGTTCCAGTAGGGTGGTATATATCTACAGAGTAGCTAGCTCGACCAGACAGATGCCTCCTCCAAAGTCCAACTCCTTTAATAACCTGGCGGCCATCCAAAATGGAAGCGAGACACTTAATGAACAAATACTGCTTAAACGACTGGAGGATCGAGAGAATGAAGTCAAATTGGCTGCTGAAGCTGGTCTACTGCTTATTGAGGAAGTCGAACAGGTGTGATTTCAATCAAACATTAACCCAACATGAAACCATTTTGTTCAGATTTTTTCAGCACGCAAGAGATTGAGCTTCTTTGTATTGAGACATCTTTTATACCATCAAATAGTTACGGAATCGAGTCAAACTGCTCGAAAAGTATCAGACGAATGCTGATAGTCGAGGGATCTCCCCATCGCCTTCCTTTGATGAAATCAAGTCCTTAAAGTCAGGCTTCGACCACCTAACTACCTCCGTGAAAGGTGTCGTAACAAAGATACGAGGTAGCTCTGCAGACAGCACTCCTGTCGTATCGAGATCACCTTCATCGACAAACATTGGCGACCTGAAACAACCACCTCCCACTCCCATGTGGGGTTTAAGCACACCATCTCCTCTAGCTCCAGCAGCAGGTCCCGCTATAACTACTCAACCACAACCAACTGCCCTGATACCGTCACGCTCAAGTCTGAAACGAACTCAGACGGTGAAATATACTCGACCCTCATCGCAGTCTAACGATGCTCCCAGTATGGATGCAGCCATGTCGAATGCTATAAATAACTCGCTGTTGGAAGTCTCGAGAGCGCAACAGCTCAAGTTGAAGCAAACGGAAAAGCTGTGTGCTGAGTCGCAGGCACGAGTCTTGGAGTTGCAGGAGACTACTGAAATGTTCAAGCATCGATTGTCTAGAGCCATGAGTGACAAGGGTATGTGTTATACTAGTCGGTTGAATCTGTGTGCGAGCCTATGAATGACATTGCTTGAACAGTCGCAATCCCTCAACCTCAGGCTCTTTTGCTGACATACAATTCGCTCCTTTAGATCGAATGGATGCTCAAGTTTATGAATTAGAAGTACGAGTACAAAAGGCTGAAGAGCATACTGCAGAGCTACAAGCCAACATGACGAAGCTGTCTCATGAGAACTCTCGATTAAAAGCAGAACGAGTAGCAGCAGAGTCTCGAGTAGAGTCTCTACGATCATCAGAACAGCATCTTCAAGCTGCTCATGAAAAGCTCAAAATTAGCCTAGAAACTGAGTCTCAACGACATCGTTCTGCTCTCGCATCACTACAACGAGACAACAAAGAGCTTAAGGCCAAAGTAGAAGAACTAGCTTCCATGAAACAGGGCATGCAGAGTAAGCTGGAGCTGAAATCTAGTCCAGCGAAGACAAGGACAGATTCCGATCTTGATAATAGACCATCTACACCACCTGCTAAGTCAACACCATTCCGTACACCTAATTCATCTATGCCACCATCTCCTGATCGTAATGGGTTTATGAATGAGACTCTAGCTACGTCATTGGCATTAACTCAGACTGAATTGTCTGAAGCAATGACCAAGATCCAGTCTCTAAGTACCGAGAATGTAGAATTGGGTAAACTGTTGAGTGATGCTCAAGAAACTATAGAGGCATTACGGCACGGTAGTGGATCGCTATTACATTCAAGACCTACTACTCCTAGAATGTCACCTAGATCGTCATCACCTACAAAGAGTCTTCATCTGGAAATGCTGAAGGGGTTGGACGATGATGTCAAGAACAGCAATGACGAAGTGGCTGGATTGACTATGCGTAATGGGGAGCTGGAGAGATTGCTGCTCGAAGCTGAAGATACTATACGAGCATTAAGGTCGGTTGTAGAAGACTTTGCTGCTGAGAATGACGAAGATAAACGACCTTCATCACCGTCTCCATCTCCCAAGCATGATTTAATGATGAAGCCTGTCGTAGCAGATCAGCAAGTAGTGCAACTTGAACTCATTAGTAGTAGAATCCTCAACGCAGTTGAAAAGTTGAGTGAATCCAATAGTAGTGGTGTTGCTAACGACGATGATGTGGTGGTATCAGTTGACAGAGGTCAACAAACTGAGCCTCTACTATCAGTACTCGCCGCCATCGATAATCTGAATCCAATTCGTGGTCTGCCTGGTGGACACCTACGATTGTCAGATAACTCACCAACCCCTTTGTCTCAAGTTTACGATGTATCGGATACGGCAGTGAATGTGAGGCGAAGATCTAGTAATAATCTATTAAATCACGTTGAAACGGGTACAGATGTGCCTTCTCCCTTGTCCTCAAGTGAACCCGTATCATTCTCATCGTCGACATCATCCCTATCGAAACTGGCAGAGTCGAACGACGGTACTAGTACACCAACAGCTACTTCCAGATCCATGTTTTCGATCAAATCTCATACCTCTATACGGCAAAAGCAACGAGCACCGCTACCATGGCCGATGCCTTCCCGATTCGTGAATCAGCCGCAAGTGTCAGATGACGATGCCGCACTGAATTCACGTAATGGTGCCGTCACGCTTCATCCTAGTAGTCTTGATCATACAGGTGAAAACTCGACAAGAAGAGATCGGGAGAATGTAATGGTTGATTTTATGGAGCAGTGGAAGCGATTGGGAGGTGCTCCGTCTGAACGGACTTTGTTTGATGATGGAATGAATTTGAATGGTGCTTCGGCTGTAGCAGCGGGTCAGACTGTAGATGATGGATCTGCTGGGGCCATGTTTAAAGTTAATCCGGTTGAGTGTCTTACTCAGACCATGATTGGATCTTGGGTAAGAGCATTTTGATGTAGCAATACCTGGGTTTAATGGGGTGGAAATTGTTGACTCATTTTATTGCTTTACACTAGTTCCAAAAATATGACCGTCGCAACAAAAGGTCACATTTACGATTCGTTTGGGTAAATCCGTATTCTCGACTACTGAATTGGGCTCCTCAGCCTCCTAGTCAAGGTGGACGTGGAATCAAGACTAAGACTGGTATGTAAAAGATAAATGTCGCCGAACATGTTTGGCAATTCGTTACCGCTTTTATTTTGCTTGCCTGGTGACTCAATCTCAACTCTTGTCTAGCATTCATAACCGACATAAAATTCACCGGAACAGCACCGCCCGTCCTCCTCGAACCAAACCATCCACCAACAATAACCCACTCGATCGACATTATAACATCAGATCGTCTAATCCGACTCATACCTACCAACTGGATGGATTTCAGAATGTGGACTCAGGGTATCTCACTACTCTTGTCTCGGGCACGACAGGCTGCACCGCTTCACGAACAGTTCCAGATGGTTGATTTGGATGGCGGTGAACCGTCCCGAGAAAATAGCACTGTGGATGCAGATGACGATGAAGAGGAGGATGATGGTTCGCCGCCACAGCCGTTTAAAGAGGGTATTGTGCCTGCTGCTGAGATTGCTGAGATTGAGAATCTGAATAAGGAAATGTTACCACCAGTAATACCCAAACCACCGATAGATGGTAGTGATAGTGTTATTAGGACGCCGACACGTAGTAGTCGCTCAGGAACACGGAGATGGTCGTTTGGGAAGTCACCGTCGCCGCTAGCTCCGGAGGTGTCTGATAATAGTAGTAGCGGTGGTAGTGGTGCTAGTAATGGTGCTAATTCGTCGTTGGCTGTTATAAACGAGAATGAGGAAGTTAGCATACCACCATCTATTCTGTCGGATAGACCGATCGAGAGGCCATCTAGTGGTGGGTCATCTTCTAAACGGAGGAGTTGGGTTATGTGAGGAGAAGTAATATGTGTGTCTATCCATCGCTTGGTAATGGAATTGATATAGGTTTTTGTTGCACAAGTAGCTTTAAGTTTCTCATAACCCGTTGTTCCTACATGATATTCTTTATGTATATTATCTCTGTCACATGCCATTGTTACTATGTTTGTGTTGTTAAATGATTTACTGCCAAAAATACAAAAAAAAACGAGATTTGAGTACATAGCCAAAAAAATGTTTTGTTGTGTTGTGTTTAACGTAAAGAAAGAAAGAAATGTCCTTCACGCCGAGAACTGTGTGTCTACAGTCGACAATGTCCTAAGCGCCTCATGACTCAATCTACTTTTCCGAAAGACTTTACGAGCTGCTGCTGCAAAGTGTTTGGATGCTGGTGACTGTTGGTGGTAGCCGTTTTCGGTATTCTCCAGCGGGTTAGGTACCACGATACTAACATCGTCCTCCTCTTCCTGATGAGCTGCTGCTATTGTTGTTTTTGGCTGATTACGAAGTCCATCTCTAAAACCACTTGTCCCTTTCTTACTAGTCTGACTATTCTGACTAGAGATTACATCTGATGATGCCTCCCAATCATCCACCTCAAACTGTTGAGATAAAGAACTGCTCGTTGCACGTTTCAGTAGCTGGGCCGAGTTTGAGCGGACGGGTTTACTCTCTGCTTTCTCGTGCTCCTCACCCGTATCCTCCTCGTCATCATTATCTCTTCCTTCATAATCAGCCGGATCTTCACCACCTTCAGGTTCCTCCTCTCGCTCTTCACTCGAAGAGATGCGGCCTTTTATGGGTGTTTTTAACGGTAATCTCAAACTAGTCCTTGGCATACTACTATGGCGAGACTGGTGACTACATTTACGAGACGGTGTCGTAGCGGTGTTTGACGGTGTGATGGTGAATACCGAGGACTCTACTTTTGGTGTTGCTTTGACCATGATGTCCAACATGGGTTCATATTTCCTATATTTCGTAAGCAGGAATGTCAATTTCAAGCGTATTTGCCGTACGAGGTCGTCCAGAAAACCGGCTGGGCACAAAAAATTAATTATCAGATACGTGCCATGAAGACGACACCTCTGGGACTTTGGCCTGATATAGCTCCCTTTCCTTGTCCATTTCGACCATCAAATTAGCATCCTCTTCGCTGCTCTCTGCTAAAGTAATACCAAATGATAATACTTCGGCCGCTAGGGCATAGTCGACGTGACTACCCAAAGCCTCCGATACAAGACACGACGCAACATGCCGTAGTTGCAACGGAGTCTCGTAAATGGTTGACAAGCACTCCAGGACATTTATATCCTGTGTTTGAGCATCTAGATACAGTTTGGCGGCAACATGCACCCAGGCACATGCATCTCTTTTTTTGGCAAGTAAAGGAGTTGTATGGTGAACGTCAATACAGTATATCAGCACTGCGAATATAGTCTGTGTCGATAAACACGATTCTCGAATACTCGTAGTAACTCGTATCTGTTTTACTGTATCCGGAGAAGGCCGCTTTTCATATTCTAAAATTCCTTGACAAATACGTATCAATGAGTATCGAGCACGAGTATTTCCATCTACTGCAAATGCTACGACTCGTTGCACTTGCTCGTTAAATCGTTTTTTCGACGTCTTTGCGATGGTGTTTAGCAGGACGTCTGCATGGTCTTCCATGATGGATACAAGCAACGGGCCTGCGATTTTTAGAGGGAGACTAAGTTGGAATTCGTGGAATTCACGGGATACTATTTGGTTTGTGGTCAAGACCGTTGATAGATGGTGGAGATACGGTGTAGGTTTACATAGTTTGATGGCACGATCGTATGCAAAGTCATAATCTCTAGGTGTTCCTAGCGCGTGATGGTTTAAGACGTGGATCAGCAGCTCGTATCCCTATTGTGTGTGGAAGTGAGACCACAAAGACTGTGGGTTGAGCAAACATACGTGTACCTGGTGATAGCAATGGACTGAAATGCACGCATCTATGAAGCCTTCCAAAACACGAGGGAAACTCCCGAGGTGGACTAGACACAGCTGAGTCAAGTGCTCTAACAAGACCAGACTAATAAGTGTGAACAACATCGATCAATTTTTGAACCAAACAAGGGCGAAAAACGAGAAGGACACCAGTGGGTCATGACAGCATGCAGGGTACCTCCTCAAATGATATGGTATTTCCTCATACCACTCCTCCGCATCCACGACAGAAAAGCCGTCCACAGCCAAACGTCCAACAGCAAAAGCAGCCAAGTGACTCAAACGAGGCACAGAGTCCACATACTTTGAAACATCCAGTTGCGAGCTTCCAATATTCATACTGGCTTTACTAGCAGCTCCCATATCCAAGTCAGGGAAGCAGTCAGCACAAACACGTGCCATTAAATCCCTAAATGTATCTCGTAATGCCAAAACAGGTTTCCTAACTGGCGATGCGTATCCCGATCCAGAATCTGACATGCGAGATATAGCACGATTCTTGTAAGATTTATATGTTTTGATTGGCTTTCGAGCTGGATGGATTGGTTCCAAGTGATTTCCAGGTTGTTGCATCAAGGTTGGGATTGATGAGGGAGCTGCATCTGCAGCTGTATTGACGGCTTTCAAGCAGCATTGTAATTGGCGGAGGACTCGACGGATTTTGGAAGTTTCTTCAAAACCTTCCATGATTTGACCAAAATTGTGTGTTTGATGATGGGGGTGTTCCTGGATAGAAATAGAGTTAGTTGCGTTGAAAAGAGGGATCAAAGGATTTTATAAGTGATACTTTACCTGATCCAAATAATCCAAGCTCCAGTAATAGTGTCTTTCTTGCAGTTTCAGATGCACAGTTGTTTTCTCAACGATGCACGGTAGCTACAGAGGCGATCGATGTCGGTTAGAATTTAATGCGATGCGATTGAATATGAAATTCCAATTTTCTCGTAAGGACCCACTTATGTTGCTTTTTGGAGCAGATTGAAGGTAAGGAAACCAAGCAGCAGCAGAAGTTTGTCTAGAACGAAGAACAAAGAACAAAGCATAGAACTCGCGAAACTACGCGTTTGCCAGTTTTTTTTCATACAATTCATTCTTCTATCAAGACTGTTTGATACAAAGACACCACTCAACAATAGTAGTCCTGGTTTTATTTGTACTTTCGACGGCCATGCTCATGTATATCAAAAGACATATGTTTGTTCCCTCTGTGTTTTGCAAATTGGGTTGGGATCGGCTTTGGCCACATTGAACAATAAATCGCTCACAGCTTAGCTACCCTCAGGCACGGTTTTGTAGTTTGGCAGCCAGCCAATACAACCACTTATAAAGAAGTGGATAGAATATCAAACGCTTGTATTCGCATAGATAAAACCGGTTCAAACCGCAAAAGACTTGATCCAGGCCACAATGACGAGGACTTGCAAATGCATTCACAATTACGCCTGCGAAGGATTCTTTGGCACGATGGTAACAGCAAGACGTCTCGTGCGAACGGAACTTTATATGAGGCTCCCATCCCATTCTCTTGGGGCCTCTGACGAGGTGACAAGGCGTCGCAGCTCAAGTTTTTATTGGCTGAGAAGGCACAAACCAACAGCAATGAACGGGGTTTTGGATGAGAATCAACGTAAAAGTTGAGCCGCACCAAGGCTTGTTCATGTGCCAAATGATAGTCACTTGAGAGCAGTCCACTTGAGACAAGGCTTGATTCGAAACGAAGATACATAGGGAAATGGATGTTTAGACGAAAGTTCAAGTCACGCAGCAGACCAAAAGAGAGTGGAACTGCAGAAAGATGTGCAGCAAGTTCAAGGACCATGTCAGTACATACCAGTGGTGGTTCTTCCTCTTTGCTAGTTCACGCCTTGTCGTTTGGGTGGGAAGAAATGGTCGAGGCGGTGAGGCGGTGAAATTACCAGGTCGCCTTGTAAGCTGCTACCTAAGCGAGACGAGACGAGTACTGACGCGTGTACGGGGAGGCTTACAGTGAAAAAGCTATGAATTCCATGTCCTCTGAGCGGTTGGTCATGAACGTCTCGTTCCTTACTTGATGAAATTGGCAGCATTGACAGAGATTCGACGTGATAACGAAGATTTGTAAAGGAACTCGTCGAATAGACCATCTGGTGTTCCAGTATCTTCTATTTGAGTATCAAGAACGGACGATGGAAGAGTTTCAATCATAGCATTTAGTTGTCATAAACTAGTTGGTATTAATATGATTTAAAGAAATTTACAGTGATTACTACTATACGAATGATATTAATATGAGGACGAATTCCATACCATTCCAAACATCCCTTCACTTCTTTCTCGTCTGATTAACCAACGACATAAACACATGCGCCAACGTATTCTGGGCAATACTATAATCCGTCACACCAAACCCCAATTTGGCATCCTCAAACGCCTCAAAGACCTCAGACAATTGACTTAACGCCTCAGGACTGGCGGTATCAGATGCCAACGGCATCTCAAACTGTACCGTTTTACCAATGATTTGAGCTACCTTGAGATTCAGCTTTGGGGACATGGCTTGTGGGAGCGCTTTAGCGGATTCTGGGGATGTGGTTTGGACGGTGATTTTGTAGCCCTGGCCGTACAGGTTCTTGAGATGTTGGGGAGTGCCGAGGGCTGCTAGGTGGCCGTTTGCGAGGATGCCGATTCGGGAAGCTAGTGCGTCGGCTTCTTCCATGCTTGATAGTGAAGGAGAATAGGTTAATGCACCTGGGTATATGCGTACGAGAGGACATGTTGCAGTCTACCTGTGTGTGGTAATAACAATCGTAGCTCCTCTCTCTTTCAGATCGTTTATGGTAGCCCAAATCGTTTGCCTGACTTCAACATCCATTCCAGTCGTTGGCTCTATTGGTTGAATTGAAGTTACTGCTAAAGCTTGCATCCAAAATAGGACCATGAAAGGCTAATACCATCCAAGAAAAGAATCTCCGGCCTTCCAACCAAAGCACATCCAACAGATATCTTTCGTTTATTACCACCACTCAATTGCTTTGATCGTTTATCAGGTTCACTCAACCCGACATTTTGAATGGTAGTCTCTACATCTAGTCGTGCTTCTTGTGTAGAAAGACCCTTGAGTCTCGAATACAGCATGAAATGTTCACGTCCAGTCAAGTTTTTCCATAATATATCTTGCTGTTGGGTAACTCCAATGATTGCGGGAATGCGTTTGTCGAATGGTATGGCAGTATACGGTCCCACTGTAGCCATTCCGGATGTGGGTGGAAGCAAGTTGGTTAGGATTTTGATTGTGGTGGATTTTCCTATCGATAAATATTATAAAAATGAGTATTTCATGTATATTGATGACTTGGAAACAGGGACTGGAGCTCACCTGCTCCATTAATACCCAAATACGCAAAAGTCTCCCCCCGTCTGACAGACATATACAAATTCTTAAGAATCGTGGCAACCTTCCTCCCACTAACTTCATCAACTGTAGTCGAAGGAAACTCTTTACAAAGTCCCAGCACTCGTATGGCATCCGAAGCTACATCCTGTCCCTGAAGCAACCGGCTTCGTTCAGCAGCCACATCCGACTCCAGCTGATCAGCTTTATAGTCCTCCATATCACCATGCTGGACTTTTGGTTTGGCTGCAAGAAACAGGAATTGGCGCAATGTTTGGCCTGTAGCCCGTAAGTGTGATAAGAGGGCCACGATTCCAGCATAAATCAAGGCGTCTAGTAAGAGGATGAGGCATACTGGGAGCACGAGACGGCTTGCATTGAAACAGTCGGATATTGTATACGGGTTTGATTTGGCTGTTCCTGCGATTTCCTGTTGGGGACATTGTATGTTTAGTTAGTGATGAAACTTCAATTTAAGGGTGTCTGTCGTTCGTTTCTTACATCAATAGCTCGATAAAGTCCAAAAGTCGGAATGACGATAGTCAGGCCAAAAACTGTTGATGGATCAATAATGTTGTTTTCGAAAAAGTAAACGATGAAATATGGAATGAAGATCTGATGGAAGGATTGAGCGTCAGCAGAGATGTTAGACTTTTGAGTAAAAGTTGAAAACGTACAAAGATGGCCATACTAATGGAGAGAAACGGAGCAACTGTTGCTGATTTTTTGAAAAAGAACGAAACGATATACGCCAACCAGATGAGTGCTGGACCTGCACATAGCATCGGCAGAAACCACGCTAACAGCATATATGAAAGTTTAGCAACAATCCGTGTCTTCAACCATCACACAATGCACTTACCAAGAAAACTGGTAGCCATAAACGCCGGCAGAGCGAATGCCCTTATCACGATCAGAATCACAAATACTCCAAACACGTATACCAGTCCGTCAACCAAGAATGCCGATACAAAGTATATGGACAATGGTAATCCAGCGGTTGTAAGCTGTTGCTGCATTCCCATTTCAATTTCGTCTACGAGAACTCCAGCAACGAACGGCATCGTGAAACTCAGTCCGTATACAATGAAACTGGGCAGGATTCCAGCAGATACGTCAGAAGCTTTGGTCGACGCAGGGAGGGTGCTCAATGCTGCACGGGTATATAGTGGCGAAGTATCATTTGCGGCAGCTTGTGCTGCGATACTAGAAGCAGACACGAGTATCGGTAAAATGGAGGAGCTAGCAGACTGCGAGTATATCTAATAGTACATTTTGGTTGAATGGGCATCCGGTCTGTCAAGTACCAAGTCCATCAAAGACAACTTACCACTGAAGTAGCATCTCCATCCAAATAAAAGCCACCAGGCGAAACAGTGCCAGACGTCGATGACTTGTATCCCGAAGTTACATTCGAAGCATATGCAGATATAGAATCAAACGAGACAACCGTTAAGTTGGAGGGAGCGCCGAGAGCCATCAGGTAGGAGGTGACTGGGCTTGTGATGATGTTGAGTTTGCTCAGACTTGACGAGTCTGCAACGATGCCGAGAAGGGAAGAAGCGCTTCCTTGAGAAAAATCCGAAGCGACAATAGGTCTATTCGAGGTTTTGAAGTTTCAGATAGGCTGTCATCCGCTTCTTTTGGCCGACGTTCAAAGCGTTGATCTTACATGGCGGAGACGACAGCTAGTTGATAGAAACAATTTGGTTGTTAGAAACATGTCCTCGTCACATTCCACAAACGACTTCAAGGTGCTTACCAGTGCTTGGAATAGTATTTTGAATTCCTCTGCTCAATCCAGTGGCAATGAGTGTCATCAAAGCTGGGAATAGTGCACCAGCCAATAGGTATCTACTATCTTTTCTGATCAAGAGCAATCGCAAACCCATCATCACTGTCAATTGTCCAAAGAAACTCATCATAGGCCTAGTTATCTTGGCTAAATGAGGCTTTTCCATGACTGAGTATGTCCTAAAGAGTATTTTTCGACGGAAACGTTAGTAAGTTAACGGTGTGTCGCATTCGATATATACACGGTGGTTATAACACGTTTTGTTTTTTCAGCATTTGAGGTAAAGAAGACGACGTTTGCGGTATGATACCTTGGGCCAAGTATCAACTAAAAGATTGGAATAGAATTCAGTCCTTCTCGGACGGCGACCGCTTTGTATTCTGTCGAGAACTCCACGTTGACAAGTGCGGGGTTTGACCGACTTGCTTCCACTAATAGGCTGTGCCTCCACGTGCAGAAAAGGACTTATTGTCGCATTATAATATCGCTTGCCTGACAGCGACGAACACTTCTAATGTCTCCAATACAGTCGGAAGTGTTCTCAGTCAGCTTGCAACCGTCAAAGACAAAGCAGTTTGTTGCGCTGGTCAGAAAGGACTGGAGACTCAAGGTATGTAGTGAAACGGTTTTTATACATGTTTCCATGTGTGTTTACTTCTTTTTGCAAGTCTGTTCGCTATACACTTTAAGCCAACATCAACACCACATTTTTTAATTCTTCTCACATCTCTACTAGACACGTGAATGGCTCCTCACCTTCGTAGCCGTGTTTGTGCCATTGTTCCAGATGTCAATCTTGTTGATCTTACAAAGTGCATTGCTCAAACGACCAGACTCAAGTAGGCTTTTCGCTCTGATGGATCCAACACAATCTAACAACTCATGTCATAGATCCACAGCCAACCCAGTTCCCAAAACTAACGACACTATGCACCTCATGTGTCCACGTCGCATACGTGAACGACTCGACAACAATCAATTCAGTCATCACGCAACTACAATCCCTGATTCTCGCCAACGAACCAACAGCCGTATTCCAAGCTTTCGATTCCGAAACAAGCTTGAGGACATATCAGGTCGCAAACACAGTCGTAGCAGGTGTCGCATTTACAAATGTCAGCTCAGCTTTGACTGGTGGAGCTGGTCTCTCAACATATACCATATACGCCAACGAAACCGTGTTTACGTCGGGGTATGCCACGTCACGGTTTACGACGTTGCAGTTGTATGTAGACAGGGTGCTAGTGAATTTAGCTCGTAGTGCAAAGGGATTGGCTGCTTTGCCGAATCCTTTGAACTATACAAGTAGCGCCACTGGAATTACGTATACGTATGTAGCAGGTGCTTTAGCTTCGAGTATCGCTTATCTAGCACCGTATTATCTGGCGTTCTCGATGCAGCCAATCTCAGCCAATGTACAGATACGTCTTGCTAATGAAAAACATAAAGGAGTCAAGCCATTTTTGATACTCATGGGGTTGGACTCCACGGTTTACTTGTTTTCTGCATGTTTTTCGGAGGTAAAGTCCCAGCTACGCCCCAAGAAGGAGAATACATGAAAGCTGACAATAACTTGTCCCTCATAGTTCTGCTTTGCCATCCCAACAATCTTACTAGCCACACTACTCCTAACCGTGGGCAACATCATTATCTACTCATCACCACTATGGACATTCTTGTGTCTCTTCTTGTACCTCCTCAGCTTGTTATCTCAAGGTGCTCTCCTCTCAGCATTCGTATACAATCCACGGGTCGTGTCACTGTCATCGAACTTATTCATGGCTGTGAATTTGGTCGTCTATGCTCTGGGAGCCCTATACGTATGGGGACGACCAGCAAAACTAAGCTTAAGCTGGATTATGATGCTTCTACCAGGCGTAGCATTTGCACGAGGAATCGACATATTACAACAATCCGATCTAAATCTGGCTGGTATTACCTTATCTAACGTCTCAACCACCGAAATGCCCAAAGTGCTGGGTATGCTGACCCTCGATATTGTCATATGGTGGTTTTTGGCTTGGTATGTCCAATTGCGATACCCTGGCATGAATGGGCCAGGACTCAGTCGTACATTCTTCCTCTCCTCGGAATTCTGGTTTGGCCCTAAAAGTGACACGACATCCAACAAGGAAATGCCATTATCTGAAACCGTGTCGCCAAATATTGACCCAGTAGATTTGAGTGCTATACCACAGGAATCACGTAATATCGCAGCATTGTCTCATGTGGTTAAGGTGTTTACGGGTAGCTCTGATGACGAGGGGCAAGTGAAGGGAGGGATTACTCGGCTGATTGAGCTTTTTAAGGCGAAAGACGAAACGAGAGCCATTGATGATGTCTCGCTATCGCTTAATCAAGGTCAGATTGTGGGTGTTTTGGGCCATAATGGCAGTGGAAAGACGACTCTTTGTAATCTGCTATGTGGGTTGATGGTTCCCACATCCGGGAGGTATGAGTCGGCATCACTTTTCATTTTTTTCCTCATCATCAACCCCAAAACTTCAACTCAATCACAAAGTCTTTCTGCGGTATAGTGTATTTTGGAAGATCCAAAAACCAGACGGAACTTACAACATTCTCGATACCCGTAATCCGCTCGGGTTAAACGTCATTCGACAAAACTTGGGTATATGCACCCAAAAAGATGTCCTGTTTGATTCCTTGACAGTACACGAACACCTGGAACTCTTTGCCGCTGTAAAAGGAGTAAACGTAGATGATCTAGACGCGTACCTGGATGCGCTGATAGCTGATGTTGGACTGGAAGACAATAGTAGTAAGAGAGCAGCTGGGTTGAGTGGTGGACAAAGGAGGAGGTTGGGAGTTGCACTTGCGATATTGGGTAATCCATCGCTGATTCTGTTCGATGAGCCGACTACAGGAATGTGAGTAAACTAGCAGACTGGATGTCGTGTGTTGCTGGTGTCCTTAACAAAACGAATGATAGGGACATCAATGCAACACTCCATTTCTGGGAACTTTTACAAGTAATCAAAGCAAACAAGACCATCATTCTAACCACACACAGTATGGAAGAAGCTGAAATCCTCTCGGATCGCATACTGGTGCTTTCACACGGTGGTATCCAAACACTCGGCACCACATCATTCCTCAAGAAACGCTTCGGCATTGGAATGCATCTCGTAGTTGACTTCAAACAGGACAGTGAATCACCTATTCGAGAAGTCTTGGCCATTACTAACTCCCACTTCCCATGTACGCTTCTAATGTACATTTGTTTCAAAAACACACATCTGACTTTAACTCTCCTTTTTTTAGCATCAACAATCAGCAAATCAACTGCCAATTCTGTAACGTTTACACTACCGCCATCAGACGATACCAGTAAACAGATGCCGGCGCTGTTGAAGGAGCTTGGTGACGGCATGCGATCTGGTAAAATCAACAATGTGGTTGGGGTTGGTGTGGGAGGAACGTCGCTGGAGGACGTGTTTCTGAATCTACGGGATGCTGAGTCTCATTCTACATAATTATATCTAATTACTATACCTTTGTCATACTACTTATGAGCATTTAATTACACGCATAGTTTATTTCACATCCTCATACATGTCGTCGGCAGGTATATTTACATAGTCATATATGACGTACATCACGGAATCTAGTCTATCAACACATCATGCGCAGTTACCGCTGTTTTACATGGTCACAAAACCTCCTTAACACTGCCACCCTGTGAGTAACAGATCGATCTAAAATGCGAGATCGATCGCGCTAGACCCAATTTCGATCTCCACCCAAGACATTTATAAAACACGCCTCCAAACAAAACATGAAGCGTATGGACAAACTACGAATCATTATCGAGCTCATTGCTCCATTCTGCAAAAACCTGCCAATCAAGCAGTTTTGGAGCGTGGCGTGTTTAGGGTCTGAGTTTGAAGCTGATACACGGGCCATGAAACATCATCAGGTTGTCAGTCATCATATTCAGTGAGTGTTTGTTGTGGTGTGTATTCGTTTGAGGGATGGTGTGATTTCACGTTTCGTTTTCGGAATGGACGCACAGTAGGATTCAACATGTTGTTTCCAGTACTAAACGTTTTTGGGCTCGGTTGATAGAAATTTGATTATGCAATGGTCGCTCTTACAGTCAGCATCGCCGTACAAGCCGCCTGGACATGTTGCAAATACCCATTTCTGTGTGTTGTCATGGTGGGCGTATGAAGCTAAACTTGAATATGGCCAATAATTCATCATTTTCATGTCCATTACAGATATCTTATGCTTTGTGTCATTAGGGACAACATGGTAAACTCTTCCAAACATGAGCTCTCGGACGACATGTCTCGTGAAGAATTTGTGTTTGCAATGCTACGAGCTGCATCATCCTCTACCTCTCTAATCAAGAGTAATGTGTCTCAAGATGTCGTAATAAGGAGTCTTGGGACTGCGCTGGATGAGACTATTCAGCTTTGGATGGTAAGCCTCAACCAGCCAAGAAACGGGCGTATGCAGTAGTAAGGTGCCTAACACATTTCATCTCACATAGTACGCATGTCGATACACAATCGCACTGATTGAAGGCAACACCAAAATCCAAGACCAGAACTATGACAAGGCCTCCCAAGTATTCAGAAACCAACGCCGTGTCTCATCTGACACACGTGTTGGTCCTCGATACGATCTATGGGCTGCGATAAATGCAGACGAGTATGTGCACCGTGGTGAGAATCTCGGGAGAGAGATGAATGGCCCTCAGATGAATCAGGTACGTGTCTGAAGTGCGTGAAGGGCGTTCTCATAACGGCAAAAGCTTTCTGGCTTTTTTTGTCATTACAGATATGCATGCTGGACAATGCAGTCCCCAACCTAAACTTCGCGACAATCCTCTCCACCGCGATCCCTAAAGCCCAGCAGCACTACCTGCTTCACCGTGCACACACCACAGCTACCAACGAGCCCAAAACAGCAACATTCCTCTTCAAGCAATGGCTGCCAACATCCCCGTTACCCCATCACCAGACATTCACATCCGACATGGTTATCGTACAGCTGGCACACGATGCAATGGTAGTGGCGCTCATGAATCACATATTTGGTTCTCCACATTGTTTGTTGCCTGGGGTTGAGACGGCTGTGATTCACTACCTAAATATGCGGCTGCTGGGCAGAGATACGCTGGGTGTTGATCGGACGTGTGCGTGGAGGGATTATTATCAGTGTGTGCATTGTCATGGGTGTGGTGAGGATAAAGAGAGGTGTGTGGAGGAGAAGGAGAGGTGTGTGGAAGGAGAGTGGAGGTTTGGGGATGAGACGTTGGGGGAGTGGAAGAAGGCGTATGAGGAGGGAGTGTGGAGGCTTGCGCCGGTTGTGGTTGCGTAGTGATAGTTGGTTGTCTATAGTTAATTTGTCTAGTACTCGAGTGGTTTCGCATAGTAAAATCAGTAGTTTGATATAGATGGTGTTGTAAACCGAATGTTACAACGTTGGCAGTGTAAACCTCAATGGCCTTGTCCATGTTGAATTTCAAAATCGTCCACTTTTTTTGGTCTCGTTACACGCGTCGAACTGAAAGTATCATCTCATAACCCCATATGTAGTTTCAACTAGCAAAGTAGCAACAGTACACTAGCTATTCATCTATTCAAAAGCATCGCCCTTCTCCCTCAAAGCAACATCGTATGTACCTTGAGCTTGAAACCACTTGAAGACGGGATCAGCTAATTGCTGACGTGTTTTCACTGCTGTCTCGTGATCAATCAAAATGGGAGGTGTGGCACTGGCTTCTGCAAGGAGCTGGCATTGTGCTGCCTTTTCCATACTGCAGAAAAAATATGAGAAATGTGCGGGATGATTCATGACAAATACAAAACCGATGGGAACTCACGTAATGAAAGCTTGCGTAGCCTCATCGACTGTGTTTCCTACAGTTAGCAATCCGTGATTCTGCATGTTGAGAGGCGAAAGATATTAGTTTGTTAAATTACCGTTGTCGGGTCCCTCCAGAATCAACAGCACACGACAATGGCATAATGAAAGAATGGCAAAAAGCCCATTAAATAATCAGTCCGATACATACTGTAAGGAAGAGACCCAGACCACCAGCTTTACAGTTTGCCAACGTCTCTGCTATCTTTTCGCCTTCTTCGACGCTGACAACATTGGGGTCTCCAACGAAGATGTCGTGGCGTTCGTATATGGCACATGCATCCTGGGGTGTGATAATTTCGATTAGACAAAGAATCAGTCTGGAACCACAAATCGACAACCAAAAAAAGACGGAAGCCGCGTATAATATGGTTTGGTACCTGTGTAATGGGATCCAGTTTACGATGTAATGCAGCCCATGCTTTGCCATACATAGAGTGTGCATGGCATACACCGTGAATCTAACACACACCGAGTTAGCTCACGACAAGATTTGAAGCTGAACAAGCTGTACCTTTGGGAAAGCCTTGTGAATCGACGAGTGAATGACGAATGCAGGACCGTTCAAAGGTCCAGTTCCTTCCAATACGACTCCGTCGTGGCTGACGAGTAGCAAGTCCGAGACTTTCATCAACGAGAAGTGGGTACCTAATCGAGAAGAAGGTGTAAATGTATAGTAGCTGTGACGTATTTTGGTACATACCAAGTGGGTTGACCCAGAAGGCATCTGTAAGAATTGGATCACGAACGGTGATATGTCCTGCGTGATCTGTCAAGTGGATATGAGGAGGTCAGAAGGTGGGTTTGTTCAAACACGTTCGTCTTTGGCATCAAACAGTCCTTCCTGCCATGCCTTTCGTTCCAGAACATACTTTCGTCACCATATCCAAACTTGGCAAAGATTCTCAAAGACAAGACCAGTCTGCGTTTCCTGTGCAGACGTTCTTCTTCCTATGTAACAAGGTGTTCAAGAGAAGTGAGCAGTCCGTCTCCCGGGTAGTATGAGCAGGCACGCAAACCGAGTATATACCAAACTAGCAAAAGTAGGTGGTCTGGGCATTCGCAAGTTTGGAGTCTTGTTTCGATCAAAATGTACTCCGTATCCAGGGACGGTTACCGAAGGAGTTGTCTTCTTTGATGCAGCAGATACGGTATCGGAGCTTGCATCATTTACAGCGAGTCCTACAGCCAGACTAGATGCACTGGCAGTGTTTGATGTTGTGACACTCTGATGGTGTTCGTGGGTCTCGTTTGATGCCAGATGTGCAGCTAAGAGAGACAATCGGGCGCTTGAGAGGGCAGTGGAACTCATTATTTGTATAGTGGATTGCTCAATCTTGGTATGTAGTTTGTATGCAGTTAGTAATAGTAGACATGATGAAGTTGTAAAGAAACCCCAACATCATTCAGAGCTTACATGTATGGTTCTTGTTCACGTCGTTCAACCTTCCGCTCTGGATCAATCGTCGAATATAAGTTGTTTACCGCGATCAAATTGACTTTATAGCTCTTCAACCATTAAACGTGATTTGTTTTGGGACTAGTGTGTTTTGCAAAAAAAACTATTGACAATTCCCTGTCGTTTCATAAACTAGATCCAAGCTCATTCACTGGAGCCAAATATGAAGCCAACAAATGACGACCCAGCTCCAGCTCCTTCAGCAGGAAACAAGCGTAAACGAATCTCAAAAGCACTTCGACAAAAAAGTGTTCAACCAGGCCACGACTTGGATTGGACTACTGTACCAACGCCAGACGCTTGGGATTTCACGGACGGGGCTAATGAAGGTGGCTTCTTTGGTCTGGAAGAGATTGATGGCGTCGATGTCGAATACATCAAGAATGAAACTGGAGGAACGACCATACATTTCAAGGTTTGGCAACATAGCGGTCGCTCGAAGATAGAGTTGGATCTCCTTTTTAACATATTTTTTAAATCTGCTAGAAGGTTCCTCAGCCAGTTAAACCTATAGCAGAGGATCAAGACGAACCTGCTCACCAAAACAAGAAGAAAAAGGTCAAATCCAAAAAGAAAAAGGCAATACCCGCTAAACCACCATCAGATGCATCAGATCCTGTAGAATATATGGACGCGAATAGTTTACCGTGGTCTGAAGTTCACACTTCAGCTGACGTCTTTGCCAGTGCAGACGATTCTGGCTTTTATTGTCTAGAAGAACTTGATGGCGTCAATGTCGTCTATGAGGAAGTGGAAGGTGGTGGTAAGGTTGTCAAGTTTAAGGTATGGGTTGAAGTGATATCAGGATGTGATGCTGCACCATTAGCACAAAAAAAACTTGACATGTTGTGTCGTGGAATTGACATGTTCATTTCTTTAGGCAACTCGACCTCTATCTAAAGGGAAACCAGCTGCACCCGAAGAGCCATTACCGAATCCAGAGGACTTTATGGCTGTAGATGACTTTGAAGAACCAGAAGCTGAAAGTGCCAAGTCTAATCTTGTCGCTGCAGATGATGCAGATGAAGACGGTAGCGAGAATTGGACTGATGTTGACGATGATGAAGAACACGGCGAAACATCTGATGAAGAAGATGCGCCAGGAGCTGATAATGAGCAATCAGATGTGGTAACGAAAAGAGTTGGAGCATTATCTGACGAAGGTACGACTTAGCTCTTCTACAACATCCGCGTTTTGGCTTGCCTCAATAACGGCACTTCCTCGTCAGGTACAGATATGTCAGCATGGCTACCACTACAACTGTCTGCACCACTATTACGTGGTCTGCAAGAACAGAAATTCGGCACACCCACAGAGATACAGTCTGCAGTGTTGCCTATAGCATTGCAATCGGAACGTGACGTTATTGGAGCTGCAGAAACGGTACTACAGTATGAACCAGTTGTTTTTTTGCACCACGTCTGCTCACTTTTCCATACCACAAACAGGGATCTGGTAAAACACTAGCATTCGGCCTCCCAATCCTCCAATCCATAATCACCTCAACACCATCCATCCTCACGAAACGAGACAAGAATGCTACACTACAAGCATTAATATTAACACCAACGCGTGAACTGGCTTTACAAGTAGCTGAACATTTAAACAATGTGGCGAAAGTGAATACGCATATTCATATTATTGCTTTGGTGGGTGGTATGTCGACATACAAACAAGAACGGTTGTTGAGGAGTCGACCTCATATTATTGTTGCTACACCTGGTCGTTTGTGGGAGTTGTCTACCAAGGTTGGTTCGCTTCTTGCTTAATGGCTCGGCTTCTTGTCCCGCAACTGGAACTAACGTTTTCCCCATCACCAGGATGAAGGAATCTTGACACGACTACGCCAAATCAAGTTCCTCGTATTGGATGAAGCAGATCGAATGTTGGAAGCTGGTCATTTCCGTGACTTGGAGCATATCTTGAGAGCATTGTCTTTCAAGCGAAAGTGAGTATACTTTCATACGACGATATTCTTCATGTTGTTTTGCCTTTTCGAAATAGACCCTTAATTCTCTTCTCACACCTCAATTCTTGTAGAATTACCAATGACGTTGACTACACCGAGACCATGGATGTTGGCAGCGAAGACGATGAGGTCAGGCCGGCACCCCGACAAACATTTGTGTTTTCTGCGACGTTGATACAAGATGCTAGACTTAAACGTAAACTGAAAAAGTCGAATAAGGGGTCTTTTGAAGGACCTAGTATGAGTACGTATTGAATATGCATGCTTGCTGGTAGTTCTGCATTAAAATTTGTTGAAACTTTTTCCGAACAGAGGAACTACTGGGAAGATTAGAATTCCGTGATCCAAACCCAGAATATGTAAATTGCATCAAGTCAGCCATGGCCAAGAAGATTACAGAGACGCGTATAGAATGTTTATTGACTGACAAGGTATGGAGCCTCTGGCAAATCCTTTCTTTCTCCACTACACAAGACTATTTCTTACTTCAAACTTTTCATAGGACGCCTACTTATACTACCTACTAATCCGATACCCCGGCCGAACCCTCGTCTTCGTAAACTCGATCGACGCCATCCGTCGTCTCGTCCCCATATTCACTCTCTTGAACATACCCGCCATGGGCTTCCACGCCGAAATGCAACAACGCCAACGTCTCAAGAACCTAGATAAATTCATTTCGAATCCTAAAACAGTGCTTTTTGCATCAGATGCCGCTGCTCGTGGACTTGATATCCCACATGTGGAGCATGTAGTTCATTATCAGCTGCCTAGAACTGCTGAATTGTATGTGCATCGCAGTGGAAGAACGGCACGTGGAGATGTTAAAGATGGTATTTCGGTGGTGCTGTGTAGTCCTGATGAAGTTGGGGTTTATAAGAGGATTTGTCATCTGTTAGGAAAAGGTGAATTGCCACCAATATCAAACTTCGTGTTTTGCGCAGCTCTAACATCTCTTTGTTTAAATAGACGACATGGACCTGTTTCCAGTTGATCGTACTCTCATGCGAGGCATTGAGAAGAGGCTGCTGCTAGTGAAGCAGATCAATGATGAGGAGCATAAACTTGACAAGGTAAAAGGATTCTTTGTTGATTTTTCTTTTCGCTACGACATCTCACACCTCAACTATGCGAACCTGCCCATAGAGCGAACATGAAAAGAAATGGCTCAAGAAAACTGCTGAAGATGCAGGCATTGATCTTGAAGGTGGAAGGTATGCACGTTGTGATGAACAAAATAAGATGAATTCTCATTCAGAGAATACTCTCTCGTCATCAAGCACATCTAATCATCCACCATTATTACGAAGCTCTGAATCAGATACTGAAAGCAAAGCAGTTTCCAAGAAAGGTCTAGCTCGCAAAAGGGCTGGATTACGATCACTGCGACAGGAACTGAATGTCTTGTTGGCACAGCCGATACTTCCAAAAGGTGTATCGGGTCGTTATTTGACAAGTGGAGTTGTGGAAGGGTTGCCTGAAGTTTTGATGCAGAATGAAGGTAAGCAGGCTAAAAAAAGTGGCACGAGGATAGGCCAAAAAAAGTGGCACGAGGATATACCCAATGTCGTTTTGTGTTCACTTTTTTACTTCCCCCTTGACATAGGTACAAGCACATTGCTACCGACGATTGTCGCATCACGGGCTGTAGATGATGCAAAGAAGAAACATGCTAATAAGCAACGGAAACGATAGTCTTGTGGGATGGCTCTGTTGTACTCGTTTGGTTTGTTAATACAGTGGTCGTCAAGTCTGCAAATTTCTTTACATTGATGTTGACATGTTTGGAAGACACGTGGAAGGAACGAAGGTTTGATTCCAAGATTCAAGTGGTGCTTGGTTGGGGGGGTTTTTTAGGATTGTGCTGAATAGGAATCGTGAGGTGCAGATCAACAGAGCAGAAGCAGTGAGGCAGTAAATGTTGTCCAAGGACGATGAGAGTCAAGTCAGCATCTCGGCCAACAAAACAAAAACGGTTGCATTTGCCTTTATATGACAACCTTCAGCAAGTGATCTGTTGAAGAACCTACTCCTCACATTGGGTGTAGCTGCTCGTGGATTTGAACTTAGAATTGTGTGTTTACAAGAGTGGAAGTACGGCATGTGCAGATGTTAATAAAGATAGGTCTGTGCATCTGTGAGGCCATGATGAGATTGGAGTTTATATGACGAGTTGTCAGTTGTTTAGCAAAGATGATGCACGGCAGTCTTCTTGCTGATCCTAAAATGTCAAGATGAGATGAACCCTGTTTCCAGTCGATCGTACTCTCCTGGTGTGGTATTGAGAGTACATTCTTGGTTGTCAAGCGGAGCGGACTACGAATGAGGATCACCCATTTCTTCTTGACAAGGGGTTAGCTCTTTCTGGGGCCGCATGTTTTTTTTTGCTGGAAAGTCTCACAATTCAACCCTTAATTTGCAATACGCAGCGTGAAATTGAAACGAAGATGTTGCAACGTCCTGCCCACGATACAGACGTAGATCTTGAAGGAGGAAATTAAGCACGATTGATGACCAAAAATGTATACAAAGTCTCTTGATACATATTGTCTGGTCATCAAGGACTTCTGATCATCCACTCAACTCCTTATAGCTCATAGCTCTGAATCCAATATTGAAAGCAAAGCATCACCCCAGAAAGGTTTAGCTCGAAAAAGTGCAAGGTCGTTGTTCTTACGACAGGAGCTGAGTATCTTGTTTGCACGGCCAATCTCAGTAAAAGAGCCTGGGCCGCTATTTTAATTGTGGTGCTTTCTAGGGGCTGAAGTTCTGAGACAGCATGAAGGTCAATTTGAGTCGTAAGAACGAGACACAGGAGAGGTACAGGCACACCATTCTCAACATTTGTGGCATCACGGGTTGTATGATACAAAGAAGAAGCATGCTCATAATGTTACATTACGATTCACAAAACATTTCTTTTCGCTGACTCTTGCTATCTTGGTTAAACAAGAAGAAACAAGTACTCAAGTCAAGGTTCGAATTGGGCTATTGTAGCCACGCCAGATGCTTCGGATTTAACGGACTGTCCTAACGAATAGGCCTCTTTGGTGTGGACGAGATGCATCGCGTCAATGTCGAACACATTCGTCAGAAATGCTGAAACTGACACCACGCTATATTTCTCGTTTTAACTCAAGCCCACAGGCTTGATTTGTTTGGAAGAACTCCTGATTGTATCAATGTCGTCTATGAGAAGGGAAAAGGTGATAGTGTAATGTGGTTCAGACAGGATGGTTTTTTCCCTTTACTAAAACACTCACCTTCTGCAGGCACAGGTATCCTAGCATGAGTCTGCTGTACATACTATTTTACTCGCACGTCCAAGCGCAACTCCCTCAAAAACCCAGAGAAACAAAACCTTTGAATTTATTCTTCAGAACTAGATTACAAAAAGCTTTCCCATTGCGAGGGTCGAACTCGCGACATTTGCTTGACACAAGTTGCGTATATTCTTACACATAAGAGCAATGCTCTACCACTGAGCTAAACGGGATTCGATCAATGGGATTCAAAACCACAACTAGTCCAAAGCGACCACCTCCCCAGATTGATTGGATTATTTCGAGCTCACTCAAAGTACTGGAAATGTGTAGGACGATATTAAAACAATAATTATACTTTAAATGCCCAAGTATTAGAACACGAACACGCAGCTGCTTTGAAGGAACTCCACATCAATGTCAGACAAGCTGCAGATGTGAACTTGGTATCATTTATGAAGGCTCGAGGCAGTCAATTTGAGCTCTTGGCTCTGTACGCCAACCGTGGAGAGCTTCCCATTGATGGATCTCTCATATAGTAAAATCATGTCCGAATCTCGTGAGCCTTATACTCTGGTTGGCAAATATCTTCTAGTGAGTGATCTGCTATACAGTATCATCACGACCCTCAACAAGTTAAAACACTTGCGTTATGAGCAGCCCAACCAAGGATTCTCAGGTGCTGCACTACTGGCATCACTCATGTCTCAAGGGGCTATGAGTGCTTGTCGATTCGAGATTGAGGGTGGAAGTTGGGTCTTCTCTGTTGGGTCTTTTCTGGTGAATTGACTGAGGGCATTGTCGAAGAGGTCAGGAGTACTGCAGATGGTCGAAAAGTACCAAAGTCGAGTGGATTGTTGAAGGAGAGGGTGAATAATGTGATCAAGAAGATTGGTGTGTTGCAGGAGGATGTGGAATGCTATATCAGGTCGTCATAATAGGCAGAGTATAGCTGTTGTTTTCATAATGGACAACTTGTTGTTGAAAAGCTGGATAGAAATAAAGCATCGTGTTTCGATAATCAAATCAATCAAGTATTCACGGTTGTGTAAGTGATGCTCTCAATTCATTTGAAAAGCAACAAAGGTCGCATGTTGACGCTTAACATAACGAGAGAAGGGCTTGTTTCTAGCTGGATCATCCCAAGGAACGTTCCGTTTCTTGGTGTTTAGACGACTACAAGACACTCCAATATTTGAGCTCTCACCACCCACAGACACGTCGAGAGATTCAACGCTTCAATTTCTTGTATTTAATTCCATATGATTACTACTCTTCCAGCTAATGAAACCTCTCCGTTTCATATACACCAATTCGTAGTCGTCGACGCGTCACTTTGCTCCTTCCAACAAACTTGGTATCATTCGACAACCAGACAAAGGGACTCGCGACCAGAATATTAATATAATAATCCACACGCATTCATGGCTCGTCGATATGATTCCAGGACTACCATATTCTCACCTGAAGGTATGTTGAAAGGTATTGATTTAATAACAAGATGAGCTCTTTTAACTTGTCTACTGTATGTTTGCAGGTCGATTATATCAGGTAGAATATGCCATGGAAGCTATCTCGCATGCAGGAACAGCACTCGGTATACTCGCTGAAGATGGCATCGTTCTCGCTGCTGAAAAGAAGGTCACATCAAAGCTGTTGGAACAATCCGTCTCGCATGAAAAGATTTACTTGATTAACGAGTAAGCTTCTTTCGATTATTATCTGGGAATATTTATTACTCGTTGTGTTGTGGTGTGGGGTGTTGGTTCCCTTCGTGTGTGTTTGGATCAGATGGGTTGCGTAGTGTTGAATGAAAAAATGTATCCTCGCATACTGATATCATCTACTCTTTACTAGCCATATGTGCTGTGGTGTCGCTGGTATCACAGCTGATGCAAACACCCTCATCAACTATGCACGAACGCAAGCTCAACAATACTTGTTTACATACGATGAACCAATCCCTGTCGAACAGCTGGTTCAGAAATTGTGTGATTTAAAACAAGGGTATACGCAATATGGAGGTAATGTGTGGAACTCTATCAAAGTCGAAAAGCAAAAAACAGGTGGTATCTCTTGTTAAATGCCGTTACTCACAACTCACCATCACCATCTAGGTCTACGACCATTCGGCGTATCCTTCCTGTATGCCGGATATGACGCCCACTTTGGATTCCAGCTCTACCATTCAGATCCCTCTGGAAACTATTCCGGATGGAAGGCAAACTGTATTGGTGCCAACTCGACCAATGCTGCAAGTATCCTCAAACAGGACTATAAAGAGACTGGAATGACTTTGAAGGATGCAAAGAGTCTTGCTGTGAAAGTTTTGAGCAAGACTATGGATTCTACTTCGTTGGGGAGTGAAAAGTGTGAGTTTCGGAGTGCTGTGCTCGTAGAGCGATTTCTATACCAACTGCTATGCTTTTTTTCTCGCTTCTTGAGGAACTCACGTTCTTAATGCTCACACCTTTTGTGAACCTTCTTCTAGTGGAATTCGCTACTCTGCACCGAAACGCAAAGGGTGAAATCGTATATCATGCATACAAGCCAGCTGAAATCGATCAATTGCTCAAAGATGAGGATGTTGTTTCACTCATAAAGGCACGTCAGGAAGAGGAAAACAAGTAGAGATCTGTGAAACAGATTTATTGTGCATAGTAGTTGGCTTTTTTCAAGAAAACTTTGAAAGTTATATGGTGTTTGTGTCTTTTTTTGGAAGTTTGGATTGTGAATGGAGTTGCAAGTCTTGTCTCGTTTCAATGTTGGCATCAAGGCGCGAACATTTGGTTGGTTTTAGAGGGTATCGCTAGACAGTTACGTGTATGCTGCAGTTTTGAAGCGCAAACGACCAGTATTACGACACAACGTATGGTGACATCAACCTCAACCCTTACAGTGCCGTACCTTGTGAGCATGAACGGCCTTTGTGGTGGAAGGGATGTTGGATGGCTGAATGTGAATCGAGGATTGGAGGATTGCAAACGTCTAATCTTGGGTGCCCTGCAAGCTGAGCAGTTTTGCTTAATCATCTTCTACGACATTGCTTGCATTTTGTTTGCATATACACTGAAACTGCTCACTCTCTTAGCACCTCTCTTGAATCGAGCCCGTGCTCTTGAATGCCTTGATCGCATACCTGGTGCTGGTATGTCTGCTGCTCGAAATCATGGAGAGGGGAAGTAGCCAATGTCGGAGTTGGAAGAGGCGAAGGTGTCGCTATATCTGAAGATGCACGATGAAAGTAAAGCCATAAACGTTTTGAACGCACTAAGGCTCCGTCAACCACAACGACCTATATCACACAATGTATCGAAAGCCTTGGCCCGCATGACAGGTGAAAAGGGAAGTCGGTTGGATCTGGTGGCTGCCGTTGAGTTGACACCGAAAGCGCAAAACAGAGATATATGCAGCTATCAGATGCGGATACGCAATTCTCGGAGATATCAATGGTGTCAAGGCATGTTTAAATATTACCAAAGAGAGCACAGTGTCACTGAGAGATGTGGTCGCCTGTTGGTACCGAAGATTGGCAGGATGTGGTTGAGATGGCCAGGTCGAGTAAAGATCAGCCTCTTGATCCAAGAATCATTAATGCTGTAAGTCAAAAGTACGGTGCAGAAGCAGCCGATTGGGACACGATTCAATCTGCTATGCTGAAGGTGCCTTCTGCGACATTGAAGAGCTCCGATAGTTGGAGAATTGTATAATAATTTATAGTTTTGCATGGGAATACAAGCAATATGTACCGAAAAGATATGGATTTTCGATTCGCATCGCTGCAGGGCGCGACATCTGTCCCGAGAATAGGTAGTCAAACGCGAGATCTGGGTCCATACACGAGACGATATTGACGTCAATGATTTGATTGCGTCCAAGCGACGTTCCTTGACGCTGGCTCTAAGTCATCGGGAGCCCACTGTTTGTGCTATATTGAGTTGCGTCTTGTCGTTCAAAATGTTGGTACTCCAGAGAAACACACACATGAGGAGTGTACAGCAACCGAATGCTAACAGTATTGTAAAGATTGCCCTTCAAGATATTATACAGCCACGCCATTATGCAACTCAGTAAGTGATCGATTCATGGACGAATTAACATGATGGCCACAAACCACTGCCAAAACGAAAGGGGAAATATTTGAACACTTTATCAGCTGGTAGATTCTCAAGCTTATCTTCATTTTTCAGGTCTGTCCGGTCTCAGGTCCCATAAAGCCCCAACGTCGTTTCGCAGAGGTTCAGATTTCAAAAACCGGTATAAACGGGTGATGAGCGTGTTTCGACGTGATATTTTGACGCTATTGGCATAGATCTAGACGCATTACTATCAACACACTACCTTTTGCCAATGCAATGGATTTCTACATCATTCGTCCACACTCACATGTTAAGATATCACATTTTCGTCGAGCTCATCAAAAACAATATAGAAGCCATGTCAGCAAGGAGAGCAGTATCTAGCATCGCCACAGCCGCATCCGCATCAACCAGTAATCATGTTCGTCTTCATATCAAACTGCCATCCAGAGGACTGGCAACTACAGTATCATCACCATCAAGGTCGTCTTTCCATCCGTCGACACGTATAAAGCAGGCATTATTAGACAAAGATACACATAGAGCCTGGAAAATCTTTTCTGGGATAGCGTCTACAGATATGGTGACGGAGTTAGATGCCCGACATTTCGACTTGTTATTGAACAATGACCCATCAAGAGCACATATTATAGCTGATGCTATGGAGAGGGCTGGTAAATTGCCTACTCTAGATGTGCTCGTGAATATGATGAAGGTCGCTTCCGATGTAAGTATTGCTGGGTTGTTGTAACAAGGACGAAGTTCAATTTTTTTTAAATGTGGAAAGCTCACATATACTCTTGTTTTCAGGAGGGCAACGTGGCTTCCACCAAGAGGATATACAATGAAATAGCATACATGATCCGTAGCGACAGATCCATAAATCCACGAACGGGTGTAAACCTGCTAGTCGCATGTCTCGCCAGAGCAGGACACGTACAAGAAGCTCTAGACACGCTAACGACCCGTAAATCCATCAAAAAGCTCACAACCATCGAGTTTTACAACTGTATCCTCCTCCCACTAGCCCAATCCGGAAACGTGACCGAGTTCCAACACGTTAAAAAGATCGCACTCGATAACGGATGTAAACCATCACTCAGCACCTCCTTTTACGAGCAAATTCTATATATGAAGCTACGGGACTATAACGCCGTGATATCCATCTTGGCGTCTGTCGCGCCCAAAGACAAGAAGACGAAACTACCGCTAGGGATGGAACGATTAGCGGTCGAAGCACATATAGAGCTGGAACAGTTTGATGAGGCCAGACATATAATCGAGTCGTGGAAGGATGCCGATTCCAACTGGGCTGAATTGGAGGAGGCCAAGGTGTTGATGTATGCAAAAGCACGCGAGGGTAGTAAAGCTGCGGGTGCACTAGATGCGTTACGACTGCATCATCGAGACAGAGGGGTAACGGCCAAAGTTGCAATGGCGTTGGCGCGTATGGCTGGTGAAAAGGGAAGCAGCTTGGAAGTGGTGGCTGTCGATGAGCTGACGTCCAAGCAGCAGAGTCAGATGTATGCTGCTATTAGATATGGCTATGCGTGTCTGGGAGATATAGATGGTGTCAAGGCATGTTTGGAGGCCAGTAAAGGTAGTTTGGCAACGCCGAGAGATGTGGTGAGATTGATTCAGGGTGGTACGGAATACTGGCAGGATGTGGTTGAAATGGCCCGATCAGGGGATGAGCCACTTGATACGAGGATCATTGATGCTATAAGTAAACAGTATGATGCAAAGGCAGCAGATTGGGTCAAGACTGAATATGCTAAACAGTCTTCAAAAACAGTGAAGGGTTCAGATACTAGTAGAGCCCAACCATCAGTATAATTAGTTTTGCATGCAAATACAGTTGTATTTAATACACGGAAATATAAACATTTTGAAATCAAAGATTTACGTATGTACACACAAACTCATTTACCAACTGTTGCAAATCGAGAGCTATAAGTGGTATTTATTCCACTTCCACTAGCACGAGCAAACTTCAAGAGCAGCACGTCTAGTTTCTTCTTATCAGCTGCTAGATCTTCTATATAGGGGATGATCTCATCCAATGTCCACCGTGCTCGAGTCGAGAACAGGTACTCGAATCGAGACTTGGCGTCCATGGATGATACGACATGTTTTGGGTAGTATTTGAGATACACTACTCCCAATGGTGTAGTCTCCTTCAGGAAGGAGCCCTATGGTCGAGAGATGTTGATGAGATGAGCAAGAAAAGGCCATGAGTTGAACGTAGTAGATGCAGGAACGTTTTGGTCTTTACCCTCAACAGATCAAGTGACACGTCTGTCAGATCCAAGACACGCTCCTTCCAGGCTTCCATGAAGTCCTCAAGTTGCCATTGCTTGGGCTGTATGGAGTGGCGTCAGTGTTCCTCTACGAGGTGACCAACTCACTGCAGCGTTTACACATACATGAGCCGAAGCCAGCAACTGAATTCCAAAGAAGGTAGATATCTTGTCCTTTGATAGAGTATAGCGTTGCAAGGCCACTAGCAAAAATACCCCTGGGATGAGCGTATGCTGCGCGAGACATTATGTTTGTATCAACCGTACCATCCACTGACGAAGAAAACGAATCCAAGATATGGGCCAGCATATAGTCTGGCACATCGTCTTCCGCCAATTCTTTCGTGCAGGTCTGTAGTGGCACACATGACAAGTCCAAGTTCTCCGATACAACCGTGTTTAGTATCAATGAGAGGATTCGTTCCGTGTATTCGGGATCAATCATTCGACAGTATCCTGAGAGCAGTTGAAAGATGAGAACATGGTCTACGAGGTAAGATCGACAGGTTACTAACTTACCATTGATTTCTGTAGCATGTAGATCCTTCAATCCCCTTTCAATCTCAGAGTGACTAGCTTGTATTGTTTCCATGATTTGTTTCTTTATGAAGAGGGTTCCAGCGTCGTTCTAACAAAAACAGGAAGGATCACTAAAGCCATCGAGCACAGCGTCTCGCTTCCAACAAAACTTCTTCAGACACTCTACCTCTTCATCCTCAGGCCCTCTGAAAGCAGAAGGAATCAGCATATCACGTAATCGATCCAACCGTGGCAAAACTTGAGCTAGCTCATAATACGAGTTGAGCGAGTCCTGTACTTCATAGACAAGACAATCCTCTTCCTCTATTCCATCCAAGTGTTCTCCGAATGAAGATGCAGTCATATGAGTTGGAATGGCTGGTGAGGGTCTTGCAATCAGCAGGGTGTTTGAGACTTGGACATCCTTTAAGGAATGTGTTGATGTTGCTGTGCAGAGCACTGCTTCGTCGTGTGGATGTCCTTTTATCAATAGACTATGATATATAGATAATTCAGAATTAAAATCATGAGGAATCTGATTGAATCAAACGGCACTTAACCTTGTCTCATTTGCAGCTCCAGGTGGCGATGATGATGTTGATGCGAATAGATCTGCCATCTCTTTTGGCAGTTCAACGAGTCGGTAGCGTCTAGCTTCAAAGTCAGAAGCAAAATACAGTAAATTCATTTGTCCATGGCCCGTCATCGTCGCTACAAGTCAATACACAAATGAATCTTTCAATGTCTGTCAGCCCTCAACGGTCAGCTGGGAGCGGTAAAGAACTAGAGAAAAGCTTAAAGATCGTGCCTGCTTGCGTTCGACGCGTATTGACACGTAGACCATAAAGTTCCAGAGCTTCCAAGTATCATATAAAACCCAAAACTGCCTTCTGTCAAAGCATCCAACAAAACCATGACGACGATGGACACTGTGACAGCTTGGAAGTTTGCCATTGAAGCTCTCAAGAATGGAAAACATGATACTTATGTAACAGCTGCTTTAGAAGTGCTCGAATCCTCTCATTTGGAGTCTCATTTGCTCGACGCGTTTTTGGGTATCAAAGCGATTATTGTTATTGTAGTTGAAACTTACTAAAGCTTATTTTTTTGGTTAGAGGATGTCCAGAATACGTGTCGCAGTAAGATTGCTGCATTCCAACTCGGACCAGTGAGCTTGAATTCGCTGGCATTGATGTTTGGACATTGTTTTGACCTTGTTCCTATAGGATTCATTGGATGCATTTCAGAAACTACTTCTGGACTTACACGATTTACTGGATCATTACTTGCACTGTTTGAACGCCTGGCCAAAGTATGTATCGTGCTGGCCAAAACAACGAATACACATCGACTAACACCTCGTTGTTTCTTCTCTAGCCCTACGGCATCGCAACGGCTATTACGAGCATTTCGTGCCCAAGTCTGTGTATCAATGCCATTAAGCTTCCACGAACTAGCTCGGATTTACCTGAAAAGGTCAATCTCGATGGCTGGAAGATTAGTATGGGCTCAATCAACACCAGGACTCGAAACCCTCCTAAAACGCGACGAAACAGTAACCACCAACGCACCACGATCCTCACCAATACAACCGCAATCTGCCATGTCGGATACATTCGCACCATCAAAGAATCGACACCCTCTAATATCCCTCGCCGACGTAGAATTCGAGGACTGGAGTGTCTTTATCAATACCGATAACGAAGAGGAAGACGTAGATCCTCAGTCAGCATACGCATTCATGGAGGGATTTGTCAAAGTGTGCCAGCACGTATCCATGCTTGGGTTATCGGACATTGTGTTTGGGCAAGCAGAGACATTGTTGTATTCGTATGTTGAAGATCAGGCCGTTAATGTCTGTGGAGATGATTTCGAGCGGGCATTCTTGAAGCCATGCTTATGCTGGTTGGCAAAAGCTATATTGCCATGGTTGGAGTTGCTTGTTGGTGGAAGGAAAGGTAACACATTGCCACAAGAGTATGGATTTTTCCCGCCTCCACTATTAAATCCACTAATAGGGATGATGACATTAAATCAATGGCAGACACGTTTGGAAGACCACGTTTATCGTGTATTCTGTGATACATTGTGAGTGTGGCTTAAGCGAAACGAGTCTGCATCTACGACACGAACCTCAAATCATATTCCGTCTCATTTAGAACACGAAAGCTATTCGATATAATAGTTGCGTATCCAGATTCCCTTCCAGCCTTAGAAGATCTCAAGGTATCATCAACGTACCTGTTCGTTCAGGCTTGAGAAAATCTTTCATAACAGTCTTTTTTGTTGTTGTAGGCATGCCTCGCCAAGACAGATCAAAAATGGGCTGTCGGAGAAGCCTTTCGGACTGCGTAGGTGTTCTTCATCGTTGTTTTCGATTTCCCCCTGTCCTCATTTTGGTAACGTCGTTAGGACTAGAGGTCGTTTACTTCATCATGGCGCTTTGACTGTCGACATTCTCATGCTATATGTCTCAAGTATCAAGTGTCTGGACTTGCTGGATCCTTCTGGTCAGCTCGTCAAAGTCACTGATCCTATACAGCAATACCTAAGGTAAAGAACGTATTCCTTTGCGTTTTCATTCAGAGTGATGATTATCTGAATACATCTTTTCAATGCTGAAACAGAGGTCGTGATGATGCAGTGAGATCCATCATCAAGATTCTGTTGGGAGATGCAGACAAGAGAATGGATTTGGACGAACCACCAGGTGTGATTGTTGTCTGCGGGGGCCTTTTTTTGCCAACTCTGACCTTCCACTGATCTAAAGAGTCAGATAACAGCGAAGAGCTGACCAAGTTGGTCGAAATATACGAAAACAAGGAAGTCTTTGCCAGAGAATTCCAATCCATGTTGATGGAAAAGCTATTGGCAAAGACGGATTATAACTTTACTGATGAGGTAGATTGAAATATGGTTCTATAGACTATCCGCCGTATCCAAATTGTCGTCTTTTTTGTCATGTAGGCTCAACAACTCGAGTATCTCAAAGTCAAGTTTGGAGAATCTGCCCTGTCAATGTGCGATGTGATGATGAAGGATGCCATGGAATCCAAACGCGTGGATGCGTTGATTCATAGTGAACATGAAACTCTTCCAGTAAAGAATCACATTTTTGTTTCTTTGGTTTCTTTGCTCTGGGCTCACAACTTGTCTTTTTAGAATTTGCACGCGATGGTTTTATCTCGTCTATTCTGGCCAAAGTTGCCGTCAGAGACTATGGTTTATCCACCTGAGATTCAAAGGTATGCACAACCAAAAACTTCGTTACTCACAAATCGATTAATGCGGTTTTGCGTAGACATCTCACCGACTACAGTAACGCTTTCGCAATAACTCGAACTCCGAAAGAGTTTCATGTTGTGCCTGCTCTTGGTACAGCAACACTAGAATTGGAAGTTTCAGGCGTAACACGAGAATTCGTAGTCCCTGTTCCTGTTGCTGCTGTGATTATAATGTTTGAGGAACGAGGTACAGATGCGTCACTACGGTTTAGTGTGACTTTTTTTCTTCGACACTAACACAATCTTCCCTTCAATATATCAAGATCAGTGGTATGTCGATACACTGGCAGCACAAATGGATGTCGCCCCAGGCTTTCTACGAAGCAAGCTACAAGCTTGGGTTAGTTATGGCGTGTTGGAGGAATCAGAACACGATTTGTATCGGCTTGTTAAAGCTAATGAAGGAGATCCTGATGGTATTGTTTGCTTGTAACTGTCTTCTAGTGTGTTTGGGATTTACCTCACCCTATTTTTGGTGGTCGATAGGTCGAACATCACCAGAGCAAAACATCACATACACCGAAGATGATATGGATGTGGAAGCTGAAGAAGAAGGTGATGATTTGCCACCTGCTATTGCTGGAATGGTTGCTCGTAAGTACTGTTTGAAAATTGTTTTGATATTTCCTGCGAACGCCTTTTTTTGCCATTAGCCATGGTGAAAGCAATCCTGACAAACCATGGAAATTGTGATGTCCACAAGATTCAATTCCATATCAACAATGTGCTTCCCGTCAAGCTCACTGTTGAGATGCTTAAGAAGCAATTGGACAAGATGGTGGAAGACCAGTTGGTTGATGTTAGTGGGATCTCATATAGTGTCCGAAGGTAGACTTGTGTGCGAAGGTAAACTTGTGCGAGAAGTGAGACAGGAACGATGCACAACTTATTGGCTGTTACTACTATGTGTGTACATTATTCATCTAAAATATATACCAAAATGAAATATAAATTAACTTGCCATCCAAACAACTTATGCGAATCATGTAGTAATGCCCTCCTCCATCTCTTCATCATCCTCATCTTCGTCCAACGATATAGGAGGAATGACAATATCATCATCGTCATCACTCTCTCCCTCATCTTCAATCATGGGTCGTTTCCGTGAAGTTTGATCCTGTGGAGTTGAGAATGATGACGATAACGGTGCTACTATGGGGTTCTCAGCAAATGGATGTACATGTTTTTTTGCTACGATTGCTTCAAAAGTGGCTGTTGGTTGTTTGTTGAATGGAGACGTATCGGTGCTGCTGCTTGCTGGCATTATGATCGTGTTTGATGTTGGAATGGTTGATGTATTGGGAGCCTAAGTAAAATCGATGGTGTTAGAAAAAGTCGTGCAAAAAACCCTCCTTCAAAGAAAGGCAATACCTCTGTGGATCTCATCACCCCACTACTACTCGAAGAGGCCTCATTAGACTGCGTACTCGCAGCCCATTTAGACGTTATATCATCAAAGGTCTTTAGCATTTCTCGCTTTTCGGGGGATAATGCAACCATTTCAGTACTTTGCTGCTGTACTAGTGCTCTCAGTCTACCATCGTCTTCTCCTGCTTTATGTAGCTGCATGATTGGTGGTCCTTGTTGCAGCGGCATTGGTAGTTGACTTGTATAAGAAGCGCTGCTTCCAAACACATCATGTGCACCAGCACCGATTTCAATTGTACTTTTTACAGCCGTTGTAGGAACTCGAGGATGCATTATTGTTTCACAAATTTCTAAAGCGTTTATGCATACGTTCTTGACCTAAACACATGTTAGAAACAAGTCAGATGCAATGCTAACAATGCTCCCATCTTCAAATCTAAGCCAAAAAAAACTTAAAGACACAAAATTGAATCGTATTTCTGAACTGACCTCTTCATCTCCACAATTCAACCCATTAGCAAGCACACGAATAGTAGCAGACAGCCGAGACATTTGCAGAGACCCATACAGGATTGAAGCCAAATAGCACGAATACATTGCTGCTGAATGTGATGCTATCGGTAGGGCATTTACTTGCTGATGTAGTATGTTCCCAAAAAGCGTATCCTGCACTGCTTGACGAAGCTGTGGTGATATGGTTGTGCTTGATTTTAGGAGTGCTTCTAGTACTTGAGAGAGAGATGAAGCTGTGACGTTAGCGTCTTGTCGCCATTCCTTATTTTTTTGTTCTTGACTGAATGTCGCCAACAGAAGGAAGGGAGAGCGTGGAAAGAAAGCGATCAGTCCCTTAGATATAATAAAAGTTTGGAATCATAAATTATCATGTGAAACACGGATATAGAGTCATCATCTCGAATCTTTTCAGCTGTCCCTTCTTTCCTCTGTTGACAACAGTGACAAAAAAGCACTAAAGGATGGTCAATACTCACCAGATACGGCGAATGTGGCATCATTATCTTCATTCACAACATCAGAATGTATCGGAACATCACCAACCTTTTGTCGTTTTGATGCCTTAACGTCGAGAATGAGAGTATTAGTCGTGTTCATGAGCCAAAACAAAAAACCGTGAAGCAACAATTAGCTATGAACTCGAGACACTCACCACACGATTGAATCCATGAAGAGCATGTGCAGCATCCACACTATACAATCCACGAATCTGAGCAACAATGGCCTCCATGACCTTGACTTGCACATCCTTTGGTGGTAGTCCAATAATGGTGATGCACTTGGAAGCAGCTTTGTGCCATTGTACTGCCAGCATCCTAAAAAATATACCCAAAAAAAGCAAATAAGAGAGTTGGTGACATTGGCTTACACGATCCCAGCCACTTAATCATCAACATACCGATTCTCAGCAGTATAACCCCATATATGAGACATGAATGTCCACATAGTCTCATTTCGAATATGCATCATTGGAGTCAGTCTAAAGAAAGGCGGTTAGGCATGTCTTGCAAACGGAAGAGAGTTTCGACAGCCACCACGTACCTCTTAACACAAGTTTGCACTAGATGTAACGCTTCCATGTGAAGAAATGGTAACAAGAGACGCACAATACGTTTAGCTGTCTTGCTTGCCTCCCTTGACATCTGAAAAAATATCGAATGAAACGCATGAGTTACAACGAACAAAAAAGTGGAAAAACGAGATGCTATTACCATCATGGCATCAGCTCCAGAAGCAACTCGTTCCAACAGTCTCATCAAGTGCTGCTCTGGTATAGTGAGTTGTCTGCTCCAGCTTGCTCTATAGAGACGAAGACAGGTTAGAGCTTTGTTGCTGGTGAATCATCAAAACAGAGCTCGGCACTCACAATAGTGAGACTCGCAGCACTCGAAGCAGCATCTGAGCCCTTCGAAACAGTTCAGTATACACAGTGAATAGATCCTCATCACCAGATTTGGGAAGCGGGATGTTCAAAAACGTTGATGTGACTCCTATCAAATTGACAAAAGAAGATCAACACAAATCAGCACTATTGGAGCTTCAGCATCACCCCTTACCATTCACAGCACCATTAATATCAACAGCAAACATCTTATCCAATATCAGATGTACAGTCAAAACCAACCCATCCAATGGCGATTCAACAGCATCACCAACAGGTTTAGGTCTCGTGGTACACCACAACTTTACAATCTCAAGTACATCATCGGATGTACTAGCTGTGAAGCCATCAATTACTCGTCTCAATAGTTCTTCGGCCCTGTCTCCGTGGTTGCGAGCTGCAGATAAGGCAGCAGAGGTAATACGATTTAGGGATTCGAGGGCGTGACTCTATTCAAACAACATGGGTCAAAAAAGGAAAATGAATTGATTATCCATACAGTAAACGTACTCGTAAGGCATGATGATGTGCATCCGCTATAGCTTGTAAAGCAACCAATATTTTAGGTATTTGCAGTCCAGTGAGTTCTCGATTGGATTCAGCCATCACGGTGCTTTCCACCACGAGATCCGTTAAGGCTGACATTGCATGACGTTGCAGTGGTATAAGAGTTGATTTCTACATTTAGAACACGGTTAGGTCGTCTTTCTTCTGAGGCTCCAGGTTTTTTTTACGATCCACACAGTACTCCTTTTACCTGTATAGCAGATAACAGATGACTAGTCCAAGTAACACCATGTTTCTTCAACAAAATAGATGACTGCTGCACTGTTACTTGTATACAACATATAGCATCAATCCGTTGCTTGACTGATTTTTGTTCAAGCAATGTTGAAACCCGTAATCCCCATCGTGTCAATGCAGATTCAGCCTGCTTGGGCGACAGTGTACTATTGCTATTCTTTGATGATGATAAACTGCCACCATGATGGCTTCCAGTTGTAATGCTGGTTGCAATAGCGTCTAGATGCTCCAATGGCCGATGTAAATTTAGGAGCTCAAACCATGATTCGTGAGCGAAATCAGAGAGGGTCGATGTTAAATTTGATGCTTCTTTGGTCGGTAATGTGCTTAATCTGTCGAGGATGGTGGTTAGAAGCTCGTCTGGCTCCATTTGCGTTCTTGGAGCAAAAATGAAGAAAAAAAGCTTAAAAAAAGGAAGAATTTATTGAAAACAACATCAGGCAGTGCTTGACTTTCGACGTGTTTGGTAGGCATGGATCAATAAATTAAAATAACATCCTGAACGTGATCTCCACACTTTTCAAACTTGTATATTTTATTTGACGTGAGTATGATCCAACAATAAAATGGAACGAGCCAACCTAAACCTTTGAATGCGTTATTACACTGATCACACAGCGCGCTGCAAGTCTCGATCCTCTTTACTACAACCCTGTGACTCGACAGGTAACCTCTTGCCTCTGTTGTTCTAAACGGTGATCACCAGAAGGAGGAGGCATAGCAACAGGTGTTTTAGCAGGCCCAATATAAACTCCGTACGGTATTGTTTCACTTGAGTATTTGGTTTCGACAAGGTTCCTGAGGAAACTTGGATAGCAAAGAATGAGTCACCATAGCAACAACAATCAGTGTTCAAAGAAAGGATTCTAAATGACTTGATTTAGATTTCACCTCAGCTACAGAGCTTGTTGTGACAAGTTTCTTTGTGCCATCCATGCTTTCAAAGCTTAGATTACGAGCGTCGAGGGTCGTTCAGATAGAATCAGTCAACACTTGATCATCGAGTGATACCGACCAATTCTTTATTCTCATTTTCACGGTCTTCTGAAGGACACGAAGTGCTTGTGTTATCTAAACGAAACGAAAATCCAAGTGTTAGCTTTGGGAAAAGCACTTTGATTCCAGCAACCAAAAAAGTCCCACATTATGACGGCAATTTTTTTAAACGTACCGGCAATTAACAACACAATAGTATAATTCCAACAACTACACTACCGCCCCCAGAAGTAGCCGCAATTTCTCTCTTTACAGCATCAACCGGAAATTACACATAAGGTCTCGGCATAACCGAAATCATAATCCATCTCAAATCGTATCGTGTAAGCCACTGAGCGTCTAATAGCATATCTCCCGAGACTGACGACTCGTCTGTTCTTGAGACTCCAGACGTGATGGTGTATGAAACGTTTGCTGTCTCGACTATCTGTGTCGTTGAATCGAAAATGGCATTGCAGCATACATCAAAATTGATTTCGTAAGTGTAAGGGTATAGACCAGCAGCTTCGTTGATCGGATTATCTTGTAGATCCCCTACGTTGAACCATCAATTTTAACTTCTTTTGCCTCGTAACGGTTGAAAGGAATACAACCATTAGAACACCGAGCAGCATTACATCCCCAACCAACAGCCCAGCACTACAACACGGTACTAGTGGCTCACAGAGAGATGCGAACTTTCATGTCAAGTTACGTACTGCTCTCACAAAACTCCAGTATACATATTGGCATCTAACATCCGAATTTGTTTGACATGTCGCATCACCAGCATGAGCAGCTACATCAATAGCTACAGGCGATGAATTCATTGTTCGGATCGTTGGATGGATGATGCTCGTAGCTGGACTCCCAAGTTTGCGAGATTCCGATGTTCCGCTGGATTTAGGAAGGTTGATATTCCGAGGAGGCTTGCGATATTACCGTCCATCCTAGAAATTGGGATAATATTACATCTTACGCAAGTTGGAAAGTTGTTTGTAAGGAAATCAGGATGATGTTGACAAATTTACGAACAAAACAACCCATCGATCCTGGTATCCGGATTCTGAAGCGAGTGGCGGTTTGCATATTGGCAGTATTTTGACGGGTTGGTTCCTTCCTTTGAAAACCAAGACTGCAGTTATAGAAAAGAAGTGATTTGTGGTTGAGAACAAATCCCACCAACAGCCGTTTCGATGAATCGTCATATCAGAACCTTCAAAGGTGTATGTCCCGTTTCTATCTCTTTGCTGAGGTTATCTGTTGTGTTGAGCTCAAAGTTTGATATTGCGTCCTTCTGGCAGAAGAATCCGCTGTTAATCACCATGTACACTTCTCCACCTCGCACTCAAAGTGAGAATCAAAGCAAATTAAGCTAATCAACACGTGTATAATCAACCATCAACTATATTGATTCTTCTACTTAAACGACAATGCAGATGCAAATACAGTACCACCACAACATGCAGATTCAGAATGACCAACCCCCCTCTCCAATATAAACAACCACCTCTCAGAACAGCCCTTCAGGCACCTTCCCAGCATGCACACTATCATACGTAGCAGGCAAGAATATTGTCTTGCTCTTCATCATACGAGCAGTGAAATTTCCAAAGATACCCAGCGGCGTATACACCACACCATGAGCAGGCCCGAAAGCTACACCCATCACATCTAGTGCACTTGCGGAAGTCCATTTACCAGTCAGTGGTTTGTTGGCGAGTATGGATGCGAGGTTTTTGGCGATTATGGGGCCTTGGGATTGGGTTACGAAGCCTACTTTGGGTGTTTTTGTGTCGATTATGTCTCCCTGATTGAGAGTAAAAGGTTACAAATCATGCAGATTTGGGAATGAATATGTAAAAGTTTCACAATGAGCCAAACTTCAAATAACAATCTTTTTGGTGATCTGAAACTCACCAATGCGAAAATATTATCAAATCCAACAACTTGCAACGTCTCTTTGACCTTGACCTCCTTCTTCTCATTCAGCACACCTTCACCAAGTCCATCGGCAATAGCTTCCGTATTGAATTTAGCATTACCAACAGCCAAATACACCACATCAGCAGTATATTCCTTGCCACTTTCGCTCTTGACTGTTGCTGGAGTCAACGAGTAATCAGCACCGTTAGGCAAGATGTGCCCATCTTCGCCTTTGACGATTTTCTCACTGAGGACGACCGTGACACCCATTTTGGATAGAGTTTCGGTTATCTTTTTGGTTAGATGTGTTTTGGAGAAGTGCTCGTTGATGAGGTATGGTTGGGAGGTGACTAGCGTGACCTGATATTCAAATGGGAAGTGAGTAATGTGAGATGGAGTATTGACATATTGGACTATGGTGCATGCCATTTTTCTCTTCGTTCAATGACATCACAGAGCAATGGCATACCTTCTTGGTAGGATATTGAGCTGCGACTTCACCAGCAAATTCGACACCGACTGCACCACCACCGACAATCAAAATAGTTTTGGCGTTCTTGACACTCTCCGCAATGGTATGATATTCTTTGATGCCGTCAGCCTTGTCATCGTATTTGGCTATTTAAATACGAGAGAAAAGTCAGGCAGTCATCATATCAGCATCAACAACTTGGGCTTATGGCACACATCATAAGAATCGACTCTCAACGACAAAAAACACCGCAGCATTCTCATGGTGAATGGCCAAACTTACTCTTGCTGGCATTTGTAGACCCAGTAGCCAACACAGCGTAATCAAAAGAAATAATGCTTCCATCTTCAAGCTCTACTTGATGTGCTTTGACTGATTTGGCAGTTCCAGTGACGATCTTGTTGGCCTATGTGCAAACACCAATGATTAGTTCAGTTGAAACCATTCATATATCTACACTTTTGTCGTTACGTACCTTGTTATCCTTAAACAGATTCGAGTTATCCACAAAGATGGCATCGGCCCACTTTGGAATCACCAATGCTCGCGGACCAGCATAGTTGTGATATGCGAATGATTTGTGCTTTTCGATTACAGTGATTTCGAGCTATGTGATCAAAAAAGGAAGAGTTCATTTAGTCAGTGCATGATCGCGAGGTTGTTTCTTTTTCTGGATCAATGTGGAGGAGAGACACACCTGAGGGTTTTTGGCAAGAGCAGTGGCAGCAGATATACCAGCAGGACCTCCACCAACTAGAAACCGAGAAAATCAAAGTGGATTTGCGTTAGTTGTCTGTCTGATCTGATGAATTTTATAATACACATAAACACGACACGACGTACCGATGACGACTTTAACTGGAGCCATAGTATGCGGTAGTATAGATTTATATGTAGGTAGATTCGAGGACTTGTTGTGTTGTTTGTTTGGTTGAAGAATGATTAGCGGAGGTTGCAGGTTCATGTCTCACTTGCCGAACCGGTTCGTTAGAAATCTGGATTTGATGAAGGGGTTTCGAAGCTTACAAAGCAGCTACCGATAGGAAGACTGTACCGGTTCGCGTTATAAATGAGTTCATCTATGAAAATAGTCAACATATGTATCAAATGCTTTTCAAATGGTTTTCAAAGACGCTCTCTAACTTGTACCTGAGTTTCAAATTTGGGAATTTTTCGTTTTCGCGATAAGAAGTCTAGTTCTGCTCTCTGCTATACATTGAAATTATTTAAATCATTTCGAGTCTCAGATGCTTTGCTGTTTCTCATACTTATGCAAGAAATGCAGGCGCCGCAAATCGAAATTATGTACATCAAACATCCCATAAGGCCTCGTCTGAATATCCAAATTTATGGTGATCTGCGACCAGATGGTAATAGAGTCCCTCCCTTCTTTCCCATATCCATTCCTGTGGTCTTCATCTCTCGGCCTCTCACAAACACACTCAAGTTAGTGGCAGCTGGCTCACGTTATTGCAATTCCACTGTAATTCATCTCGGAAATACTCGGCATGCATGCACGGAAACCTCGCATGGTGACCTCGTTGATCAAGATTTTATGCTGATTTGCATTTGCTCATCTCCCCAATCAACGTCGGGTTAGTTGAAAATCGAAGGTCTTCGATCATGATCGTCGCGAAGGCCGATCATCAAACACTATGAGAATCAATAAGATGTTGTGCAGCCTGGATTTTCGACGAGACATCAGCGAGATTACTTACAGGTTAATCAGCGTCGTTAAATTCCATTCGGAGGAGTGCAGTTTACAATACGAAGGAGCTCAAATAAAGTTTCCAAACTCCAACGCGAATAAAGCTAAGTCGCATTGAGCCCTGCGTAAGTTTCCCCTCTCAGGCTTTTACTGTTTCTCAGTGTCTGCCACGAACTGCCGCAAATCGGAGTTATGAGCATCTACTCTCAAGCGCCGCAGATTTCTTGAAGCTGCAATGAAACTTTGGAGGGACATAATGGTTGCAAAGTCTCCTAATGCTGCAAATCCTCTAGGGTGGTCTTCGTCAGCCGTCGCGAACGTCAACAAGCTCCACAGACAGGCTTTACAACCAATAGTTGAGATGTGGTTAACAAGACATTATTCAGCTAATTTTAAGCCGTATCGCTCTTCCAAATATGTATGCATTCTCCTCTGTTACTGTGCTTTCAGTCAAAAAAATGATTTTGCAGAGGATGTCGTTACTTGCGGAAAACGGTCGTGTCAAATCTATAGAATTTATAGGCTGGACCTAATATCACCGACTATCGTGTTGAACTGATCATGATTTCTCGCAAATGATTTGCATCAGCGGAATCAGCGCATCGTGGGGTTTCGTGTGAAAATCGGCAATCACGTAGATCTTGTTCACATCAATCACGAAACGATAGGAGAATCAATAAAATCACGTCGTTGTAATATCAGTGATATGCCTTAGTGGTTGATCACTTGGTCGAGTCGAGTGTTTTTGGATCTCCTCACAATCCTACATCCTACATGGCATCTGACCAATTGCAACAGAAGGCAGCAAGAATCATTGACGTGACAGACGCGACAGAATATCCGTATTTGGATTTGAATTACTGTCCCTCTAATTTCAACAGAGCTCTTAAAGGCCTCAACTCCCGCACGGCAAGTGTTACCTCTACAGTTCTCACCACGACACCTTAGAAACCCGACAAAATGACCAACTTGACTACAGAAGAATTCCAGACAAAGCTATCCGGCATAACCAGTAATGCCTTGCTCTTCCTCGTGCTGGGGGTAGCTGGTAAGCTCCATTGCTTACGGTAGTGTTTGTTGGTAGCGAGGTTTTCGTGTAGTCGTTTCTTCACGTGGATGTTGTTTTCATGCGATTTCATACATGAAATCGCATACATGTTAATTTTTCCATGTCGCCTTCTCGACCATTCACCCACTTACGACCTTCATCAACATCAGATGATATTGGCCTGTTGCGTTACATGGCACATCAGCCTATGAAAACACCAAAACAGATTGCCGATGGTGCAAACTTGAACGTAAGCTGCGATATTCGTGTTGCAGCAATGCTTGTTTCGTACTTCGCAAACCCCCTACCAACATCTCCCTTCTTTTTGCTCAAACTATACACAAACATAGGAACGCTATGTCCGTGAGATCCTATCAACTTTAGCAGCTGCCGAAATAGTCACCTTCCATGACCCAGACTCGTTTTCTCTGCCCGAAGCATATGTGCCTAATGTCGCCGACGACAGCTCCTTGTCGTTTGGACTTGGGTGGACTAGCATGCTTGCAAGCTTCTATACGATCAAGAAGCAGCTCGCTGAGTGCGCTAGGAATGGAGGTAGGTTTGAGGACGCCTTGTCTTGTTAAATGTTGTGTCGTATTCATATGCTTGTGAAAGTCGCTGTGGTGGTGTTTCGTTGATCATAGCATCCGGAGTGGTTTTGCCTTCTCTTTCGCTCGGAGATTTTACCATACTCTTATTTCATTCGACCAACTTCATCTCTTATCCCTCCTACAGGTGGAGTTCCATTCAAAGACTATGGACCCGAACTACCACAAGGACTGTACCGTATCAACGCACCAGCTTCAAACCACGGCGTCATATTGGACTATATCAAAGCCGTACCAGGACTACATGAAAAGCTGAGCAGTGGAACTCCCTGCAAGATCTTGGATTTAGGGTGCGGATCAGGACACGCTTCTCTCAAGTTTGCTGAGGCTTATCCTTCCTGGTACATATATCGTTTTTTGTCAGTTGCTTTATGCCACAATGAAAGCAATAGTTTTGTTACACTCCACTCACTTGGACCAACTCTTTTACACCCACAGCCAAATATACGGCTACGACATGGACGCAACATCAGTCACACTAGCCATCGAGAACGCTCAACTACGAAACATTCCTAACGTGACGTTTGAAATCAAAACCGCCGAAACACTCCCACCATCCTTCTTTGATTTCATCATTACATTGGACGTCATCCATGATCTGGCCAAACCACTTGAAGGGCTCAAATCCATAAAGCAGGCATTGAAACCGACTGGACAGTATCTCATGGCTGAACCGTTATCTGGTAATTCTCTGAGAGAGAATATGAATCCACGGGGTGTGTTTATGCTGAGTGTGAGTGTTGCTCATTGTATGACTTGCAGCTTGAGTGGGGGAGGGCAAGGTGTTGGGACGTGTTGGGAATGCAGAGGGGCGGTGATGATTGAAGAATATTGTAAGGAGGCTGGGTTTGTGTCGTTTTTGCCGCTGGGGATCAAGTCGACTACAAAGATGTTTTTCTTGTGTAGTTGAAGATAAATATAAGGATTATATCGAGTAAGGTTGGCAAAGTCGGAAAGGTTGAGTTAGCTCTGAGGCATTGCCGCGGAAATTTTTATTGGAGCGCTTTTTTCTTCGCTTAGCACAACGTGAAGGACAGGCTCGTCAAATTCTGAAAAATATTGAGCTCTATAGATGTCCAATGTTCATTCGAATAACGCGTCCGACGCCTCTTGTTCTGCTGTATGTCGTTTTTCTTTCATCACATCCAAACATCAAAACTCCAAAAACACGTCAACCAAGCATATATATATACATACGTATACAGCCAACATGACGATGCAGCCATACAAGAAAGAATTCATCGAATTCTGTCTCGAGCGGCAAGTCCTCCGCTTCGGCAGCTTCACTCTAAAATCAGGTCGCCAATCGCCCTACTTCTTCAACATGGGAAACTTTAATACAGGAGCTGCGCTCTCGAAACTGGGCCATTTCTTTGCTTCGGCTTTACAGGATAGAGCTAATACCCTTAAAAATGGAAATAATAATAGTAATCCTGCTAGCAGTGGTAATGCAACATCACCATCATCACCACTCCCATTCGACATCCTCTTTGGCCCCGCATATAAAGGCATCCCTCTCGCAGCATGCACCGCAATAGCCCTCTCTCGAGATTTCGCCCAAGACGTTCCCTACGCATTCAATCGCAAAGAAGCCAAAGACCACGGTGAGGGTGGTTCCATCGTCGGCCATCCACTCAAAAACAATCGCATAATGGTTATCGATGACGTGATTACCGCTGGAACGGCCATACGTGAGTCCATGAATGTTATTGTCGCGCAGGGGGGTACGCTGGTCGGCATTATTGTGGCCATTGATAGACAGGAGAGGGGGAATAGTGGGGATATGAGTGCGATACAGGAGGTCGAGAGGGATTTGGGGGTGCCCGTGTTGAGTATTGTATGTTTGAGGGATGTTGTGCTGTATTTGGAGGAGACGAGGTCAGAGTATACCAAATATTTGGGGGAGATTAAGGCGTATCGGGATCAGTATGGGGTTAAGGAATAGGTTGTAGGTAGTACGTATTGTCGGCTGGCGAAAGAATATATAGATGTATAATATGCGAATGGTGGTGTGTGTGTGTCTGTTGAGCTAGTTGACAAGCGGACATTGATCTCTTGGGTCTCTAGGTCTTTTTTGGTACTTCTGAATTGTGTGATTACACAAGATGAAGCTTGCGAACTCTTTCAAACGAACGCTGTCACAATAGGCTGCCGCCTACGATCATCCGTGAGCCTCGAGACTTGGAACGGCAAACGTAGATTCAGCAAACACTCAACACTTGCAACTCGCACCACGACAACTAGCGAATGTTGAAGCGATACAGACAGTGGATTTGAAATCCTCTCGGCCATATAATCGAGTGTACGTAGCCAATACGCTTCATCATTCTTACCTTGACATCCAGGAAATGATGCTTACAGTCCCACCAACAGAAATACGCATGCTCTCTAGAGTTAGCATCATCGTTTTGTCAGTGCTTCAACACTTTGGTTGAGATAAAACCAAAGATGTGGACGAGAGTGTGTGTAGAGAGAGGATGTCTTGGAAGAGTTTCCCTCCTCGACTCGGCTGAAACGAGTCTCACCGGATATATTCCAGAATTCTTGTATACCAGTGGAGTGATGGAGATAGCCTGGCGCAGTTGCCTATTGCAGAATGGACGAGTTGGTCGTTTGTCAGTTTGATGTTCAAAGCCGCAAGTTGGATTCTGAGAGTAAAAACGATATAAACAGGAAGAAGTAAGGCAAGGTCATGGCAAATCCTGCATCCATCGTATACACACCTTCTTGTCGCTATAATCCCGCAGATCTAGAGTTTGAGAGTGGACAAGATGTGAGCAGTTTGTAAGTCATGTACAGCTCATTGCAGATATTAGATCCAAAGAGAGACTGACTAGATCCTATGCATTGCGCGATGCCTTGCAGTGTATATCGGCTGTTCTGGTTCGTACCTGATGTCGATATCCACTGTTGTTCAATGTTTGGAATTCTGCCAGTTTTTTGGTGAATTTTATAGGACGAAAATGCGCAGTGGGAGACAACCAACAAGGAAATAAATAGCCTTGGAAATGCCATAGACGTGGCTTGAAGACGTTACATTACAATCTGCCTGTACGTGATTACTGATTATTGGGTATAGCAAAGCTAATCGAATCACTTTAGTTGAAGTTTGCCTCTCGTACTGTAGCCCGTAGACATGAAATCCCAAGTACTCGATGCAGCTTGTTTACTATGTATGCATGTGTTGTGTATTATTTACAGCTCCATTTACAATGGTTGGGGAGTCCCCGACCTTTACAAAAGAATCTACATTATGGCCCACAACCACACCTCCATCCTTTGCGAGATGCCGTTCCGCAATAGCAACAGTCTCTTTAGCATTCTTCCTAACCGTGACGGCCAAATTTGTTTGCCATCTGATACTGTCTAGTGATTTGGATGCGGTTCGTGCCATCTCTAATAAACCTGACATGTCCGGGAGGGACGACAAGGATGCCAGAGTCTTGACACATGATTCTACTGCTAGGATACAGCCTAGACCAGTCCAGTTCCTTTGAGTAACAAGAATGTGGTTGGTGAAGACAAATTACTAATGAGAGAGGAGACCCACGTACCACGCAGGGTCAAACTTCAAGATGATATTCTGCAAGATGTCATGTATCGCAATTGCAGACCTCATTGCTGTTCGCACACTAGCATCCGCTAGAGCATCTTCCGATGATAGTGTTCGTATTGCTAGGATTGCTCCAGGCTAAAACAGGGTAACAACTAAGTTGTGTGGCCAGCAGCGCAAATACTGTTCTCCCTCTACAAAACGTACCTTTGATATCCCAATCAGTGAGGTATGAAACAACATATGTACAAACACAACGTTAAACGGATTGTTCTCCTTGTCTCGAAAGTCGCGAAACCAACTATGCAGCCCATTCTCAACAGAATGCCACTCGCTGCATTCAAATTTCATGTATGGCGGCAACTGAGCATAGAATTGATGTAGACGCGTTATCATTACGGGTCCAAAGTCAAGGTTCTTGACTACAAGTTGCCGTGTCAAGGTATCTACATAAAACAAATGTCAATACTGATCTTTCAGTGATACAAACCACTAGCAATATCAAACCTTCAGGAAACTCTGGCATCTTCCTCGGTTCAAAGGATACAAACGACCATGACTCCATGTTGTATAAATTTGCAACTCTGAGAGACAAGGAGAACAGTCGAATGACCTCTAATCCAGCTTGCAGCGAGTCTGTAGATTCGATAGTGCTTATCTCCTGATCCACTTCGCCCGTTTCGGGTGATATGGCGAGCCAAGTGGACTCACAACAGGGGAGCTTGACATGAGACACCTCATCCAGCTCGTCTTGTCCTCGCAGGGTTATTGATGGTGTACCGGTTAGCAAGGAGAGTGCTGCTGTCTAAGTGTTAGAGTATGTCGTAGCACAAAACGGAATAATATGCATGCTTGCAAATTACTTCTTTCAGCAACAAAATGAGAACTCCACAGCCTTCTCCACGTCTCCTTTTCCAGGAAGGTTTTAGGAGGCAATGCTCCCTGGTCTATCAGATCGTCCGGATCTTCGTCCATTCGTAATGTCATCATCATTTGAGATAAAAGTCTGAGGTAGAATACGTGCTCTTGTGCTGAGGAAGAAAACGTACGAGTCAGATCGTTGAACTTTGGAAACAATTATAAAATGATTGCGAGGGAATATTTACCATGGCCTAGATGTTCATGGTATAGAAACAGTAGGGAAAGGCCTTGTACGCATTCACATGACGGTGGTTGGGTAGAGTCTGCCAACAATGCAAGACAATTATCAATGAACGGCCGGCTACGTTCGGCTGGAGTACTTCCGAATTGAGATAGTCCGTTTTGCGAAGATACTGTCGCCCCTATAGTCAATAAAATTAACTAAAGTGTTTCGTCTTAAAACCTCTGACTGAAGCGTCCACATACCCAAAGCGCATATCGCATTAGAAATGAGCTGATTCTTGGACAAATGAGATGCACCACCATACATCCAGCTTGGCTGATGAATATGGCACGCCAAAACTTCTGCAGGATATATAAACGAAAAGAAGGTCTGGTAAAGCCCTCTGATGTCGACTCGGTCCAGAGGATTTACGATTTGTACTATAGATTTTTGGCAAGGAAAGTTGGGCCATAAGATTCGTTACATGTTGCTTCTTGCGAATGCAGAATTACATACATGGAATTGCTGGCATCGAAAAGTAACGTCTCTCCAGATCCACATGGAATGACACGTCAAAATGAAATCTTTCCAACGTTTCATTCGCCACGTATGAATGTGGGCGACGATGAGGATTGGGTGACCGGACGATGGTAGTGGTCGTGGTGTTACTGAATGAATGCGACTGATCAGGCGTCGAGGGTTGACTGCTGTCAGACTCAACAGGCCCTGGATCAGGTAGACGCTTGGTAGTTCCAGATCTCCGCCATATACAGACTGCCTTCTTTGTTCTGCTATTGCAAGGCCCACAAGCTGGCAGCTTGACTCCGTCACACTACATTAAAGACGAACATGGCGATTAGCAATACATCTGGAGGCAAACCAGCGTGGGATTTGAGCGCCGAATAAAGAGAAAACGCTGTGGGAAACTGATCTACCTTTATCTTGCGTCTTCGACATTCGAGGCACTGTCAGTGAAAGAAGAAAAACTAATGAGCCAAGTGTTGGAAGACAACGAAACGTGAAATACTTACAGCTTCTGACACTCGTAGCCGACGCATACTTTATTTTAAATTTTTGATTTTTTTGGACTGCTGGGGTTCCTTCTTGCTGACAGTCTGGGGTTTGAGCCTAGATCCAGCGGCAATCAGCATCCGAGCGAGCGTGTTCTAGATTTTAAAGAACTGACGACTTTGCAAGAATTTCCACCAGTGCGATTTACCTCCGCAAGGATCTCTACATATCTGCAGTTCAACCATTCATTATTCGTTGTCTCATAACACTTCATTGAACTTTTGGGAATAGACAAGTCGGAAAACGACACAAAACAGCACACGACCGAATTCGCGTTTCAGCTTGTTTGAAGGAGGTTTGACCTATAAAACTACATGTCATGACACTCTATACAAACGAATGCAGATACCAAACACATGCAGCGGTGTTTGTCAACCTCTTTGTTCAAGTTTGCGTCCAAACCCCAACATCACCAACCCGTGGCGGATTCAGGAAGATTCTTCCAGTCCTTGAAAATATGCGAAAACATACTAGAAAGTAATGCCAAACCAGGTCACATGCGGCCTTCAACATGTTCAACAAAATGTTTGTGAAAAGCATGTTAGCTGTTTTTAGTGACAACGTTGGCAACTTTGAAGCCATCTACTTTCAGCGACCAAAGACAACGATTCTGACTTGAGACCGGTCCAAATACCAAGTACATAACTGTGCTACTCATTGACGGCCATTGAGCAGCCTGGAATCCGAGTTAGCTTCTGTAGCTAACCCAGGTCAATGACTGATGTCTCAGTTTGCTCAGAGAGTGTATGCAAAAAGCGTCCCAACACTTCTCCTTATTGCCCTTAACTAGCGTTCACCCCCTTAGCGTGAACGTTGAAAGAAATCCAGAATGAGGATGGGATGTCATCGAACTTTCATGTTCCCAAGACCCCAATAGAAGGCAAGAGAGACTTAGATCATGATCCATATGTGCGCGTATGTTTCTGTATCTTTGTAACAGCCCTCCCCGACTTGATCCGTGTTAAAGATCTAGAGTGAAGGGCACGCGACAGTTTAGATCAATTTTTGAAACGTTCGAGACAGTTCAAGATAAGCGTTTGCTACTTCCTACACATACCAAATTGCCTTGCAATGGGCATCAAATGTATCAACTGCTCGACTTGGACATAGTAAATCGTCAAATTACGTGGGTTTGATGTTTGGAATTTCGAGAACCAAAGACCATCAGCACCACGAGCTAAATAGGTGAATATGCGCGTGAATGAATTGTATTGCATGGCCCGCTCAGTGTTGATTATAAGTCACGTTATATCATCTCACATACCTCCTGACCTGAATAGAGTTTATCGCACTTAGAGTTGCCGTCCTAGGTTGCCAAGGCGAGTTAAAAGAAAGAGGCAAGTTAGCAGGTTCATCATTAACACTTCGCTGAATATAATTTGACTATGATACTAATTCCCTCTTTGGTCTCTAGACCTATTAATCACAAAACACGACATTTAAATATAAACAGAATGTTGGCGCAAGAACGAGACCAACGAGATATCACGGTCACCATGTATCAGGCACCAACAAGTCTCACGGAACTACCTGTAGAGCTGATACAGCAGATCCTGATCCTGTACGTGTAATCTCTGACATTTACTACTTAACATGTGTTTTGATTGTTTCCCTCGCAATTGAAGATAGAGTCTATAACTGATTAAGTCGTCTTGTATTTACAGGTTCTTGGCTGGTAGAGACGTATTAAGGCTATCAAAGACCTGTAAATGGCTGGACCAAGTTGTTGATGAAACTGTCTATGTAAGTGCACGTGTTCTGAAGTCAGCTCGTATCAAAGAACTATGGATCTCATATCTATCTCATATTAGCAACGAAGATGTCACGTCCACCGTCGCATCACATTCTGTTCTCCAGACTCGACTTGGAAGGCAAGCATATTACATCGATCCTGTTCCTCCTTTCTGGCCTCTTCGCTGATATATCTCAAGCACCTTCAACAATTCATTAATATGACCAACCTTACTCTGGCACACATACTAACTCGAAACTCCATGCTTATAGAAGCTCTACTTTCAAAATTGGACTACAAATCAGATATGCTTGCATCTGAATTCACTACAGGATTCAGTCATTAGAGAACGGACGAGGACGTTTGCTGCTCTTGTTGCAGACGATGCTGATGGTCAAGGACCTAAATGCACGTTTCCAAACTGTCATGTTGGAAGTCCAGATTTGTGGTTTTGCCTTGCTGTAAGTGGAGAGAGTCTGTTGCATTATTGAATGGAGGAGGTGTTGGAAAGAAAAGTAGAGGAAAGTGTGCTGCAGGAGATGCCGGTGAGAGTGTTTGCTAGAGGAATTGAGAGCAGCAGAGTGTTTGCTGGAACAAACGAGACTATGAGGGTGTTTGCTGGAGCAAAGAAGACTAGGAGAGTGTGGGTTGGGTTAAATGAAACTATGATAGTGTGTGCTGAAGAAGTGAAGAAAATGATAGTAGACGAGTGGTTTTGGAAGAGCATGGAGAGTACATCAGAGAGCGAAGCAAATTCACCATGTCTGTCTAAGCATCTAAGAACTACACTCCTTAACTAACTACCTCACACAATTTCAAAATTAGGCCGGATGCACATCAATAGGCTGTGGCCGCTTCAAATCTCGCCACGCTCTCGACCATAAATCATCATCCAACACCAATAACAACATCACAGCCTCCTCAGATACCCATAATCACAACAGCACACATAATCAGCAACACACCCTAACAGCAAAACTAAACACTCTCGAAATATGGTGCTACGAATGCCACAAATGGTGTGGTACCATCTCCTCACATTCAGCTGAACGTGCCAAAGTTGGAACCGTAATTGCCTCGTTATATACTGTTGTTACGAATACGACATGGAGGGAGGATGTCGCGATGAACGGCAAGAGACAGGCTGAACGGGAGCTGTTTACGAGGTGGAAGAGGGATGGTGGAGTGCAGTATTTTATTAGTATGGGATGGATGGCTGAGTGGAGGGCGTTTTTGGTTGGCAGTAAGTGTCTGGAATTCCAGTTGATGTGGTTGTCTTATTGTTTGGCTGGTATATGAGGGAGAGAATACGCCTACTACAAACCAATTGGCCTGTCTTCGCTAATCACTAACTCTCCTCTCTTACTTCTCACAGATGCATCACCACCAGGACCCATAGACCAATCGCCACTCTTACTACCAAATACCAACAAGATAAATCCTCAAATACTTCCTGAACGGGACATGGTGTTATTAAGTAAAATAGTATGGAATGAGCTATTCACGTTTTACGGTGGTGGGCCTGAATTGAATGAGAGTATGATTCAGGATCAAGAAGAGTATAGGGCTTTGAGAGCCGTGCTGTCTGGAAGAGGGCCCTTTGCTTGATTGTAGTACTGGCGGTAGGGAAGGTGAAGGGAGTTGTGTTGTGTAGAATAGAGGAGGACCGGATGAGTACGTGAAATATATGCAGAGGGTGGAAACTGTTGGTTTTTTGCGGTCGAGATGATGTATGATTTATTTTGTATGAGAACCAGAGAGGGGAGCAAAGAATGTGTATAGCAGCTCTACAATAATATAATTTACAAACCAGAGCGACAACAAAGACTCATCAGTGTTTTAGAAAATCTTGTTAAAGTAATCCAACTCGTAAAATTTTCCACCACCGTCAATCATGTATGGCATGAAATGCCCTTTTCTTTTCAGTGTCAGTGACGTATATGATGTTGCTATGGTTTCAAGGAGGATTGTGTGAGGTTGGGACATCGCAAAGAAATAGCTCAACCATTATTTGGAATTTATTTGCACACACACATCACACATACCATTAGGAACAACCGTCGATTTAGTAAACTCGCTAACAGCATACACTCGTCTGAATGGTGGTATCAAATTAGGTGAATCCAGGACAAAGTGTTTGCCATCTTGGAGAAGTGTGATTCGTTTCACTGTCCTATATGAGAGGAGACAGTGTAAGAAAAAAACCTAACAGAAAATGTATCATTCCACAATCGAGGACTTTCAAAGCCTCTACGTTTCTACTGCAATGCCAACCCAACCCAACATACCTCTTTGCCGTAATCTGAATAAAAACCACAACAACCAGCGTCAGCCCCGCATACGGAAACACGTCCTTTATGCGTTCCAGCACATCTGCTCTTCTGTACTTCTTTTCCCTACAGCGCAAAAAAAACGACAGACTCAGTCTACTGGGATTGGTCTCATACCAACATAAACACGCATACCCGGTAACAAGAACACTCCCATCCGGCACATCCAGCGTTAGCCACGCATAAGAAGCTGCACTCCACGTCATTACTACTAGTAACAGAGCAGTAAGCTGGAGCGCGTAAGCTTTCAGTTGGTTTGATTTTTCGTAGATGATGACGTCCTGAAGTAGTGGTTTGTGATGGGAGGAGGGGTTGTTGGCCATGTTTATGGATGGAGGTGTGAATATTAATGGTTGTTTAGGTGGTGTGTGGGTTCGTTTTGACGAGTAAGAGCATGAATTCATTGTGGAGATTATTGGTGGTGTTGGAAGGCGTTTTGGGAGGATCTGAGGAGTATAGAGGGTTTTGAGAGTGTTATGGCACGTGGATGGACGGACTAAGCGTGTCCTCATTCTCGTTGTGGTGGTGTATGTGCTCGTAATGTTGTATTGGATGTTTGGAAGAAAAGCTAATGGACGCTAATCGAGAAAACGAGATGATGTGTAAGTGAAATCACAAGCTATTTATCTGACTTCGAGTATCTTATACGTTTATGTGTCGCTCTTTGCAGTTTGGTTCGTTGTATCATCAATTTTGCTACAGACCATTGCGCTTCTGATTGACACCTATTTAGTAGGCTTCTCCTCCGTATTCCTCTGCGACTTTCTATGGGAATACACACGTACCACAACCGTGATCTCGTCGTTGGATGGCCACAGAACTGTTTTGGTGCCTCAGGGACAGAATATCCAATCAAGGCTCAATAAGCACTCCTTTGTGGCTTCCAATGTGGACGATGGCAAGATGCATTCTTGGTGCGTTTTTCAGAAGCCAGTCATTGTGAATATTGCCAGAAGGTACTTCAATATCCAAAACGCGGGATGTTACAAGGTTGCTTACCTTTCTTTTTCCTCGATGCAGGCACAATCTTCGAGTTTAACCAGCAGCTGTTCAAGACTTTAATAGATTCTAATAGTATGCTCGTGCTATATCTGCTGCTTGACTTGTAGCCGCCAAGATGCACAGGTAACGAATTGTTAAACATTTCAAGACGCTGTTTGGTGAATGTGATGTTTGTTGAACACCCAAGGGTGTATTTACGTGCAATGAACCCTCTTAATTCACTGGGTGCACTTTGTGCTAAAAGATGGATGATTGCTACCTCCTGTGGTCGTGATGAACATGAGGAAAACTTGTGGCTATTATTCTACAGATGCATTGTCGACAACCTTGGGTTTTTGCATGAATAACACATCGAGACTCCTGTTCTTGTCTTGCATTTGAAATTTTGAAGCCCAAGAAACCCAAATACACGGCCCGATTCCATTAACAAATCACAAATCAAATCTATATTGTATTTCTCTTCAACAATAAAACAAACTTCAAGATGGAATGTTTTTACACACACTCCTATGTTCATTCACCATGCCATCTTTGCAATAAACGAATTCGGATACAATCTCGTAGCAAGTTTGCGTAGCTCATCAGCAATCAGGATGAATATTGCGAATGGGATTGGAATGAGCCAGAACTATCAGCCAAAAAAAGTCAAATTTAATGACGTGATTGGATACTTTATGTCCTCATAAGCTCTCGCTTTCTCTTACCTTGACGGGAATAGGACTGGTCCCAAATGTCGTCTGAAACCATGGTACGTATAATACTAGTAGTGCAAAGCTAGTATAAAACAGATTTGTCCAGAGTTAGACATGGCTCGTTGAGCTTTGATATTTTTAACGCCTCACCTCAAAGATATCAGAGGCGCAATAAAAAGTTTCGGATTCGATACTGGCGAGTGTTGAAGCAACGAGAGGTGGCGCGTACGTGTTGCAAATAGATTACCCCATTGCATCACGACCAAGCATACAAAGTAACTGGTATTTGTTAGAAAAAATCTGAGTGCGACCCCACAAAAAAAAATTCACGTGATGGGAAGCAACGTACGCAGAGTTGCCAACATTCGTAGCATTATTCAGCTGATCACCAGTAAATCCCAGATATCCATCAGTCCATTTATCGAATGCGAGAAACAGCTTCGATGGGCCTACTCCGCCAAGAGAGTCGGAGACTGCCATGAAGAACATTGCGTGTGCGCATATCATCTATGAGGAACAAGAGGCGAGGTGTGTAAGCAATCATGATATTTGCGCTCCCCTGTTTTTGTCAAGAACTAATCTTACCTCAACCATCCCAATAAACAAGTACGCATGTATCAATAGTTTCCCATCGACTAGATGATCCTTCTTTACATTTCGAGGTGGGCGATTCAGCAAATCTGCTTCGGCGGGCTCGTACATAAGTGACAGAGCAGGTGCCAGGTCGGTGAATATGCATATGACGCTGGTTTTGAGAGGGAAAGAGTAGAATAAGAAGATGGCATCAGTTATGACAAACGACTAACTGAGCGCTTACATCATGAAGAACGGAGACAATGGAATAGGAACCCCAAGACAAAAGTTGATCAAGACTGGAATCAATTCTGCAAATGATCCAGCGGGTAACAAGTAGAGGCAGACCTGTACAAGAAAGAGATTGGAGAGGTGTTAGTTGTACCAATCGATCACATGAATTGTGGAAGTCCTTTACTATTTTTTGCTCAAGAGACATCAACTACATCTCCGCCCTTTACCTTTTTCAAATTATCAAACACCAACCTCCCACTCTCCAACGCAATTTCGACAGAAGCGAAATTGGAATCCAGCAATACAAGACTTGCGGCTTCCATAGCGACATCGGAACCAGACCCCATAGCGACTCCAATATTGGCTTGCTTCAGAGCAGGTGAATCATTCACACCATCACCAGTAACTCCAACAATGAAATCGTGGTCTTGGAATTCGTGCACGATACGGAGTTTTTGTTCTGGTGTGGTTCGTGCGAATACGACCTCCTGCGAAGAAACGCCAAAGTGTACAGATGGTATCGTTTTTCACAACATTCACAGGCACAACAACAAACTTACATTGTACGTAACGACAAGCGACCATTGCTCATTAGTGAGCGACTCCAAGTCTTTACCACTCAATAGGAGAGAGTGGTCTCGGTGATGGTGCTCAGCGGTAAATCGAGTTGGGTCTGAGGGATTCTCGGTAGACAAGCTGGCTACTGTATGTGTTTCCTTGTGTGTAAAGATTCCGACTTTTCGGGCGATGGCTGCTGCTGTGGTTGGGAAATCACCACTACATTAGAGACATGATGTTTGAATTATGGAATGGTTGGGCAAAAAAAGACAAGTCTGTTTGTGTATCAACCAAAAATACATCCCGACATATTCTTCACAAGTGACGAGCCCAATGCCAACTTACGTAACCATGAAAAGACGAATACCAGCTGGTAAATGCCGTGTAAAAAAGGGATGAATCGATTAGCAATTCAAAAATGGGTCGATAACCCTCAGACATGGTGCTGATTAAGTATACCTTGACGACACGTCTTGACCACACCAGGAATCTCAGGTCGATGAGGATCAACAATGCCAACCATACCTATTGCACATACGAATGAGTTACTATTGAATGTTTTCATCGGCAAAACGAAAAACAGTAAACAGTCAGATGCCATACCAACAACAGTCAAATTACACGCCAACTCTACAACAGCGCTCTCCTCCATCCCCTGATAACACTTCACATCTTCAGCTCCAACACTCCCCATCTCACGTTTAGCCAACAAGAGCACTCGTTCAGCACGTTCACCCCAATCTTCCTGTACGGCAGTTAATCGAGACTTTTTCTCATCGGTAAGTGATTCAACGCGTCCAGTTTCAGGATCAATGTATGAAGTGCAGCGAGGTAAGAGTATATCTGGAGCACCCTTCATTAATATGATTACGGTGCTCGAGTTGAAGGGGTGGTTTGGAATATTTGGGCGTAAGATGGATACCATAAATTTGTTTTTCGAGTTAAATGGTAGGACTGTGAGCTATTCCGAAAAGGGGGATATTGAGAAAATGTAAGAGCACAAGTAGGGTGGCGCAAAACCGGTCATCACTGATCATTAATACCTTATCATAATCGGCCCTAGTACTATCAACATCCAGATATCTCTGTCCAAACCTCAATATAGCATTATCAGTAGCATCTCCATTCACCTTCCATTCAGCAGAGTGAGAAGGATTTGCTACCTTACTGGCTGGATCAAATGTCGAGTTGTTGCAAAGCGAAGCTACAGTGACGAGTTCTCGAGGACCAGATTCGTTTAAATCCATCTTGTCCATATCCAGTGCTTTGTTGAAGAAGGCAGCACTTGCAACCACCATTAGGTTGGTTGTTAGTGTTCCTGTCTTGTCTGAGCATAGCACGTTGATTGCGCCCAGTGTTTCGACTGTAGTGAGGTTCTATTAGAGAGGTTTTGGATGAGACGATTGAATCGAATGGAGTCAAAGTTGAGTTCTTTCGACATAAGTCATAACAAAATATCGATGGTGTTTTGTTGTTGTTGCAAAGTTTGAAACTTTTGCATACCTTCACGAGCACCTTGTTCTCATACATGCGACGAGCAACCAAGGTCAAAGTGAGGGTAACGGCAAACGGAAGACCTTCAGGAACTAGTAAAAGGATAAACCGTAAGTTAGCGCCCCTTTTTTGCCATAGCAAAAAATCCAACATTTCGGCCAACCACCAAGACATACCAAAAGCAACCAAAGCTGAAAAAGCATTAACAACAGCCGTTGAAACCGTCATGAATCCAGGATATGCGTTCTTAAGCCATGCTCCATAGAGTATAAGGCAAAAGAAGCACGTAGTGAATGCCAATATTGCAACAATAAACACAAATCGACTGATTTCGATTTGTAGTAGAGAAGGTTTGGTGACTTGTTTTGTTGATAGTCTGATGATTTTACCCCTATCGGAAAGTGTCTTTGACGTGAGCAAAATGATTACACAATCGGAAATTTCGAATGGATGACTTACATTGTCGTATTATCACCAACACCAACGACAATGCCATCAGCTTCGCCCTCAGTGACAAAGGTCCCCATCATAGCCATGTTTTTACTTTCCAGTGGATTATCATCCGTACAATCAACACAAGCAGGTATCGGTTTCGTCTCTCCCGTCAATATCGATTTATCAATTTTACAACCTGCGACGCGAATAATCCTTAAATCAGCAGGTACCTTAACTCCATATTTTATCGTGACTAGATCACCAAGTACGAGGTTTGCGGATGGTATGGTTGTTGATGCGCCGTCTCGAGTCACTCGAGCGTCAGCGTTTACCATGTTTGTGATTGACTTCATAACTTGGGAGGACGTAAAGTCCTGGTAGCCTTGGAAGACGGCCTGGCTGATGATGACGATGAGGAGGAGGATTGCGAGAGCGAGGTTTATTGCTGCTGGGTTTGGATTTCCAAGTGGTTCTATGATATTTGATGTTTTAGTAGATATGAGAAGATTGGCTACAACGTCAAATGCATACGCCATGAGATAAAGACCATGACACAAGCAATCCACAAGATGGGACAAAATCCACCAAAGAACAAGTCGAATAGCTTCTTGAAGTAGTTTGGTCGAACTGGAGTAATGACATTCCCTCCATTTCGAGCCAACCTGTGTGATTTTGATAAAGATGTGTAAGGTTTCGAGTATTTTGGGTGGACATCTCTTCAGATCCAAGCCAACAAAAACACTGTAGCATATGGGTTTTACATACCTCGAGGTAGCAGCTTCCACATCCAAACCGCGAGTAGGATGAGACGAGAACCGTTGGAATACCTGATCTACAGTGATTTTATGTAGATCATAGTTTGCCATGTCATCAATGACGACTTTTGGCTTCTTCTTCCTCTTGGCATCTTGAGTACGTGTGCGTTCGACCTCTGAATGTAGAGCGTGCAAAATAATAAATAATGATTAAATTCGATTGTGAACGTATACATATCATACAAATACGATACTGTCCAACGAAAACAAGATATGACAATGCCACTTAATACGTACCAAGTGTATATGTGCGAAATCCAACAACAAGCTCTCGTCCATCAGCCAAAGTAGGAGTGCTTTCCTCCTGTACTGGGACCATAGATAAAGACAGCTTTGATAGAGTCTTTAGATTATTTCGCACACTTGACCGGTTGTTGTTTCTTGTATCTTCATTGGTGTTTGATGATGATGGAAGATTGAAGGTGAGGCCTGTCGACGAGACGGGAATCTCTTGGGAGGTCTCCAACGACTCCGAGTGTGCATTGGAGCTCATATCTCTAATTCTTGGAATATAAAGGCTATTTATAATGGTCAAATCAGGTCAACCCGTGAATAAAGTGTTTTTGGGGAGGTTTTTTGATGATGATGCGCTGGATAAAAGAATCAAAAGATCCCGATTCCGCTTAATGTCAGCTATCCATCTAAAGCACTGCTTGTGATGGATGTCCTGTCAGCGATGAGGTAGAAGTTATAGTTTTGTTTTGCGCTGCTTGGTGTGGTTTGTTAGTTTGTTTGAAATGTTGGACGATACGCGATTCCGAATATGAGAGCACAAAATGACTTCGACGAATAGAATGAGCGCAAGGATATTCTATTTTTAATACTTCCTGATAAGGCTTTTTATAAGAAACAAAAACGTTTTTTTCACCATCGTCGAACTTGGCGGTCTGGAATGCTGTAGCATGAAGTGCAAAGTTCATTGCTCGCCGGACGCTCTGCTCCGGCTTCAACAATCCACGTGAAGATGATAATTATCTACCAGAAACGTCCGGTTTGTCAAGCACCCGGCTTCCATTGCTGTCCCGTCAACTTATCAACACGTTGCAGAGATCACATCAAGCATTTCGTACTGCTAAATTACACTCGTATTTGCCATTATACATTCTAAAAGTACGTGCATACTGCTTTTAGTGACCGATCGCATAACATTCTTGACCTCAACTTGGACTCAACAACGAAATGACTTGTGTTTGCAAGAATCTCAACTTGCATACCGACACATCAAACAGAAACGAGACACAAACGAGACGTATAGGAATGTGGATTGAGCCCACGTTGATTGAAATTAGAAATTTATCAAGGTACTCTCCAACACAATATCCCTAATTCAAGCTTCGAGATCGGCAATGCCAGAGTAGCAGCTTCTATTACGGCATCAGATCCCATGTCCCGTAGCAGCATCAATATGGGCCTGCTATAAAGCGAATACAACTTCCTGTGACAGAAATGATGTTGTTAGTGAGGAGCGTCTTTCAACATTTACAGACAGAGAGTGGCATCTTCTAGTCTAACAGTAGCGAGATTCTTTACGTCTGGATATAAATGCTGTGACATCACTAATATAAGTTCAAGCAGCAGTACGCAAAAAGCGTCACCTAATGTTGATGTTCTGACTTGGCAACCAAGCTTAAGACAAAGCAAAATGCTCTATGTACACTTGGTCAGTATTGAAGATGACCGTTTCGAGACCGAACCGCGAGATATCGATGATGACAAAAAAAGTTCTCGTCCTGCTAATTCATTGAAACTCTTACCTCAAAAAGGCGTCAAACGACAAGACACCGCCATAGACCACTTTTAAAAGGTTTAAATTCGCTTCGCACCATGGAATTGTGGCAATATCGATACTGCCTGGATAACCTGTAATCCAGAAGCCACGTACACTTTCGATCTAACACGAGACAACTATTGTCAGTTTTGTTCTGCTGTGGAATCATGAACACCAAACCCACGAATGAAATCGTCAAATGTCTTCCTTTCAAGGGCTGAATTTACAATAAGACGTATCCGGCTTTTTTGACTTTCGGTTTCAGCCGAGTATCAATCTAGGAGTCCATTATGCAAGCGGTTTTCAGCTTAACACCCCAAAATGATTTCAAGTAATAAATTTTGCAAGCGCTTGGGCTCATTCAGGTAATCTTTATCATGTATTGTCTCAAAAAATCACACAATTCTAAAAGGTCAGAAGGTGTCGGTTATGAGGGGAAGTAATAAGAGTACGAGTAGCTCATCCATAATAAGCTTGACGCTAGTAAGATGTAGAAGGTTTGAATCAGTTCAATAGTTCAATCCTCAATTTTGAGACTGACAATTTATACATACTCGAAAAGAGGAAGGGTAATATGACTGGAGCAGAAAAGACTTCGGCGGTATTGAATACGGTTGACTCCGACAAGAAGGAGAACAAGGCAATGACGTATGAGATCATTGTCACCTTGTATAGCCTAAGTGGTTGATACTGTGAGTTTCAAGTTCAGTTGAGTTTCAGTTCAGTATCGAAGCAAGCAGAAGGAAATCAGGCCGAAATAGCAATTAACAAGCTTACGCAGGTTCACGGATATTGTATGCACAATAGAGCCGAATGACAGAGGAAGTGAGTGTCCAAGTTCCCATCATTCTTGCCATCAAGGGTGAGACTGCAGGAAGTGAACGAGTAAGTATTTGAAGAGATGTATGTGACGTGAGGTCAAGTATGAGATCTGGTAGTCCACAATTGCAGGTTCTGATGGTTGAGGCTGATGCAGCGACATCCAACAACCAATGCTTCAAATTGCTGCCACAACAACCCCAAAGATGCATGCGTTCTTCTCATAGAAGCAGTTTGGGTATACGATCAAACGATTGAATGGCTATCCAGGTATTCTTCTTCGTACCTTGGCCCTTTTGTTTTGAGTAGATTCTTGCGACGACATCCTTTGTCAAGAAACACTGGACACAGTTGCCAAAAGCGATAGCCGATACTAGCGCTATGAATCGCGGCAAGTTGTCATCCGGTAAATATGAGATTAACGTGTCCATCTTCAGTTGAGTGTCAGAATCTAATTGTTTGAAACTTGGAGGTTAGTCGGTGAATATTCAACAAGTTCAACAACGCGTCATACTAAAGCGTATTCACTCTTGTCTCGTACCCTATCTCACAACTATCTCTATCTCTAAGCTCCGTAGTTCTAACAATAAGCTGAGCTTGAATTGGTTGTGTACAGGTTTTTCTCAAATCACAAATCAAAAAAGTCCACCATTGAAGGTTATCAGGCCATAAGTCTACAACAGCCCAAAACATCATGACCATCATAGAAGATCGACGGAATTAAACATCTAATCACATAGTACAGCCAACTCACTATTAGACACCGTCACTCTCCTCGTCATCCACCATCAATGTCACTCCTCAACCCTGAAGACGACGAAGCTCTTTCTCATCTTGGCCATTCTGATCCAAACAAGATCATGCAAGCTCAGGTTCAAAACCTGCTATGGAGTCAATTCAATCATGGTATGTATCGCTGACACATCTGTGTATAGCCTGTACAGCACAACATCAAATTATTCATAAAGCTCAATCTAACATTTCAACCTATAGTAGGAGGAATGGCTGGAAGCCCTCAACACTTTGATCCCTTGTTTATGGAAGAAGACGCTATAGAGGCTCACTTCCTACAGCAATCTACCTCCGACTCATCATGCATCGCATCCGCAATCAACGACGAGCCACTCCTGGCCCAAGACAACAACAACCTCCTACACGGGTCAACGTCTCTATTGTTGCTACAACAACACACACACCATACATCTTATAATCAAACATTGACTCCTCCTGCCGAATCGCCACCTTGTAGTAGCGAGAGCTCCTTGTTGTTTACAGGTTTTGATCCTTCCAAGTGGGAACGGGCTGCTCACGCTCTGGACGATATCGAGAATAGTATTGATAACGACAATACTATCACAGGTGCATATTCCAGCAATATCAATGGTATTACAGATACATCATCCAATGCTCCATTCGAAATGAATGACTTGGATGGTGAATATAGCGGCATCGGTCTGATGAATGGCTTCCCACTTCCCTTCTTGATAGTACCTCCAACCCTACCTATAGTAGAACGAGATATAGTCATGTCGGGAAGTTCGGCTTCACCTGTGCACAACGACGATATTACCATGACCAGCATCCCTCCACAATCAATCCTACCATCGCATCTTAACAATCGTCGTCAAACGTCACGATCGTCGTCTATCGACTCGTCAAATCATGCTGAAGATGATGACGAGCAAGGGCAAGAAGAAGAGCAGGATATAGAGCAAGATATTAGCATGCATCTCAACAAGAATAGCACCAACAACAAACGCAAACCCATGGATAAACCAGCGACCATGCAATCCAAGAAGAATAAAGCTATTACAGGAGACCCTAGAGCATCATCAACCGCGAATACCGAAGTCGATCCGGCAAGTCCATCTGAATCTCACAACAAGAAGCGTCGCGGTAGACCATCCAATCAACAACGTAAAGAGCTGGATGCTCAACGGAAGAAACTTATAGATGATCATCGTGCCAAACAAGGGCAGTTGTTGCAACAAAAGCCTGTTGTGCCTATGGCTCCTCAATTGCCACAATTGGATATCTTGCCACCACAACGGAATAGTGGTAGTAGTATTAGTAGTGTCAGTGCTGGGGCTTCTTCTGTGGTACCTGCCTTGTCACCTGGTTTTCCTTTTGGTTTAATGGCCCATCATCCAGGTGAGTTCAAGTTGGGATTGTGTTGTTGGATTGTGATTTGGAAGGGAAGGAGGAGGATGGAGAGTTGTATCTGAAAAGAATAGCACAAGAGACTGCAAAAATGAGCGACTCGCTTTTTGGGATGACATGGCAAAGTAGAACGACGAGTCCCATCTAGTAACCATAGTTGCTTGAGCTTTTCTGGGAGATGGATGGGAGATGTCCTTGGGACAATGGACAGGATTTTGTTTATTTCTAGCGAAACACCTATCTGGGCTCTGTTTGGCAGGACAACAAAAAAACCAGGTGATCTGGTGGCGGCACATTCCAACAATCTCTTTTCCATTTTAGGCATGATTGTGGATGCAAATGGCAGTGCCAAAGTACCCATAGCAAACTTGCTAAACCGAAATCGACTTGCTATACCACCACCAACAGTAACAACAACTGCTCATCTTCCAGTTGTCAAACAACACAGAAAGACAGCTCATAACGTTACCGAGAAAAAGTATAGAAATAGCATAAACGAATCTATCGAACACTTGAAATCATCTGTACCTGCTTTAAATGCTCCTGAAGCATCAGAAGCGGCTGCAATAGCAGCCAAACGTCGTAAAAAGACAAGTCGAAAGAAGAATGCTGCTGCAGATGATGAATCAGATGACGATTCAGCTCAAGATACCAATATCATAGTAGATGGAGTCAAAGTCGCTACCAAGGATAACAAGGCTACAGTCATTCGCAAAGCCACAGAATATATTGACTTCTTAAAGACTGTACGAGAAGAGCATGCTGCCGAAGCTGATGCTCTACGACAAGAGAATGCTAGAGTGAGGAATGAAGCTGCCGCTCTACGAGATGTGCTACAAAAGTTGTTTAGAGAAGGAGTGCCTGGAGTACTAGCTGCCGCTGCATCAGGAACAGGAGCTGTAGGAGTGGGAAATAACGTGATTGATCCAAATCTATTATACCCAATGACTCAAGAAACGTCTCCTCCTGTCTCTGGTGGTGCAGCATCACCTGCCTCTTCCTCGTCATCCTCTGATCCAACAACACCCAATAGTAGTGGTAGTAGTATCAATGGTCATAATAGCACCTCTACAGTCAAATTCTTGGGTGTTGCCATGGTAGTATCTTGGGCATCCTTCTTTGCAGTCAATAATCATCAAACCCATGCACCTGGTAAAGTCTTGGGAGGTAGCATACCACTACAAGCCGCACCACCATCAACCTCAATGTCGATGGATTCAGTATGGGCATTGACATCTGCTGTCTTGTTTGCCGTATTGGTGTATACCTGGTATACTAGTACAAACAAGCCGAAATCTGATGCTGCTGCTGGAACGGCGACACCAAGTAGTAGTGGTAGCACACCAACAGGTGAAAAGCTGGCACATGCATCTATTCAAGAGTCACCACAACGAGCATATCAAGCTGCCTCGAGAGCTATTCAACCACCTAGTGGTAATAGCGTGATGACATGGGTGTATATTTTGTGGGAGTGGATGAAGTGGGTTACTGGATTCTATGGATTTGCAGCTGCTAGTGGTGGCGTAGCATCTGATGAGATGGAAGAGTATCAAGCTGATATGGCTTGTATGCTGGTTGAAGCTGATTTGGCTGGTGGTGAGTCATTATGGACGGTGGTTGTCACTGCTGTTTTGCTTTGGAGTGATACGAATCGCTACTCTGGTTTATTTCGCGCTTCGTCGCTGCTCACGCTTTCCTTCTCTTACCTTAGGCAATCCAAGCTCTACCTTTACCAATCGATTATACGCAACACTCAAAGCTCTCAACGGATTATATAATAGGAAGGCACCACAACCTGCTCGCAACTATCTCGTATGTGCTCTATCACTAAAATCCTTGGCTCGTCGTATATCGCCCACTACATATACCCACGCATACCTAACGAACCGAGCAACACGATGCATCCACGTCGCAGTCACATCCACAACCTCATCATCACCTATAACATCCAACAATGCAGCATGTGCAGCAGACATCCATTCCTTTGTCGATTCCTACTTTTCCGAAAAGGCAGCACATCCACAAGCTCCCATATGCATAGACGTATTCGCTCAATCGTACCGTCACCACCGCTTAATAAAGCTTGTAACGATGGCATGGCCATACTTGTGTTGTGTAAACAACAAGCTAGTGACTGCAGACATAGCTCAAGACTTGGCGTCATCACTAGCCTTGTTGCTCAAGCAATGTATAGCAGCACAAGATGCCAAAGCGACTGTATTATGTTACCTTGTTGCTGGAATGACGGGCGTGTCAAGTATTGAAGGGTTGGATGTCACTATCGAGTATTTTGGAAGGAGGTTTCCAAGTATGCTTGATGATAATAGTGTTGCTATTGCCTTGTGCGGGTTTTCAGCTGCTATGAGTAGTGCTGCTTGTATAAAACAGGAACAGGAACATGCTGCTGGTGGTGGATTGTCACTACGTGGTAATGCTAACAGTCAAGTAAAACGCCACGTCTTGTCATCATGCAAAGCAGTTGAAGAAGCTGCTTTGCAAATCCTCTCCGTCAAGCCCAAAACCGATAATAATAGCATCAGCAGTAAAAGTTCGTATGTCTCAACACCAATTGATTCAATCGCTATATTGTTGGGGATGTTGTGGGTATTAGGCAGTCGAGATATCTTGCTTGGAGGTGTGGAAGCGCATACTGGATCAGCTGTTATTGTCAAGGCTATGAAGAGTGCAGTCAGGAATGTGGGCTTTGAGCTGGCCGTTGATAGTGTCAAGATGTGGGAGGGGCGTGTGAGGGGTGATTGAATGCAAGGTTGTTTTGGTTTGCGTTGCATAATGGACGGACGCTAGTGTGGGGTTTGGGGGTTTGGATGTTGTTGTGCATATACCTGTTTTGGCTCGTTTGAATTTTTTGCTCATTATAAGTTTTTTGTTATACCCTCTTTATATAAAATGCAAAGTATAATTTACGTACTTAAAGTGGTTTGACGCTTGCGTTTTGGTGTCGTGATGCGATAACGTCACTGCTGGACTGAAATGAAACTTTCTAATGGTTAACAAGTTTGGGACGCTTTGTTACATCAAAATGCGAAACAAAGCTGTAGAAACCCCCCAGAATTGTATTTCACAATATGATGTTTGTGACCTGATGGTGGCGTCTGTGACATATCCTTTACGTAATGCATTACGTCAACCCAAATAACCCCTCACATCGAAACAGCTTTTGACGACAGCTGCTACCATGCTTTCAAGCCAAGTCGAAGAACTAGCTATCGCTATGAATGCCGCAACCGACGAACAGGCTGCTGGCTTTGCCCATCGAAAACTGCAATCCATCGTTGGGATGGTCACAGCAACAACTGCCAATGGCCAAACTACAATTGGGACCTGTTTCCTCCTTCCAAAGCAACATGCAATATTCATGACGTGCAATCACATAGTCTCAACAGCCGTAAAGATACTCATCACCTTCAAACGCACCACATTCGAGGCTCAACTTGTTGTGCCATCCTCCACTCTCACCACTTCAGTCAATGACCAATTTGACCTTGCGTTGCTCACACCCATACTACCAACACACGCAAAGGCTGCTGACATAGCTCTCAGTCTTGCCTCTACAGGACAACCAGGCCAAGTCGTCTATTGCATGGGTTATGATGGAAACGCTACAGAGTTATTCAGCAAGGGTCGAGTTGCTGGATACAGTGGGCCCTTGATGTAAGTTGCTTATTACAAGCATGTGATTTGAAACAAGAAACACTAGCGAATTATTCTAGCTTCATTATGGACCTTACGACTGGTCAGGGATTTTCAGGGGCACCAATCCTCGACGCTTCGACGATGCTGCTACTTGGTGTAGTAAAGGAAAACTACGCAACCACTCATACTCGCACAAATGGCATTGTTCCCGCTTTTGTAGATGCTCATCTGAATGCCCACGGTCTCTCATTGTAGATTGATGAGTAAGTAAAATGGCAGCAGCAAGTAGGGATTTTAACATGTCTAACCAATAGTTCTAGGCTACAAGTAAATATGAAGATACCTGTGTATACTAGGTGATGCGAAATGAATGTATAAAATGGGAATGGAAGATAGTCGTGCATGTAAAATAGCATACAAGCAAAACTCGAGCAATAATAGAGACCTCGTCAACAGTACATATGGCACGGCGAACACATGGCACGCCAAGTTAATCCTTTGCCCTAGGCATGATACATTCAAAATATCCTCATGTAGCATTCAAACAAAGGCGTCGATGCACACACAAAAAACATTATAATCTTGACTGTAATTTGAGTCCTTGTTACACTGTACATGTGGTCTACCTTGGAAACAGAGCAACATTTACAATTGCGATTGAGCTTTTACAGCATGCTGGTTTGATTTAATGCTGGCTGCTACCTTGATGACTCGAACTACACAGCATGAGCGCACCACCACAAGTACACCCCACAAAGAAATCCATCTATGCTCATCACTTCGTATCAGGTCGTTTGATACTCCCGAGTATTGTAACAGCGTATAGCAAAAAATTGGCAGCAATTGATGAGGTGCGGATACACTGGGAGTGAAGGAGAGAGACGTAATCATAGATTGTCCATGCTTGTTGAAGCATGGTTGCGAAAGATGATGAGACGGAGGGATATGACTGTTTGAAGAAGGTTTGAGGAGATTGATGCTCGTCTACAGCACGAGATCGTCTAAGGGTTTGCTTAAACAACGTGTTGCAAACACAACTCCAACCTTCACTTGACACGAGCAGTACACCGACAGCTCTGCCAGATCTCACCACATAGCAGCAGCAATAACACATACGCTTGAGCCGTCTCCATCTTCAAAGTCGGAAGCTCATTTTTTTCATCTGGAGACTTTGATTGTCCTGATAAGGACGCTGATATTTGAAGGACGGATAAGGAATATTTGGCGATTGAAGGATCTGCAAGTGCATGTTCGTCTGCTTCTTGTAACTACAGTTGAGCGGGTGTGAGCTAAGAAAAAAAGTTCAAGTCGATTCAAGATTACGGGCAAACAGCCTTTGTCTGATACTGCACCGTTTCACTCCTCGAATGCTGTGAGTAAGGAAGGATAGCCTTCCTGGTATTCCTGATCTTTCTGAATAACTGCAGCCGGTTCGCACAGTCCCTCGTAATTCCAATTCAATTCATTCCAGTTCAAGCAGCAGCATCACCCATCACCACCACCCATAACACTGAAACTAGTCTTCACCCTAATCATCATTCGTGATCTCATGCGAGATATTTATATGAAAAATGCAATAAAGATCCATAAATTACTTAACAAACGACGATGGTGGTTTTTTACAGCTTGATGTGTCTCTGTGAGAGCCCCATTCATATACCTCCACTACACTCCCACAGTCACCCAAAATAATACACAATGCCTACCATAACCAGCACCGTGACCACAATACCACCGCAAAGAATCCACGCGTCCTCTTTACTCCTCCTCTCAATCCTCCTAATCAAGTCATTCGACACTCCCAGGCGATTTGCCACGTCCAATAAGGTTCTTTGCGTTGATTTGAGCATACTGCGCTGATCATACAACTCAGATAGGGCTGATGACCCCATTTGGATTAGTCTATCCATGTTTGTGGAGGATGTGGAGAGGGTGTTGGATTCTTGGGATAGGTATGACAGGAGGGCGGATGTTTCTGAGGTTTGGTCCTATGTGGTTTGGTAGCAAGGGGCGTGTGTTAGCCGTGGCGAGGTTAAGTGGAAGGCTTTGTTTTTGGCATACCAGTGGATCAGTACTATGAGCTCCATTCGCATGTGATGATTTTCGGTTGAGTAGTTCCGAGCGGGCATTGTCGCGTGCTTCTTGTAGCTAACATTATAAGGGGTGTGAGTCCAAAAAATGTTGCGACGATTTAGATATACGGCAATAACCGACATGCAAGCATACCTTTGCCTGATACTGGACCTTCCATTTCTCGAATGTAGTGCGGAGGGCAGTATAGTCTTCTCGTATTTTTGATGCACGTCTAGAGGCATTGTCGTTTGTGAGCATTCATAGTCAAGACACCATCTCTGTAGCTTCCATTCGACACAGCAGCAGCTCCACCTCGACGAGCAATATAACCCAATGAATATGGACATACACTAGCGCCTTTTCTCTCTTCAAGGTAGTAATCTCGTTCCGTGCAATGGACTCGACTTCATCCAGAGATTTCGATAGTGCAGATAGCGATGCAGATATTTGGCCTATAGCAGATAGTATAGTTGGTTAGTTAGCTAGATCAAAATCAGAGCAGGACAACAACCATTGTTTTCGTTGCCTTGTAAACCAGCAGAATGATCATTGTTGAGTTTTTCCAAGTCCTGTTCCAGTTGAGCTATTTGGCGAGTGATTGTGTTGTAGAGGATGGCCGCCATTCTACCATGAGGACTGATCTATCGACCACCTTCCGTCTGTCAAAGGGCCAACGATGGGATGGTAAGCCTTACACTTGAAGTGTGCGTCGATGCAAAGAAGAAGTTGGTGAGAATCGAAAGAATTAGACGACAAGGACGTGAAAATGAAGTGGATTGACGTGTATTTACGCGTAATTTGAATGTATCTGTTGAAATCTGGATGCATTTCGGTTGATTGTGTCGTCCTTTGCAAAGACATCAACTGATTGGCCTTTCAGTTTTTAGGACAGAGAAGGAATGGAGTAAAGGACTGCAAGTATTCATTCGTGGCGTATTGCGGTGATTATATTCACATTACCCTCTCGTGCCTTATGTTATTAATACTGGTGATCTTGAGACGGTTCTCAAGCAATCTTGTAGGCTCCCTATAACAAGGTACTGTGTCAAGCCAACTTTCAACCATGTAAGAGTGAATGTACTTTGCGTGGCTGCATACTGTTTGCTGCTCCACGTCGTGAACATGAACACTGAACTGACATGCACTCTCCTCCAGACAAAACAAAGCCAACCCTACCGCAACACACGTCTCAATATGAGGTTGCCAATCTTGGACGGAGAGCTCTACTGGTGCTCTGCCGCATTGCTTGGTTTGAATCTTGAAACACCAAACTTCTGTGTGGCAGGCCATTCATTCTCCTCTTGCGTGACATTCCATCATCATTCTGAATCTCCGCTAAAACATAGCATTCATATCGAATGGGATGCCAAAGAACGTGGCTGATGGAGACTATGAAAGAGTCACGGAGGGTGTTTGTCTGCAGTCGTTATTATTGTTGAGACAGCACTCATTTGTTGCTATTATAGCTAACTTGGATTTCAGAGTGATTTCAAGTTGGTATCATGTGGTTATCATGAAAAAAGTGTTGGTACGTATACACGGTAGTGGATAAGCAACAGGTTTTCATTACTTTGGGAGAGCTTTCGTGTGTATGTACGACCGGCACCTGTTACCATTGAGCACAAAAGCAATTGTAAGAGCTCAAGATGGCTTTTTATGCTGTATTGTCGTGCTCTAAATGGTTTACGGATTGAGAATATAACAAATCGCCGTGTTTGCCATCCTTGCGTCTCGAAACTAAATCGTCGACGCACTTGAATGAAGCGACGTGATAAAAGCTCAAATGCGCCTACTTAGTTACGAGAGCCGCGTTCCTGCTCATAAGCTGTTGCGTCATCAAGAAATGCCGCTTCGTTCAGGCCTATGCGGTGTTTGGTAGGGTGGTTCCGTCAAGTTTGTCGAATCGAACGATAGCGATGGTATGGCCCACTATCGCCCTGGGACGACGCAGGATCTCATATTCATTAGCATTCGAACGCATGTCAGCTTGCAGTTCTCCATCCAGATAGATGTCTTCAACCTGATTCAAACTCATAAACTCTCCGAATCATCTAAAAACCAACCACACTCACTCACCCGTCATTTATATATCTATTAGATTCAATATTAAATCCATACAAAAATGCTCCAATCCAAAGCTCCTCACGTGCGCTCCCAATTCACACCCAAACCAGAATTCAACATCAAATCAGTCGATCCCAGAAAAGTCGATTTTTCACCTGAGCATGCTGCTAAAATGGCTTCCAAGCTATACGCCCGTGACCAGCCAAAGCAGACGAAATTACATGGATTTGAAGCTGGCAGCTTGTCGTCTCCCTACGCTGATGAGGTGCTGCCAGCATGGAAGAGTACGGTTAAAGCTGATTATGTGCCTAAATTGGTCGATCGGGGATTGGAGCAGATTGATTCTGGTATGTGAGAATATGATATATTTAAATGGAATCAGTAGCTGAGTCTTTTCTTTGGAATGCTAGTATCGAAATACATCAAATCGTCCCACTTCAAGCTTGAAGGACCAGGAGACGTAAAGAACGATGACGCTCACTGGCAGAGCACCACACGGAGAGACTACCTCGCTAAATCGGGCGATGATGCTAAACCAGTCTCGGCAAAACCAGATCCTTCAAAGAGCATTTCTCCAATCGTTGGAGACGAGACTATATTAAACCACAACAACACGTCTGTATACAAGGAGTCTTTTGCGAAAGCTAGACAGGTCAAGCTGTCGGCACCGCAAAAGTTTGGTGGAGGAAGTGATCCTACTCGGTCTCACTTTTCTGTGAGTCCATGGAATCATGGGCCCTGGCGTTTTTTTGTGTGCTTCATATTGATATAAATCTCTCTCCCTCTCTCTAGTTGGGAGACGATCCCGTCAACTATTCATCTAAATCGATTACAGGAGAACCAGCTCCCGTAATCACAGACCATTTCATTGTCAGACCTCCAAGGACAAAATCCACCGTGTTGGAATGTCCTGATTGGGAAAAGGGAGAATACATATCAGTTGCCAAGAAGGCTTATGGAAGCAATTTGGTCGGCGTGGATCCTAAAACATTGACTGTCGAGAAGGAAGCGTTTACTCGTGATTTGAAGAGTACTCATTTTACTGTACATACGAGTCGTTTTTTGCTCTCTGCGTCATACTTGAAATCTGATCTTCTTCTCAATACAGCTAGGAACGGATGTATCATCTCTAGGACAAGCCAAATCGCAATACTCCTCATCGTTTTTGAAAAAGCAAGGTGCTGTCACGCAGCCGACAATCTACAAGTCGAGCTACAGAGACGACGTACATCTTGAAGAAGATGAAGACAGGAGAATGTCGGGTCTTTCTAGTACTCGTACAGACTATGTCAAACATGAAGCTGCTTCTAATGCTGCTCACTCACAAAGTATCAAGGTATAGCAAAGACGGCGATTGGTAACGTATTGTGATTGTAGAATATGGTACTGACATTCTCATTTACCTTTTTAGGACCAGAACTCACGATCAAGTATCTTCACGGATGGCAACCGCTCCATGGAGTCTGCATCTGTTGCAGCATCAAGTTACCTGCCTCCCTCTCAAGAAAAGTACACCAGCGAAAGGACGACGGCTTCACATCCTGGTATGAATCCATATCCGCTTCTGGCTATGGAATCGAATACACATAGTCCTGGTGGAAAGGCTTGGGTGTCTGTCGCAAAGGTAAAAACGATCCTTAAACGTCAACAATTCAGCATCACTGAGTTACTAACACAAATCATATTCTAGTCTGACTTTACCATCCCCAAAGACCCATCCTCACACGCGCGCGCCCTGGCAATCCAAAACAAGATGGGCTCCCGCTACGCCAACTTCGACCTCGGTCTCGACGACCGACGATACGTCACATCTACCTCCTCTGCAGCATACAAACCAGCATCGCTCGAACGAACAGCTGCTCACAGACCCGACTTGACATTCGGAGCTACTTTAGAAAACGTATTGGGCCCTCGCACAAGTATCTCTGGATCTGAAATGACGAGATCGGCTACGACTACTGGATCTGCATATGTGCCCATGGCGCTTGCCAAAGTGCAGAGTATTAAACCGCCACCTACTATGACGCAGCTGTGTATGGAGCTGGGTGATGCGCCGATGGGAATGAGTGGGAGTACAGAGTCGAGGAGGGCTTTTGTTAACCCTGTGTACCGTGTAGATGAGAGGTTTTGAGTGAATGATAAATTAGGTTGACATTGATGTGATTTCAATTGGTGTTGTGTTTCGTGTGGTTGGTTTGCAATGGATACTTTTGGAAATTGTGTGAGGTGTTGCTGGTCCTGGTTTATAGATATCGTGGCTTGTGACTATGGAAAGCTGCTTGAAGCATAATACCGTAACATGGGCTGCTCTTTTGCTGAGTTCAATCCAATGTCTTGCATCAATCTCCACCTTACGGGATCACATTTGGAGAAATCTTTGTGTTCTTGACGTGATTTCTTCCCAAACAAGTGGGCGATTCTTAGTCTTCTGTCTCTTTGAACGTATTCGATGACACGATCCTGTCGCATCTCGAGCCTGTGTGAGAAAGGCAAGGTTGGAGTCTGCATACTTGAGTTCTTGTGGAGATGACTGGTTGGATATTTAAGAGGAAACGACTTGGTGGTTTCTTTCCAAAGCAACGACAAAGATCACACTTCCAAGGGCAAAATCCGCAGCTTTTGGAATGTCCTGACTGCGAAATGAGACTGTGGATCAGAAGCCAGTTCGAGTAAATCTAGTTGGCCTGCATCCTGACCGTCGAGGAGGAAGCGTTGACTTGTATTTTGAAGAGTACTCATATTACAGTACGTGAGAAGGCTTTTCGATACCCTTTTTTCATCCAACCAGCACATCCGAGATCTAATCATTATTCAAAAACAGCTAGGAACGGATGTGCCATCTCGATATCAAAACGCGGTTGCAATACTCGGCATCGTTGTTACAAGAAGGGGATCACGCAAAAACACGACGCAAATCTTGTTGAAGATGGAGCTTGATGTTTCTGATACTCGCACCGACTGTGTGAAGCAGCAAAACCCATTTATTATTCTCAGTACCGATATCATGGTGGACCAAAACAGCCGGATGGTAGCCCTCCCCTTGGCTGCATCAAGTTTGTTCTCTTGTCTCTATATGAAGTTGAAAGGCGCTCCGTTGAAATGAGTCCTAGTATGGAATATCGCACCGTGTAGATGAGAACACGATTCGAACGAGCTTACAGGATGGAATGTTGATGTGACTCAAGTGGTGTTGTAGATATTTGTCTAGACTGCCAGAACTGCTGTTTTGTCTGTTTAGAGATGCCGACAATTATGACAGTAAAATCTTTTGCTGGCATGAGAAGAAATAGCTTAATCAAGGTTGCTGCTGTTTTTAGCTGAATTTAGCACGATGCCGTAAATCAACATTCAACTTGTGGGATTCCATTTGCGCAAGTCTAGAGGATGTACGTTCAAATATTCATAGTCCTCTTCCGTATTGAAGCATTTCAAAACGATTTTCGTCGATTGATCATATACAGCACGGCTGCATGCTGTTTTGCTGAAAGTTTAAACAAAATCACTTGTACTGAATGGGTTTTCAGCCTTTCAGCTCGCATTCATCAACGTGCCAAGTAGTTGTAAACTCTAAAATTATTTCCTTGTTGGAGGAGAAATGCAAACCATGTCTTTTTATTACAAGCATGCTACTTTTCTTCCTTGTCAGATGCTTCAGACTGACACAAGAGTTCATCTTCCTTTTTTGATGAGTCGCTTTCTTTACTAAAACGACGATTTGGGAAGATATCGTCCATCGACCACGCTTCACAGCTTCGTACAATGCCATTACCACCAGCGACAATGAATGAAGCACCTGTAGAGTCTGTACGAGTTGGATAAATCCTCTGTGATGACAAATTGAGGGGTAATGAGTTTTAGGCCGAATAAAACCTTCAATGAGCATGGCGAATTAAATGATTCTTCAAACCATATTTCCCATCACTTACCGAAGTCAAAACAAACCAATCATTGACAAACACCTCGACCACAGTACCATCGACAAAAATCCTCATCTGTATATCTTCCAGCACGCCATCATGTTCAAATGGCGTGAATTCACCCTGATCAGGCACCGACGCAAACCCGTTATTCAACGACGACTTTGACCGTTCGACAACAATACTCGAGCGTAGCGAGTCAAAGTATATAAGCGTCTCTTCGACGCCATCCGGAGATCGACGGAGCGAGACTCCAGCAAGTGTTGAAATAGCCATGGAGAATACGACCTGCATTTCGAATGAGCCACCGTTAAACCCATCCATACCACCAACGTGTTCGATTTTATGGCTGTTGTTGAGTAGAGATGGTAGTTCGACTGGACCATGGATGGATATGAGTTCATCACGACGGAGATCTTTTAGACGTTTGAGTGGTTTGATGCCGAGGGTGTGGATGTGTCCTGGTATGTTTTTATCTTCCCACCATGATGCGTGGTGAGGTTTCCAGTTTGTCATGTTGCGTTTGGTTAGGATGAAATGTTCACGAGGGAGGGAGAGGACACCTGCGAATTGGTTTTTATATCGTTCTGTTGGGAGCAAATCTGGATATCCAATCCAATCGTCCTCTCTTGACCAGCCCCATGCGATCCAGCTGTGTTTCGAGTAGAAACCTGCATTGGCGTAGACTGTAGAATAAGGAAACGCCGTTAGGCACTCATAGTAGAATACAGTGTTTCCAATATCGTTTGAGACCACAAAAAACTTTGCAAATCGAAGAGTAATCGATGAAACTCACATCGACCATGATCCAACAAGCCAGACGTCTCCATCTCAAACTTGGGTTTACCATTCTCAAGGACAATAACACCTCTGACATATACTGGCCAAAATATATCGTTTCCTTCTACTCCAAGAGCCAAGAATTTGTACATGTTTCCATCCTCGTCTTCAACGCGAAAAGCTAGAAAAATGTCAAAATGGCCCGATACCCAACAACAAAAAACGCGAACTTGAAAGGACTTATGACTTACGAGTTCCCATTTCCCAATTATATCCAAAAGAAGAAGCATGAGACGTGGTGTGTTCACCACGAGGACGTTCAAAGAATGGTGTTGCAAGAGGTACCCAATTGACGAAATCTTGTGACGTGTAGAGGTATACGGCAGGACCACGTTGAGTACCACCAGAGACCATAATGTATTGTGAAGATGAGACGTTTCTCACCGAATCGATGTACTGAGAATAGAAAAAGTAGGGATCTCGCCTGTGGTTGATTGGAACAACAAGGTCAGCCAAAAACCAATAACATGACGGCAACATAGAACATGTAAAGCTTACCATCCCACTTGTTGCGCATCCGGTGGGTTTGGAAGAATGACGCCATACTTTTCCCAAGTCTTGCCATGATCACGACTAGCAAGTTTCGATATTAGTAAAGAAGCAATAGAGATGAAGGACCATACAATATGCTAATACAAACCTGAAGGCAAGAGCTTGTTTTTCACAGCCCAAAGGGTAGTGTACTCTCCAAGATATCGGAATATGTGACGCGGCGGTATAGTATATTGTCGGCAGTCCCAGGTAGCCACTAGCTACAGAAGAACCACTGAAGTCACCTTCCTGATCAACTGTTCCAGGATCAGGCTGTGGTGAAACGGGAGAGCATGAGTTTACGTTTTTCAAAGTTATGACAGCAGAGTTTGATATGTACCACAATTGCGTATGGCAAGTCTTGCCAGTAGACCTAAGTTGACATTGACATGTAAACGTCAGTTCAAGTCGATTGATCGCCACCATAAGCTTAAATTTCTTTTTTGGCTTTCAAAGGTAAAAGCACTAGCAATGGTCAAAACACTTGTAGAGGTTCAAGCTCACCAAGTCCTTTGAGACCAAGTGTCCCCACCCTTGAAATATTCCAGAAGCACGTCAGAAATAGTGTACTGGAAACATCAATGTCAGCGTGTTTTGTTACCGGGCTTGACCCATTCCAACGATTGGTTATGTCCAGACGCTAATCCGTTTGGATTGACTTGATAAAACAGATGATATTCACCCGTGTCTGGATCTTGATATGGTTTCATGGGATCTAGAGTGTAAAAGTTTGAAGGTTTGAATGAGCGTTGTGGTGTCAACATCAGCCAGAAATGGACGAAGTGCAATATGTTGAATGTGGAGTTAACAACATACCATTAATCCAATGTCCAGGATCATAGACATGAAACCTGGGTCTCGAATGATGAAACTGTGCAGTATAGTTTATGTCTGTATAGTATGTAAGCTTCTCCATGCCAGTGGCAGCACTGAGAGCTGCGATGGGGGTGATGAGAGTAAGCAAACCGAAAAAGAGAGCCATATTTGGTTGAATGGTTTCAAAATGGTATATGCTGAATGAGGAAAAGATTTTTGCAAGAGGCAACGAGGCGGTGTTTCAGTTGTCAAAATCACGTTCGAATGGCATGTCAATGTCAGCAGGACATACCAGCAAAAGCGTCTCATATTCAGCCGTCAAGTGAGGCCCATAGTACAGGAAGCTTGGGGTTCTAGCGTCTGGTATCCGTCAAGAGCCTACATCGTTAAACCAGTTAATGTCATCACTATGCGTCTTTAAAAAGCCAGCGATGAACGTGTGTACCGGTCGCTCTACGAATAGAAAGCATTCATTACCTTAACAGCATTATAAAAGGAGTGTCATTTGTGTGCAATCAGACGACTTGTAGTTCGGGCAGTCTGTAGACTGAAACGATGCTGTTCAGTGTGCCAGTGTGCGAGCATCAACCAAACAACCACAATCGCGTGAGAAATCGTGTTGATTGTATATTGTGATATTGTGAACATTTCCGTCCTGAAAATACGTCTATTGCTCCTATTTCCTGGTGTCTCCCAACTGCGCATTTTCGTCCTATAAATTCCACCAAAGACATTGCAGAATTCCAAACATTGAACCCAACACAAGCAGTGGATATCGATATCAGGTACGAACCGGAACAGCCGAAATACATTGCTAGGCATCGCGTAATGCATAGGATCTAGTCAATCCCTTTCTGGATCTGTCTGCAATGAGCTGTACAGGACTTACAAACTGCTCACATCTTGTCCACTCTCACACTCTTTATCTGTGGGATTGTGGCGACAAGAAAGTGTGTATACAATGGATGCAGTCATGGTTTTCCATGAACTTGCTTTACTTCTTCTCGTTTCTACTCTCAGAATCCAACTTGCCGCTTTTAACATCAAACTGACAAACGACCAACTCGTCCATTCTGCAATAGGGAAACTGCACCAGGCTGTCTCATCACCCCACTAGTATACAAGAATTCTGGAATATATCCGGTGAGACTCGTTTCAGCCGAGTCGAGGAGGGAAACTCTTCCAAGACATCCTTTCTCTACACACACTCTCGTCCGCATCTTTGGTTTTATCTCAACCAAAGTGTTAAAGCACTCGACAAAACGATGATGATCAGTCCAGAGAGCATCCGTCTTTTCTGTTGGTGGGACTGTAAGCATCATTTCTTGGATATCAGGGTAATGTTTGCAGCGACATTGACCCTTTTCCTTAATACGGAGGGCTGATGAAGGTATTGACGCTTTATTTGGCATCCTACAGGAAACACCTTCTCCAGATTTCCATACTTGTGATGGAGGTACAACAGCATGTCTTTTACCAGATCCAAACCCGTGTCATAATCACAGCCTCGCTCCGTCAAGAAGGTATCTTTAAAAAAGTACGTCTCGAAAGAGAGATTTCGTTTCCGAGGTAGATAAAATCCATCCAACAGAGCCAATCCTTCCAATTCTTGCGGATGACTCGAATCTTCATACCAGCCTTGCACCTCGCTAGGAAACCATCGCAACACACAGTTCATCACAGAAAGCTGACCTTTTCGAAAAGCCTCCCTCATCCCACATCGTGTCGGTCGTGTAGGAAATTGACGCTCATAGGAATACTGCAAGATCGCAAGGTGGCCACGGCTCAAGGCTTTGTCCCATCCACCATTCGACGGAGTCGTCTCTGGTTGTATCTGTCCAAAACATTTCACCAGTGGGACTTCTCCTGCTTGCGCCATGTCATCTAGTACTTTGGAAGTCCACATCGTCGATGGAGTCAATAGTTGCAAGGACGCCAAGTCTTTACCAAATACCAAATTTCGTATCACCGACGGAAGGTCTCGCATCGTGAACAGCCCTCGATGGTAACAAAATTCCACTACACATCTTCGACGCTTAGCTTCAAAGGGGTTCATCATATTCAACAGCGACCGATGTGGAAATGCGTCTTCAACAAAGTCTTTTCTGCCATCCACTCCAATATTTCCAACCGGTTAAATTCACAGGCCTTGTGAATCATGTCACCCGTCGAAAAATAGTGTCTCAGTGAACACCCATCATGAAACCACGTCCAAATAGTAGGGTGGAATTGATTGTACCCAAACAAGAACCGATACACTGGATGGTGATGGTACATGGGTATATCGTACTCTTTCAAGTACTCCAACGCCTTCCATCCGTCTATAAGGACACTGCCCCCATACTCCACCTCCACTTTTTTCACCCAATGCTTCACAATCCTTTCTTCTCGCTCCATCAACCACTGCCGAATCCAAGGTCGATAATGTACGCGTCCATACCGATTCAACATGGCCACATTTCCTGCCAAGTAAAATATTCTACACCAAATCTCCAATGGCAGAGTAACCATCAAATGATCTAGGAGTCCAACAATATTTTTATAGCGAGTGTCACGTAGTGTGTGTATATGAGGAGGTGGAGACGTAGCCGGCTAATGCGCTCCGCTTTGGCCGAATGCCAACTGCGTGTACACGTGTAAACGATTCGAACAAGAGTACGATTCACTCACTACACTAATTTGTATTTCAACGTCATTTTACTCTACCAGCGATTGAAGTGACATAATTTGTTTGGTAGCAGACATTGCCATCAAAGTGCTTGCAATAAATGCATCGTCCATCGTCTCCTTGGATTCCTTCCTCTTCTTACTTTTATTATGCCCCTCCCCCTCCTCTTGAGTAGTAGTAGTCTCCTTCCTCTTCTGCATAGAAGACGATCCAGAGGGTTTATAGATAGAAGATTTACCCAATCCTTTGCCTACAGATCCTGTTTTTACTGGTGCTCCTGCTGGTCCTGGTCTTACACCTACTGGTACTCCTACTGGTGTTGGTCTTACACCTGCTGGTGTTCCTGTTAGTCCTGGTGTTCCTGGTGGTCCTGGTGTTCCTGGTACTCCTACTGGTCCTGGTCTTACTGCTGAGCCTGGTCCTGATGTTCCTGGTCTTACGATATCTACAGCTCTTACTGGGTCTATCGTTGCTTTTTCTGGTTCAACAGATCCCGTTGCGATGGTGGGAGGCAGTACGGTTCCTGGAGAAACTACAGTGGCGTTTCTGTTCAATGACATCGAAGGTGGTATAGGATATACTATCATAGGAAGCCCTATCGTGGTGGGAGTGGTTTGTTGGATGGGTCCTAAAGTTGCTATTGCAGGTGGGGCAAATTCCGGAAATCTCTCCCAAGTCTTGATGCCACCCATATTCACCAGAATTTGTTTGATTTTGGAAAAAGTTTCTTTCATTCCAACCATTTCCTCCCTTAGAGTACTGTTTTCTTGCTTCAGCTGAGCAATTTCTTGGTCCTTTTCTGCCGTATCGTTTATACCTCCTATCAAGACTTTTAATCGGTCCCATGATACGCCCAATTGCCATAGTACAGCCTGCGATTCGTCTACTACTTTGCGTGCTTCTTCCATCGTTACTTCCTTTGTTTCTGTGGGACTGAGATGTTGCTCTGGAACTAAGTTAGAAACGTCGAATATTCATGCAACCTGCTTTATGTGGGCTTTATGTCAAGGCACATGTAAGGTGAGTCAATCATATCTATTTTATAGTTGCAAAGGACGTTTCCACAGACGTTTCATCACTACGACGCAGCCTAAAGACGTTTTATCACTACTTGACAACCTAAGGACGTTTCATCACTACGAGACAACCTAAAGACGGTACAATGGAAGTCAATTCGACACAGATGGTATGATATTCTATCATTTCAAAAAAGATGTTTTTGAAGTACAGTCATTCGATTGAAGAGATTGCAAATTATTACTTCCCAAGTGAACTATATCTACAGATTCAAGGTGAGTGTGACGTTGATACCAGGAGACTGTTGGAGAACGCGGTTGGAAGGGATTTCACCCGACATCCTGTGGATTCTAGTATTCTTTTGCGTCATTGGAATTCATATACTTTTGTGGACGGTGACGTGTGGCGGATGGTCTAAATTGGCCATCGTTTTCCAGATGTGAGTGTGACTTGCAGTATACTGTGGTTGACTGTAATGGTATCCTGAGCTATATAAAAATGGAGTGGCGTGGTGGAAAACGGGGAGCCTGGAGAGTCTACTCTAGAAGTCATCCACAGGATTTTGTCATACTGGCTCCTTGCCTCGACATTCGCTCTCTCAAGCGTCGTCGCTCTCGAATACCGAATCATAGGTATGTGACAGGTGCAGATATCGATCAACAGCTCTCAACACTACTAACAGCAACCTACTAGTGTCCTGAATGCACCAAGTGTACCATGAATCCACTCGCCTACATGGTCCGATTGAGGAGTGCGCCCTTACTTGCACTTTTGAGATCCTCCTCATCTCTCTTACATTGGTCTGAATTTCGTTGCATACATTGGAAGTGGACTCTTCTGCTCGAGATTATGTACAGTGTACGGCTCGCAGTGTCCCTCTGGTGCGCAAGCACGTGGTCAATGTGGGAAGCCCCAAGTGATGCTGTGTGCATCTGTTTCTAGTATATTTCCAAAATCGTGAAACTGGTTCCTAACATTGACTACGTGTTTGCTTTGGATGTAATGAAATCTGTACTTGTCCATCACTATGATGCTTTCTAAATTTGTGGATGATGCGGCTTTTGTGGGATCGAACGGTATGTTTTCCATATCTTGCTCGAAGCTGACTAGTATGTGGTTCAAACATGCTGAACTTTAATCCTTGCATGCGAATCGATTCGACAAGAGGTAGCTACACTCAATGTGGCCATTGCCAGTCCCAAGCCTGGATTTAGAAACACAGAGGGAGGATATTGTGATCTGTCTCGCTTGAGATTCGGACTTGAGATTCTTTTGGATGAGATTGTCAAAGTGCTTGAATGTGAAAATGGGGGAATGTCTTCGAATTTTGACTTAACAGAGTGTTTGGGACTATGTTGTGAATCTTTGGAGGGTTTCATTCCGCGAGGGGGAGCATGAAAGTCAATACCGGTCGGTCAGCGAATCGACGTGAGGAGTTGCCTACAGAGTATTTGCACCAGGGCATGAGTATCCTGTCAGATGTTTCATCCAGTTCTACACGTTATTCACGTGTTCTACGTACAATGAGGAGAATGCGCTGTTCAACTGCAAATAAACCAATATCGGATTCAAACTCACGCGTCGTTAAATGGATGGTACGAAAGCGTGTAGAGTTCTAGTACTGTTTTCAGTATGCACGTCGCGTCTGTTAACTCTTATTCACTGCACCAGAATTTCAACGCAACAAATGAAACATCATGTCATCATCCCACATCCGATTCGGCCTGCGACGCCTCTTATTCTCATCCTGGCCATCACGACACGCCTTCCTAGTCGCTGGCCTAGTCTCTGGATATGTACTCCATCGCAAAACAGTTTCAACAGAAGCTTCACTAGATCCAGCAAAGAATTCCGTCGTTGCCAGCTATGAGGTAATTGTTTCTGCATTGTTGGATTTAATTTATGTATTTTTAACACTATTCATATATTAGGACCGTATACGGAAATACTCGCATCCTCAAAAAGTATCCAACATGAAGTTTCGAAAATTGTCAGATGAACCGGATCCTAACCACCCTCTATTCACCAGGTCTTTTCATATTTCGCATCGGAACGACGGGACGGAACCCCCTACATGACCATACAAGATCTCATACGGTCACTCACACCATCCAAAGCAACATCATCAACCGAACAGAAACCAATACCACCTGAATCACTCTCATTCTTCAAACTGGCGGATATTGATGCCGATGGACTGATTTCGTTTGAGGAATACTTATTCTTTTTGGCATTGTTGAGTACGGGGGAGGCCAGTTGGAAGGTGGCGTTTAGGCTGTTTGATGAAGATGGTATGCAATAGGATGGACTGTTTTTTTGGCTTCTTTGTTTTGAAGCAAATTGCGCTGACGGAATTCAATATTTGGACTAGGTAACGGGGTGGTATCACTACGGGAATTCAAAAAGATCGTATCGTCGAATATGAGAGCCACGTCTGCTAAATCGCTTGGGTAATAACCTCTCCAGTACTTCCCTTGCTTTAGCTCCACCAACTCACACCAACTCTCATCCCTCACAGATCACGCGAACGCATCGACCTCTCAAGCTCAACATCCCTCCTCCGCTTGTTCTTTGGCGAACGCGGTGAAAAGACACTATCGCTTGACGAATTCGCATCCTTCATGAGTCGTCTGCACACCGAAGTGTCGAGACTCGAGTTCTCGCAGTATGTCGAGTCGGATGCAAGTGATAATAGTATATCGGTGGTGGATTTCGGGAGGGCTGTTGTGGCGTATGATGCTAGGCCCGAGCGGTATGTGAAGAGGTTGGAAAGTAGGAGTAATGGGGGAGAGGATGGTGGTGGTGCGAGGGTTACATTTTTTGAGTTTTTGAATTTTGATTCTATGGTATGTGCTTAGTGGTGGGCGTGGTCTGCAGTGATGTTGCATCGATCATCTCTTTCTCGACTAGTGCTTTTTTGGCTCTACAAACCGTTTGGTAACTCTTTCTCGTTACAGGTCCGCAACTACCTAAACGAAATAGAAGTAGCTGTGAAACTTTACGGTCGTAATGGGCTCGACCGTGACAAGCTCACACGGATCATCAGGACTGTTGCGTATACATCGTAAGCTGATGAATTCCTCCATTACTTGATACCGTTTTTTTGCAACTCACAACCCCTTACACAATAGACTAACACCGTCACAAATGGACGCCATCTTCTACATGTTTGATCCTTCACGATCTGGCAAGGCCATTGACGGTGAAGAGCTTTGTAATGTGTTGAGGAAACGTGTTGCGAGGAATTTGGATGGACCGAGGAGTACACAGTGGGGTGTGGGAGAGTTTTTGGGAAAGTTGAGGGATTGTATATCTAGTTAGAGGTCGTGTGATGGGAATCATGGTTTGTGGGAACCATAGCTCTGAAGATTGTTCCATTTTTTGTTTTTAATAAGTTGCTTTTTATTAAAGAAATAATCTTTCGATAACAAACTATTTTTTCTGCTCCTTCTCATCCTCACTTCATTGTGAAGTTCCCCAAAGCAAGTACAAAATGTGAAGGTGACCAAAGTTGTCCACTTTTTCCCAAGTATCTTGCAAATCCTCCGGATCCTTTTTTGAGTTACAAAACGCCTCCCGAATCACTAGTCAGTTGTAATAAGTCTACTAAAAGGGTGCCGTTTTGAGTGTTCCAGCCGTGAAACTAGTCCTTTGACGTGCCGTCAAAGTTATAGAGTAAAGCGTAATGAATAAATGGCGAGAGACGCAAAAAAATCCAACATTGGCGTTGAGATATCGTAATGACTTTGTCAATTTCGTCTGATAAGGCCCTCTATCAAACAGTCCAGACAAGGTCATATCGGCATTCAGCACATTCGTATTTTTTCAAACAAATTCTTCCCAACAAGACTCATTCTCGTTTCCAATGTCTCAGATTAAATTCACAATCAAATCACCGAAACTGTTAATTCGTTGAAGAACGTTCTTGAAAGGGACGATCGTCTGATAAAGCAAACTGTGTAAACATTGAAAAATGGGTGTCAGTGTATCCATATGGCCACAGACGATTTTTTGACGATCCAGGTGTTATATTTCTTGCATCAGCCATTACATTATCCAGGGATTCGAAATTGACTTCTGCAAGTCTACAGTGTTGGCCGTGTTTGTCTGAGAGTGATGCATGAGTGTGCGAACTTTACTTTCAAGTTGCTCTCGTGAATGACGTCGGCCTGTTGCTTTCTCAAGCGATGGTATCGGTTGTGCTGTTGCAATGATAGAAGAATTCCATTACTCACAACTGCATATTGTAAGCCACTTTTACCTAATTGCGCAATGATTGACTCGGCGGCTGAGAAACTTGCACTCATCTTCGAGCGTCATCTTTGTTCAGGCTTTTTTTTTCGTTGCAAGTTCAAACAGACCTGTCAAACTCACCGAGTCCTTTGAGACCAAACAGCCCCATCAACACGCTTCAGAATTTCGATAGTTTCAACACTTGAAATACTGAAACATCAAGTTTCGATCTGCCACAGTCCAAAAATGTCCTTCACAGCATCACCCCTCGGCCAAGAGATAATATTCACCTGTATCAGGATATCGACTCAATTTGATGGAATGTGTTTGATCTAATGTAAAATTCAAAGGGTTGGAATCAGCATGATGTCAAGAACGACCACCGACCCACCAAAAAACCGACCACGATACGTGAAAATGTTCAAGTTCAACCAAACACACACCAATATACACTCGTATGCACTAAAACGAGGGTAACCTCTATAAGCGTGCATCCCTCGCGAGCCTATTCACCAATGTCAACTACGTCAATATTCGTAAATGTCACTCAACTCTGAAAATCAGCAAGAAAACTTCATACCGGCCGCTCAAGGATAGAGATGATTGGTATTGTTGATTATTTTTTCTGCATCAGGATCGTGAGTACTCAAGTTCTGCATTTAATCACGTGAAGTCTTAATACTTGATGTCAGAAATGTAAGCAAGTTCACCTACTTGATTCGGCCTCCGGCGCATCTTATCCGCATCTTGGCCATCCGACCATTTGTCTTCCAAGTAGCTGTACTAGGCTCGTTGAACCTACCTTATCTCAAAACGATTCAATCTAACGCCGACAGGGTTGAGCGTTGCCAGTGAAGTACAACATCCATCTTGACCTACACCACTACTTTTGTTTATTTAAGCCCCTCTTTATTAAAGAAATAATCTCTCTCTCTCAAACTCCTCATCCTCATCCTAACTACAATCTAAAAATTTCCCCAAAGCAAGTAAAAAAATCAAGCTTGAAACATGTGCCCACTTCTTCCCAAATTATGTTTCTAAATCCTCCCTCATTCCTTCGTATCGGGGAGTTTCAACAACCAGCCTCCCAAACCACACTAAAAACGTAATAAGATTATAATAATGATGAATTCCGGCTTGGCTTAGTCTAGCAGTGAAATTAGTTCCTTGACGTACTAATAATATGGGGGTAGACCATTAGAGCTTAATTTTATGAAGACATGGAGACGAAAAAAAAAATCAAAGCAGAGAACGTAGTGTTCAAACTCACTTTGGCGATTTCGTAGGATGACGCCGCGACTCTAAGAAATACATAAAAAACATCTCATCAGACTCGAGTCTTTGTCACATCCAAACAAATCATCCCAACTTTAACTCACTGTTGTTTCAACGTCTTTGATTGCGGTGAATTCACCATCGAATCACCCAAATTTCCAAACTGTAAATTGGCTGAAGACAGTTGTTGAAGGAGACGATCGCCTGATGAAGCAAATGTCTAAGGAGAGTCGGGTGTCAGTGCACGCGATAATACAAAAAAAATTGGTCCTTTTTTGCATGGTTCAATCCAAGCCCAAGATAAAACCATACAAAACCCAAACCCAATAATATATAGAAACTTACAGGTTTAGACAATGCTGAAGGAGACGACAACGTCCTTCTCGACACTTTGATCAGATTGTCGACAATCTTGGTAATATTGCCCACTGTATCCTTGAATTCATGTCCAACGGGTGTATTTTGTCTCATGGCAAACAAGAGACTTTGGATTGCTTGCACAATCATATCTGTTTGTTTCTCTAAGTATCCCTGCAGTGAAAAACAAAACATTTTAGAGGTTTTTGAAATTAGATCAAAAGCAGCAAAAAAACGACGAGAGATGAATAGTTGCAACTTGCTCTTTACAATGGTAATCCAGGCATAGCATACCTTAAGTTCATCAACCTCATAGGTCTCAGTTCCATTCGAATGACTTGCCCCACCAACAACACCACCATTAACTCCATTCACAGTGGTACTCGTACTTCCACCCACACTACGCCCCAACGACTCATCATCACGACTCTTTAGCGTCCGAACCAAATCCAAAATCACACTAGTCAGATTCGTGGCGGCTCCCTCCACCTCAGATATGGAATGTGGTGCAGATCCATACGATTGTGCGTGTGTCTTGGCTGCAGTCATTAGCCCTGTAAGGGCAGCGGATAACCGAGTCTTGACTTGTGACAGACGGGTAGTGAATTCGGCTGGTTTGGTGGTTTCAGATTGTTCATAGTGTTCCGTGTCTTCTGTGATGCCTTTACATGACATGACTATGGATTTCATGGCTACGAGGACTGAGGTGGGTTGATCCGACCTGATGGTGTGAATGGTGTTAAGAATGTAAACTGAGGCCCAAAAAGTACAGACCATTTTATAAATAATAGTTCACATCTAGACTTGTCAACACAGACGCAAAAAAAAGGCAATGAATCTTCGACGCATACCTGGAGGCCTTCATCAAATCCTCAACAGCACTCTGATACGTCACAATCCGTTGTCGATTGATGACTCCATTATCAACATACATCAAACTCTCCTTGATGTAATCAAAACTGGGTGATTCTCTAAGTGTTGCTATTACAAGCCGAAAAAGAAAGCATTTCAGATTTTTAAAACTCTTTCACAACTCAAGCTTGAATGCATTTCTTACGATCTGCAACACTCTTAGTAACAGCTGCGACATTACTACTACCACCAGCAGATGATGGGTGTTTCTGTAACCTTTCGTTCTATAAGTAGCAGCGTTAGAGTCGGTGGGATAACAGCACAAAAAACAGCACTACATCGGAAGATACCTCTTCTCTGAGTTGTTTGATTGTCGCCTGATCACGTTCATGAGTAGCATTCAACTCATCATTCTTCCTCGACAATGATTTTATCTCGTCCAATAAATTCGTTGCTTCTGCTCTAATATCGTTGGCGATCTATTGAATGACACAGAGGTTGAAAATGGTGTCAAGCGACGACGTATATTGGCAGATGATAGTGATTTGTTTGTCATACCTGCTGCTGTTGATTGTAATCCTCCTGTAATGATTCATAGTTTTCTTTAGCCTTTTGTGCATCCTCTGAAAGCTTTGATATCATTTCGTCCTTTTCTCTTGATTCCTACACATGCGGAAAGAAAATGATTCGTGATTGCTATATGATTTTGTAGCCAACCCGTATTCACGTACAGCCATGACACCAGCTAATCTGTCTTCCAGTTCCTTGATTCTTGAACCAGATGTATCGTATCGTGTTGTCGAGTCTTGAATCTATATCGGTCATCAGGATTGATTTAGTGCAAGTTTTGTCGCACCTATCCTCCAAAACCTTCACATGTCTTACGGTCTCTAATTGAGCAATTCGAGCCTTAAGCCTGCTCACTTCTCCATCGTCGGCTATACTCTTGGAGACTGTAGATTCTCGTGCCTAATAACCAAAAGTGTTAATTCTTCTCCAATCGTCTTTTTTTGGATGTGTCCAAAGACATCAACATCCTGAGCCAGCCCAATCACATACAGTTCCATTGATATTCGGCGGTGGAGCAGCACTCGTAGAATTCAGCATATTTCCTAAATCCGCCATCAGATTATCCAGCGATGCGAAACTGACTTCTGCGGGTTGTACGGGTGACATTGTTTCTCTAGATGGATCTGTGGCTGATTCTGATGATGCTGGTGACTATTAAATATGGAGAATGTGGTTGGTAAACAGAAACAAAGTGGCATCTTCTCACATCAACAAAAACGGGAAGGCAAGGAATTGATACCACTTCAGCAGGACTCTTCCCCGAATTCGGATCAGCTATTAGACCAGGGAATCGCCTTTCCAGTTCATAGTATACGTCGCTAGCGAGATCCTTGAACCTAGAATTTGGTAGCGTAGCGAGTTTTTGTCTGGCTTGGTTTCTTTTTGGGTGGAATTCGTCTTTTACAGGAAGGAATGGGACTACGAGGAAGGGTGAAGCGTTTCAGTTTTTGTACATAAATGTAGAGTATGATTTCGTCCATGTTGTTCTTGACACTGTTGTTGGACCCCACCCAAACCACACCACAATATTGCATGAGACTACGCGACGCATTCATTGGATGATACGTACTGGTGTCGGCCGAGTCCTGTCTCCTCGTCATTTCATCGTATACATCAGTAGATAGTTCCTGGAATTGCTGCTGGGTCAATCTGGTCAACTTTTCACGAGCAGACGCTCGTTGATTACTGGCAGTAGTTGACGATTTCTGGTTTTGGAGATACGAGGCGAGATAGACCTTGAGAGACTCATAGTGCTGCAATGTGGTATGGTCGTAGTCGGCCATATTAATAGTATCAGTATTATTTATATCAGACAATAAACTCCTCTTGGCCGACTGTCAAGTTTGTGAATGAGAAAACAAGGTTTGTTTTGTTTACGACTTGTACGAGGAGACTAGATAAGAAGGAATTTTTTAGTACTTTGGCGATCAAATGGGAGCTTTACACTTCGGACTTTACCTGTTGTTTGTGGTTTTCTGCCAAAGACCGCCGCCCTTGTTATTGGACGAGAGCGAAAGATAAAACTCTACTAAAACACTATAAATCACGTCCTTCCACCACTTGATCTGCGCATGAATAGCACTTTCAAGCCTTAATACGCCATGTCAGTATCAAATTGCACGTGGAAAACACGTCACAAATGTGTAAATCGACATGACTGGGAAGATGTATGCTTTACTACTGTATGTGACGAGCACCGGGCCTGTTTAACTTGATTACCTTGTTGATACGCTTCTAAATAAAATGACCAGAGACTGTGAACTCTCGCCCTTTAGTAGATCTCGAAACAAATGATTCGAATGCCTACAAAACAGCCACCTACAGTAGCAACCATAACTTCTAGCTCAAAACATCACAATTTAACGTGCATTGACGCGTACAGTCACTCTCTGCACCACGAGACTGGGTCGTTTCCAGTGCCAAGACTCCAGAAAGACACGCTGCTGCTCAAAACATCGATCGCAACCTTACAGACTGCAGCGAGCAGAGCCGAGAGACAGAGGATGCGCATAGAAAGGTACCATTTTGTCCAGTAACAAGTTCTTTGAGCAGGAAGATATATGATTTTAAGCTACGGATATAGTATGTGTTTACAATGTAACTACAAACTTACGAAATACAACAGGCCACTTATCAGAAACTACCTCCAAATCAAACACTTTTTCACGCAAACCCACACTCTTCAACCATCTTGGCTCCTTCCTCAACAACCTCATCACGCCTCAAATCACATTCTATAACTGCACCTTCAATAACGTCCGTCACACACGACGGCGACGACATTGTCTCTGATAACTTTTCAGCAGACTTTATAAGAGCTATTAAGAGATGAGTAAACTTAACCCCCTCTTCAGTATCTTCCAGCTTCTTGTATAGGAGGAAGGCATATTTGATCGTGATTCGAGATCGAGCGTATATTCCTTCGGCTTCTTTGATGACCCGATTGTAATCTTTGGGTGGAAGTGGTTTGACGGTTCTGTATTTTGATAATGGTGGTGACGTTTCTACTGATTTTGAAGATAGGAATAGGAATTCCATTTCAGATGATAGCTCGACCATCGTTGCGGATTCAGATGGTGATGATATACGTGATGCGGGTATTGATGATTGTGTAGCCGATACCGGTACTGGCAATGGAAATGATATGGTTGTTACTTGGGTACCTTTCGATGGCATATCATTCGAGTTACCAGAAAGGGAAGACGACGACAAAGACGCCAGTAAATGCTTTCCTCCGTCCAAGACCCAGTTCCAGCTATTCAAAGTTTCCTTTTCAGGTGGAGCGTTCCAATAAATAATGTCTAGAGATGAGAAAACGGTCAAAACGAAACACATGAGTCCAACAAAGCAAGGTGCCTAACTCTTACTATCAAACCCATTCAAAAGTTTCCTATGGTGCTTTCCTTCATCGCCTTCTCGTTCTTGTTCCTTGTCTCCTTCTTTGTCCTCATTGAATTCTTCAGGAAATGGTGTATCATCTAATATAATTCGACGTCGTTTGGTGCGGATGATAGGATTGATTTCGGATGCCGTTTTCGGTTTGGATCCTTCATCAATGTTGACTTTTACTTCAGGGTGTATTTCTGCAGCCTCAACGAGCGTGTTTTTGGTATACGAGTAGAAGACCTGTGTTAATAAACACCATCAGCCGAGAACCTAATAAGGTGCAAGTAAAGAAACTTGTGGATCTCATACAATAAAGTCCTTTGCTTGTAAGTAGAGGACTTCAGAAACAGCCCAGTCCATGTCATCAAAGCAGCCATGAAGCCACTCCCATAAGCGGCACGGAGCGTATTCGGCATGAGCAGTATCACAGAGCTTACAAGTCCTATATATCAATTGTGGAGAAGACTGTTAGCTTATCGAGACAAAAGATGGAGAATGCAACACTTGAACACAGTCATTTACGCACTGCTTTCCACAAGACGGGCATTGCCATGGCTCATCCGTATACTCCAACACAATCAATTTATGACCGCAAGTGCAGGTGACATCTGCATTAATTCGCAGAATGAGGATACTTTCTCCCTCCCTCCAAGACTTGCTCACGTAATCTTGCACCATAGCACAAGTAGCTGGACTATGATCGAGCTGATGACATCTAGTACACATATATTCACCACACATGCAGCGCATGACTGGTCCAGATGAGTTGGCCGAGAGTTTCAACACGTGATGACACTTTGGGTTTATACAGTTAGCCAAATCGTTCCTGCTGCATATATAGGACCTAACTAAAGCTTCGTTTTCGTCAATGGAGAAGGAGGGATCTGGAGTTACGATATCAGCGAATGATTGAGGACTGTCCAGGTATCGTTCCATAGTTTCGTCGGCATCAAATTTATATCGTGATAATAGCTTTACAGCAGCTTCGGCTGGTATTTGAAGCACTTGAGCAGTTGACCGTGCCAGATTCTCAAGGTCAAAGGTGACTTCGTGCAGACTCAAGAACGAGACCTTGACTTTTGACGAAGGTAGAGCGGTTCGAGCAGTTCCAATAGTGACTATCGATGTACTTCATATAAATTTCACCGTGAATAACTTCATTCAAATGCATCCATACATGGTATTGAGTAAACAGAGCCAACATCTTCATCGTCTTCATCTGATGTCGAGGCTTTCTCATCTTCTCCGTCCATTTGAGATGCAGACGAGGCTGCATAAGATGAATGCAGTGATATGACATCAAACTCTTGGCCGTCATGCACCATCTCGAACTCTGAAAAGTCAGAGTCGGAATCCATTGTTGAGATTGTTAAATGTTGAATCTACAGTTCCAAGCTAGAGTTCTAAAGTAGGAGCTGATAATATAGGCTACTGAGAGCTAATACTGGGCTTATTTTCATCAGTTTCACTACATGAAAAGGTGCATACGTTTGGAATGTGCACCCAAGTCCCAGCAGTCTGCCAGTATTGTGCCCGAGAAAGCACGTGAGGTTCTCACATGAACAAACTATACGTAATGTTAGCTGTAATCGCCTCCAAATGCTCTAATCGCTCTCCATCAACGATTTGTGCTCCACGTGATATTGCTCTCCACGTGATATTCTGACGTGTCTCACAGTGTACCCTATCGCTCTCGGCGTGTAAACTACTAAAAAATTGAGATGCATGTAATATGTGTATGATACGGATATAATATGTGTTATGTCGCGGTTTTGTGTTTCGTGGTGTTTATCTGTGGTTGTTCGGTTAGTAATGCTATTGGATTGGCTGACCATTCAGGTGGTGGTCCTAGTTTAGATGATGCAAACGGTGCTTTGATTGTAGTCGATTTAGAGGGTAATGCGGCTGCAAGCCCTGATGATGGCAATAGGCCGGGTGATACGGGTTGTGGTAGTGGAATCGACATTGATGTTGCTGGTGTACTTTTCGATGGGATATCGTTCGAGTGTGCAGAAAGAGCAGACGATGAAGACGGTTGAGGGGTCATTTCTCTGTCAGAGCTCCAGTTCCAGCTATCTATATATTCCCCTTCAGACTGTGCTTCCCGTATACTGGAGCCTTTTCTCCTTCAGATACAATATCCCATATAGGAAGCGGTTCTTGTCCTTCCAGTAGCACGTTTTTGGCTCTCCGTTGCAAGTCTAGCAGCCTCTTAATTTCTGCATCGGAACTACTTAGAAGCTCCTGTGGTTTGTCGTTGGCGTCCCATAGCCCGTTTACTTTAGCGAAACGTGCGTTGGCTTCGATAGGTGGTTGGCTGTATAGAGTGTTTTCGGTTATATGACTGATTTTAAAAGAGGATGCCCCTTGAGGGGCTGAACCCATGTGATCTTTTACTTCCGGCAGTATTTCTGCGGCCTCGACGAGAGTGGTGTAGGCATAACAGTGGAAGACTTGTGTCAGAAAACGTTGTCAGCCCATACGAACCAACAGGCCGAATAGAATGCGGGAGACACTGTCGAGCACACATGGCATTAGAAATGTGGATAACTTACTATAAAATCCTTTGCTAAGAGAATAGAGTGCTTGAACAACACTCCAATTGTCCTCATCAAAGCAGTCATTAAGCAACTCCCATCAACGACAAGGGCCGTATTCAAACTGAGCAGCATCACAGACTTTGCAAGTCCTGTGGTTTTAAGTTTTGAAGAAGAAATTTGTCAGTTTCTCGAGCAAATTGACAAGAGTTTCATCTGATTTGGAGCTTGACCACAGTCATTCACGTACTTTCCTCCACAAGATGCGCATTGCAATAGACCATCTGTATACTCCAAAAGAGTCATTTTATGACCACAACTACAGGTGACTTCTGCGTCGATTCGAAGAATCCGGATGCTTTCTCCCTCCCTCCAAGACTTGCTCACGTAATCTTGCACCATGGTACATGTAGCGGGACTATGATCGAGCTAGTGACATCCCGTACATATGCATTCCCCACACATGCAGCACATGACCGGTCCAGTTGAGTTGGCCGAGAGACTCAATACACGACGACATTTCGGATTTATACAGTTGGCCAAATCGTTCCTGCTACGAACATAAGACCGGATTATCGGCTCTGGGATTTCGTTGGAAGAGAAGACGGATCTGGTGTCAAAATGTCGGAAAACGATTTGGGATTTGTCCAAGTATCGTTCCATGCATTCGTCGGGATCGAATTTATGCCGTGATAATACCTGAGAGCAGCTTTGGTTGGTATTTGAAGCACTTGTACGGTAGACAGTGCTAGGTTTCTGAGGTCAAAGGCGACTTCGTGAAGTGTCAAGAATGACCCCTTGACTTTTGAGTAAGAACTCAGAAAAGTCAGAGAGCTCCTCAGAGTCCGACTCCATCCGTTTTTATTCATTTTCAGACGGTTAGAGTCCTAATGTAGAAGCAAGATTCTCAGGAGGCGATGTGGGCTGCTTGTAGTTGATACCAGTATACCTGTTTGGATCAATTAAACTGGGTAGCGAAGTTCCCCAACCAGAGAATGTACGCACAACAATCTCTGACGAACAAGATATACGAAATTCTTGCTGATACAAACGCTAGTGTCGTGTCCAAACAGTCAGATTTGTCCTAATAAAAATTTATTCCGAAACATGGTATCCAATGCCGATGATGACAACCTGTTATTGTGACGTTTCCAATGGCTCTATTCTTGTACAAATCTCCCTGCCGCTGTAATCTATGGTCCCTTCACCAGATGATGACATTGCGCCACTGCCACTGTGCACGTCAGAACGTTCACCGGCTTTAGCGAGAGATAAAACGGCAATACCAGTGTTGACTATCAAAGCTAGATGTGCTGCTAGAACTCCCTTGTATATAGCAACGTCCGGGAAGCCTGTTATCTCTCCCATTCCCCAAATTCCATATGCAATACCCATAGCTAAAGCGTAGAATGGCACAAACACGACAGCCGTAAACACAAATGCACGCATCATGGCATAACCGAGCTTCTTTAATCTCCAAGACACCCAATCAGAGTCCAGTGGTGGTGGTGCAAATACGTCCATGTCGCCTCCAAGGACTATCCGCAATGGGAATGATAGGGACTGGCTTTGGAAGTTGCTAATGGGACTTGTTTTGCCTCGTCGGGCTTCGTAAGAGGAGTAGCCTCCTTGTAGCAGATACGTTAGACTAGGTTGTGTGGTTGGAGGAACGTGTCAGTTCGATGTTGGAATGTCAGCTTACCCGACAAGACTTACAAGACCTTGGCAAATATCGAGATGGCCGAGTCCGCAGCAATAGTGTATGGCAGAGCCAACGTGTGTGCTTTGTGGCCGTTATCTACATGTAAGATTAGGTGTTTGAATCAACGTCCTGCGAACAAAGTAAGTTTTGATGTTGCCCATACACATTGAATTTGCCACTGAGAACTCCGTTCCAGCCTCGACAATCATGGCAAATAGTCCGTGTCGTAACAAGAGTGGCAATGCGGCCTTCCGGAATGTAATTGGCTCCCTCATTTCCAACTAACAACCAAAACTGCACAAATTAGTAGGCTTCCTTGGCGAGATACGACCAAAATCTAACCGTAAACATACTGCAACAATTTTTAGCCACTAAGAAACAGGATGCAAGTTCGATCTGCTCTATCTAGCGTGTATTCACGTGCTTGCGACTGGTTGTAAGATTTGCAAATGTTTGGACTTAGAGAGTTCTGGCAGCGCCCACTTGTTAAAAATTACAAAATCACGTTCTAGGACACGCAGATTCGGGTCTAAACCCTTCTACTTCCTTTGTGCAAAATCCGCCACCTCCTTTAAAGTCACGGCATCATCGTCAGAGTCCGCAATAACGAAGCAATAGCAACTACGACACAATCGCAATCATCTTATAGATTCTTGAAGCTGAATAAGTCAGTTATGGCTGAAAAGACGATACTCGAAACGATCGCTAAACACATGGACTTTGGAACATTATTTAGTCTCTCGTTGGTCAATAAGACATGGAATGAAGTCACTGTAGCTGCTCTTTATGCAGTATTTCCAGCACAAGTAAATCATCTTATTACCTTACTTTGAGCTTTGTGTATGACATCGCAGTATTTATGCAAATCAACTAACCAATCTCTACTCCTTATTTAGAACCATACAGCACTCTCCATAAAGTACACTAAGGCGCTCTTCAATTTGATGACGGCAGACAGACGATAAGCGACGCTCTCGTCGCTGACTGCAAATACTTCATGTCCAAGCTCCACCTTGCGGCGTTCATACCCAAATACGAGCAAAAGGCTCTATCCAAGGTCTCTGAATCGGCTCTGTATCGGAATGGGCTCGTCAAGCCATTCCTGATCCAGCATCTTGTTGGACTAAAGTCATTGTAGGTTGGACTGGAGGTACCGTCACAGCCTTGTACTTTAGGACGAGCTCAGACGATGATGTCCAGTTTCCGCATACTGCTCAATATTGGTATAAATCCGCTATAGAGCATCCCAAAGTCACAGCTCTGGTAGTTGGCGTTTGAACTGTCTCCATTTTCAGTGAATTTCAGTGGACGTCACTTCTACCCTATCATATCTCATACCTGATATTCAGTAAACTGAGACTGATACATTGGATTGTTTCAAAGGGTGTTTGGGCTAAACTGTGAAGAAAGCTTGAAGCACGCTTGAAAACATAACATTTTACGACAAATGCATGTCTTACATCAGCTAAACTGGCTTCAATCGCGGACCAGTTACCCCACGGAACGAATCATCGCATGGCAGGAAGCAGTCTTGTCAGCCACGTTATTGACGGAAGAGCGGAAAAGTTGTATGCCCGGCAACCTAAGAAACATAAATGAGTCAGGACCGTGAATCGAGCTCCACCGGAAATCCAACTCTTTACTCTGCCAAAGCTCTCTCAAATGAACTCGCTCTCAAGTTACAATTATCATGTACAATCATGTAAAATACAAGGTCCATTGAATACAGAACAAATGAGGAAATGATCTTCTAAGTCTGACGAGATCTCTTCGCCACGAATGCTATAATAGGTCTACAATCAAGTACAAAAACGTACATAACGCTGAATAAAAACTTTTCTTGTCCATCTTTCTAGTCCCCACATGACTTTGTTGGAGCTGGCAAATCGCAAGACAACGTCCTGTTGATGGTGGCCGGCATGGTTGTCCAGCCCGACACCATTTCTCAAACTCAGGGTGTGCCTATGATTTGGTACAACTAGTTTGTACACAAGTACGTTACGTTCAAATATAAAAACGTCTCTCTATCCATACCCGATCAACCATCTTTACCTAACTTGGAAATTCAACCCTAGTAATATTCAGTGTTTAGGCAACGTTGTTGACAAAGGGGCTGATTTCTAAACTCCGAAATCATGCAACGTTGTAGACGCAAGACCGGGCGGCGACTTGAGCGCCTCATTTTTCCAAATTTCGTTCATTGCAAACAAACTCGCCCTCAAAGGACGCTTGTCACTACCCTCAGGTAAATATATTGACAAAGCCTTTGAATCAACAGCAGACGATCAAATGAGCTGCCAGGTCTAACGAAATTTCTACACAACTGAAATTATCATAGGTCTACAATCAAGCAATCTCCACTTGTATCCAACCAATATGAAGGTCGTCGCAATCTCCTTGGTCGTATCGGCTACTCTTGTAATGTCTGCATTCGGTGCACCCGCAGCCGGGTTCCAAAGGCCCCCAAAGTGAGTTCAAAATCTCCAATTTTGTACCTTTTGGATATCCTTGTCTCAACTCTCATTCCCATTCCTTTCTCAAGCTCCCATGACTCTTTCTGTGGAATTCCTGATGGTGATCATGCCAACTGGGTCAAAGATTGGGGAACAACACACTTCTGTTGTTTCCCGAAGGATGGTTCTGCCAAGTTTGAATATGGTGCTGGGAATGACAAAGGCGGAATCTGTTGGGTCTCTTCTGGTGCTGGATTCAGTGCTTATCAAGGTTGCTGCAAGGCCCATAATAACCGTGATGGGATTTGCGCCACTTGCTAGCGATAAATTACTAGCTTTCACACCTTCGTTCACTTGGTGCTTGTTTCTCTGTATCTGTGCGTGTGTGTCTGGGTTGTAGTTTTTGCTGAACTTGCTTCAAATATAAAAAGTATCTCCATACGTTCTCGTTCCAGGATATGTTATGCGACATGCGAATTGGACGTTTCTGCTGTCCTCTCCTCAAGACATCTTTAGATTACTTCCACCAAAAGCGAAAATAGACCTTGGTAAGTGCAAATGAAGGAGACATGCAGATGCGTAGCCGTACACTGAGATGTCGTGTGGCTCTGCAAGGAAAGGCTGGTCTTTCTCCATGGTGTAGCTCTGAACTCGCCGTTCCGTGATGGCCTGTGATGGAAAAACATACATGAACTGAAAGAAATATGGAGTTGGACGCAAATCAGATTTTCTGCACGTTTCAAAGACTCGGACGTACTTGATATAAAAGACTTCAGTATTGTAAGGGTCTGTTATCGATTCAATAAGTGTGTGCCCTTATGCAGTGCTGTCTTGAGAGCACCAGCAGCTGCCTTCCAAATGCCACCAAAGTGAGTCAACCCTCCAATCTTGTGTTTTCCGACATCGATACCTTAATATGTATTCAATCTTACACATTTACATCACTTCAAGTGCCCTTGATTCCTTCTTTGCAATTCGCAAAGAAACAAACAACGTTCTAAGTTGGCAAAAAGATTACGGCACCACACGATACTGCTGCTTCCGACCGGATGGTTCTGCTAAATGGAAAAAGCTGGTGTTGGGAATGATATAAGTGTGGATCTTCCTGGAATCTGCTGGGTTTCTGATAGAGCAGGATTTAAAGCCTTCTCTAGTTGCTGCAAATCCCATAATAACCGATGATGGGATTCAAGCAAATTGAAAGGATTCTTTAACATATCTGCTCAGACTTGCTGAGCGACATGCTTCTCTGTGTGATGGCGTGAAATATAGAAACTTAGATGTCTCCCTAAACTTGATGTGATAAAGGCGTAACACCACCCTTTCGCTCAAGACCTTTCGTGAATGCAAAAGTTGAGCACTCAGTTGCAGCGTCATAGTCAGCTGATATAAGCTGAACCTCTCCTCACCTTTGTTGAACTTCCAAACCGATTCATTGACGTTTGACAACGAAGTGAGACATAATGTGAGCAGTTCTCTTAAGAGAAACTAGCGGTCGCTCTACAGTCATAAAGTCAAAATGAATGAAATGTAACGTGAGAGATATTGAAGGGTGTGCTGCAGTCATTGGAAGTGTCTTTAACGTAGCTTTCGATGTTTGGGACATTGTTTCAAAATCTCATCATGAGTTTGCCAACCAACGATGTAACTGGCATTAAGAACACGTCGACGTGCGTTTCAAATTAATATGAATATCTCTATCACTTCATATAGACAATGAACCTATATAAGACTTTGAACCTTGAAAATTTGCGGTTAAGCTTGATGACCATTAATCACGCATCGGTTCAGATTCAAGGAATCCAAGCACGCTGTCGATGCTCTCAACGTGACCGTAGACACCATCTACTCCTATCGCGTGGCTGCCCCCAGCATGCTTAGCTTAATACATTTTTCAGCGAAAACTTAAACAAGCAGGGGCTTTTCTACATCCACGAGACGACGAGTCATTAAATCAATCAAAAGGAGCAGAGGTACATATTCGCAAATAATATCCACATCGATTCATCACGCAAAATTCCACATCGAACCACTCTAACACGCCCTCTGTAGTTTTCCCTTTTAATCGTGTTTGCCTCAGTTTCGGAACGATGTGGAAGACCGCTGCCATCGTTATTCTATGCCTGTCTAGCTGCATCAATGCCATACCAGGTACGTGAATCTGTTGCGATGCGCTTCCTCGCCACCCAGTACATCGCTGACCAAACATCGTCATCATTTGTCGTTTGTGTCTAGTTGTGGTGGAGCTAGCTAAAGCACCGGTTCGTGCAACGCCTGCAGCTACTCCTGAAGCTACCCCAGCTGCATCATCAGCATCAGCTCCCAAAGTTGGAAACCCTGTACCATTGATCTCGATGTGCTCGTCGCCTGGTAGGAAGCTTGAGCTTGCAGCTTGAGCTTGATATTTTCAATGTAGTTTCCTTACTGATCGCCTTATCTTCCGCTTTGCTATCTTGCAGGTCAAGTCGCTTTAACGTTTGATGATGGTCCATACCTGGTATGCACTGGAAACTGTGTTTTAAACCCCCTCATCGATTCAGCCTTTAAGATTCCTTTCATTGTTTCTAGTATACCACTCAAGTAGTCAACTTTTTGACCAATCTCGGTATCCATGCCACCTTCTTTGTCAATGTAAGCTCCCACCATCGATCTTGTTGGAAACGGTCTTTACCTCAAGGCTAACGCCTGATTATTCAACAGGGTCAAAATTACGCAAGCATTGACGACTACCAAGGTGCCTTAAAAGCCATGCTTAGTGGTGGTCACCAAATTGGTTCTCATACATGGTAAAAGAAACCTCTGCTCAGACGGATTGCTCGGCTTCTAAGCAATACCCCAACCACTATGTAGGAGTCATCCAGATACCCCATCACTCTCTGACGCCGCATTCACAGACCAAGTCACTCGTTTGGAAGTTGAGCTCAAGAAGCTTGTTGGTATTACCCCTGCTTGTAAGTGATTGCATGTGAGAATATCATTAGGCCTGTTTTTGCACCAGACTGAATCACTAAGCTCCATCCACTCGAATTTGCAGACTACAGACCTCCATACGGTGACATAACGGATGGCCAACGAGCCATCCTCGGTGGGTTGGGATACCATGCTGCCATCTTATGGAATGTGGATACCTTTGTACGTAGCCGTCGCCTTCCTTCTTTATCTCAGCTTCTTCATTTTTTTCGCATCACCACTTACACACTCCCCTCTCTCTCACCACCAGGACTACAACCACGCAGCAGCAACAGAATCCAACATCCAAACCTCACTAAACAATGTAAAGAACGGCGTCGACCCACAAGGATCCGGCTCATCATACATTATTCTAGAGCACGATGTGCAGCCTGTTACGGGTGATATCAGCGCAGAGAGTGGGTTTGCTGGTGGTAGTTATTTGTCGCAGGTGGTTAGTTACTTGAAGGGTAAAGGGTTGAAGTTTGTTACTATTGCTCAGTGTGCGAATAAAGGTGGTGCGTACAAGTGAAGAGCTTGAGCTGGTATGAGGATAGTGGTGGTGATGAGTGTGTATCTATAAGAAAAGAGAGAAAACTGGGGAGTGGTATCTATTTGTGGGATGTCTGAACAAATATTTAGGGACCGGATGAAAAGAGATACTTTGGAGGGAGTGACGCTGATACCTGAAGCATATTTGATATGCTGTAACTTTACTGACAATCATCGGCTGTGCTGTCTCCACTGTTATCGTTTTTGTGTCTTCGTCATGTTATTTCCGTCAAGAATACAAACATAATATTTAATCTAACCTGGGCAGGTGTGCATCTACTGTGCTGGTTAAGGCTCTTTTGGTTTACTCGCGCTCTCCCTTTCTTTTATTAACAAGTGTTAATGGGAAGGTTTAGCTCTGCGAACAAACGACAACCGAAGGTAGTGTACACGAGGTCGTCGTTTCCAACCTTATACGGTTTTCGCACTCAAAGTTGCCAACATTCTAAAATTGTACTTATCCTCTCCTTGCTAACTATCTACTAAGTTTTTATGTTATTCGTTTCTTTCTATCTGCAAATCCACAAACACACCAACTCCCTTTCCTCTCTGTAAATACATGATGCAAAAAAGATCTTTTGAGGTCATTTCATTCCTTCCTTTTACTCTTTACTTTCGAGGAGTGTTGATGCTGAGACTTTTCAATCTCTTCATCATGTCATCGATAGATACATCCACTTCGTCAACAGTTTCATCTACTTGCCAATCATTCGGGTCGTCAAACTCATCACTGGATCCATGATGACTTGGTGGGACAAGGCGATCTTTCGTTTTTGATGTTGGTATGACAGTAGTGCTTTGACTACGTTGAATAGGTTGACGTGGGGGAGTGGCACCAGGAGACATGGGTGATGTGATCCAGTTACTACCAACGGTCTTGGTTGGTGTAGTTGTTGTTGTTAATGTTGTTGTTGACATAGAAGGAATACTAGTGCTAGCAGTCTTGGCTTTACCATTGCGTATCACCTTTTTGGCTTCTGCTTCTACTTCCTCCTCAACCATCATCGTATCGATGCTTCGAGCACTATTACCATGGTTGGAGTTACAACCTTCATCTGATGTAGGTGTCACCATGGATTGTCTGCTCGATGATCTTGCCGATGAAGATTCGACGGTGTCATCAATCAAGATACCGAGACGAGCTTCCACTTCTGGAGGAATTTCAGCGTCCGGGTCCCAATGGAATGGTATTGGTAGACCTTTTTTTGAAATCATGAAATTCCGACCTTAGTAGATGCAACAGCAATTTTTTTGGAACATCGCACTTGACCAATACCTGCACGAGACCTTCCGTCCAGATAACTGACTGCATGATCTCGAGCAGTCACAGACGTGAATAATATAAATACAGTAGGTTCACCAAATTGTTGGACTTCAGTAAACTCAACCAGTCCTGATTGCCTGGCAAGAGCATATGTGATGACTGATTTGTCCTTGTAACCAAAGACACATAGCAGCTGGTTGGAAAACGCCTTGGTTCGAAGCGCCAAGGCCTCTGGACCAACACTTCCTTGTATGAACTCCGCACAAAAGTTGGTCAATAAACTATAATATGAAAGTGTGTGAGATTCAGGTCTGATGAGTATATAGAAACGTCTTTGTTTTGTACTTTATAGAGCACGCAGCAGCTTCTGCATCTTCTGCAGTTCTGAAATCCAATCCGTTCTCATTCAGGACGTTGACACCTTGAAACCTGATATGTTGTGAGAAAGGAATCAACATAGACATTCGTGAGCACTCCCGTCTATACGTGCATGCAGCTTGTTTTGCGTCATCAAATTCAGAAGATTCGTACTAACATGGAAAAGAATCTGATAGCAGCCTTCCCCGAAATGACCAAGTCTTGAGGCAACAAGATACGTAATCTTGTTGAAGGGATTTTTCCAAGATCATGATTCTTCAATTGATGCTTGGTAGCAACCAAACTCAATTTGATCTTGTTCTTGGTGATTGAGTAGGATTCTGCGACTCGAGCAGATACCGTATCCTGAATAAAAAAAATAGCAAGGAGAAACCCCTAATGAAACGGCAATTATAATACTTACCCAAAAGTGAGCAAAGATACGTGGCGAGTCTCGATCTGGCCGACCTTCGAACGATACTGGGCAATGTGGAGGATTTCGATGAGACACAAGCCCCATACCTTTTATCGTACTTGCGACTTTGGCAAAGCAAAGTCATATACATGTATCCTTACCCTTGCGGAAGCCAGGAAAACTCAAGAAGTAAAGCAAAACTTGCTCCGATGTCCTTCCGTCAGAGAGATCAGGCAAGTACAAGGTAGTCGCGAATCCAGTTTCCAGTCCAGCAGCATTGATAGCCTTCTATCATTACAGAAAAAGATACATTAACATTCATCCATCGCGATTCTAGCCAAACTTCACAATCTCACTCACTGCCTGACGATGATAATACGGAGCCAAATTAGTCACATAAGATATATAATCGAAAGCGAGTTTGGCATTATCATCATTCTGGAACTTGATATTGTAGCCTCGAACTGACGAGTCGACACCGACGAAACCTCGCGTATCTGCGAAAAGCATTGCGAGTGCACCGAGTGTGATGTATGGTCGTCGACATACGAAGAAGGATGAGGTTGGTTCTTCATCGTATGGAGTCCATTCGATTTCAGGCTGTTCTTTGCCAGTCCTATAGACGATTGTGGGATGATGAAGGTCAATGAGAGGTACAAGTGCCATATATTTTTAGTTTGGTGTTTCTGAAGAAAGAAATAGCAAAATGTGCATTCATTATGATCATAATAATCAGGCTGCATCATAAATCGGCTCATGTCACTAGACCGAACTACCCATACAACCAACAATCACATGTCTACCAAACATCACTTCAAACACCACATACCATCGGTCAGGCCTAGATTGAAACCCCTTTGATTTGAACATCTTGATGGCTTGACGTGCATTGTATTCACTCTAATCAAGACCCGGAATTGAATGAGCTTGGATCACAAAACACTCATGTGAGGTTCAAATGTTGATGAAGAGCACTTGCATCAAAGAAGACAATGGCAAAATTGGTAAAGAACCATATTTTCTCAAATCCAGGTAGACCTCGAGCATATCCCAGTATTTCAGCGATGGTTTTTCTCGTGACGGGTTTGTCCAGAATGCATTGTTTGGCAACCTGTTCTTTTGTTAGGATTACCTATATGCGACGAAGAGATTATTAGAGATAATTCATTTTATTGTGCTTAAATGAGCGATGAGCTGTGTCTCTTACCATGTTGTCTTCTACTTCTTTTGTACAGTTGCTCCAGTTTCCTGAACAATGTGTGAAATTACAACAGCGCCTTCGTAAGATGGAGGAGCTGAATATGACGCGTACCAACTGCTGGGAATGCAGGCTTCATCAGTCTATCACGTTTATCTAGCTCATTGGGTTCGAGCTTGCAGTCAAACAAACATGTCCTTCCTAAACATTTTTTTTTATTATGTTACAGAGAGTTCAATATGATGAAGATTATTACATGCGATCTTGATTCTTTGACGAGAAAGATACCGATGCTGCTGAGGCCTTGTCACCGGGATACGACCGTTGTGCTTGTCCAACTCTAGACTTGAGTTGAGCTTGAGAGTAGAAGCTGTCCTTTCCAGACACAAGCTCAGCACGTGGATCCAAAGATACGTAGTCGTCAACTGGATTTGACGACGAAGAGGAAGTGAGTCTTTGTATGCAAAAAGAAAAGACCATAAAATTCTAAACACACCTTTGGGTTCGTAAACATTAGCAACTGACTTGTTTGCAACAAACTTGGCGTTCATCCAGCCTTCATCGTCTTCGTCCTCATCTCCAGAAACATCCCAATCACGACACGATTTACACTTCTTGACACCATGCAAATCACACGTCCATTCTTCATCTTCTAGTTTCTTCTTCTTTCTTCGTGCCATCGTCTCGTCTCCTTCATCATCATGACCAACAGCTTCTTTATTACTGCTGCCTTCCTTTCGCAGCTTTTTCTGAAATGCAATCAGTTTCGCCAATCCATCTGCACCCGTCCCACCCTTCTTAACAGCAGGACGAGCTTTATCTGCATATTGAGCTCGTATCTGATCCACCATGGATTCAGGTTTGGAGCTTGTTGTTACTGTTGTTGATATAGGTGTTTTACCAATCTGTTTGATTTCAGACCGAAGCTGCTGGATCTTGTCACGTATTCCTGACCTAACAATAAATGCATAAACGTGTCAGTTATGAGTAAGTCTTGCAGTCAAAAAAATCCAAATGGTTTTGTACTGAATTGACGCCTATGGCTCACTTTGCAGTTTCACTTGGCATTGCAACGACAGATGATGGTTCAGGTGATTTACTATTCGCACCACGTTTCCCTTCATTCACATGGCTAGTCTTGCTCTTCTTTACCACTTTACGTGGCCCCGCGTCATCTGAATCACTATCATCGTCATCATCACTACTATTCTGCTCTCTCCGTTTCTTTATTGCTGGTCTTTCACTCCTCTCTTCAGCCTTTTCACTAGGAGCATTCTTGTTCAAAGCTTCCAAACCACCAGTATCTTGACGAATCCGCGGGTCATCAACGATCACATCATGCATACTCTTCACTCTTCCGAATTCTATATTACTATCTCCAGCTTGGTCTTGCTGTTCGTCGTCTGCAAACGACAAGACTGCTAGATTCTTCTTCTTTTTGGTCTTTGGTTGTGTTTGGGACTGTTGAGCGGATGCAGCGGCTGATTGGACTTGAGCACGACGTTCAGTAGCTGTTATTCGAGGTTCTATGTCGTCGAATGGGTTGAATAGTACTTCGACAGATATTACTTTGGGAGGGTAGAGTGGTCGTTCTTGTTCGTCGACATCTAGTTCTCCGATTTTGAGGACGTTGTATAGTGTTTCTCCAACCACCTTTGTGTGTGAAGTAAGGAATATTGTAAGTTAAATGGCCTTGTGCAAGTAAATGGTCCTACAGAATGACAGAGCTGTAACCTTTCCGAATAGCGTGTTCTTCTTAAACAGCTCATCTGCACGATCCAATGTGAAGAAGAATTGACTCGTGTTATCGTTGGGACCCGTGTTGGCCTATTTACACAAAACGATTGTTGAGCTTTCAAGGATCCAGAGCTTGTAGCGGTTGTACTAAGTGTCTCTTTTTTTACCATTCCAACAAATCCACGACGTGAATACTTTAATCGACTGTGGAACTCATCTACAAACTTGAGAGCAATGTATCAGCGACATCTTGATCAACAAAGGGAACGGCAACATGATTGAACGTACTGGTTGACCATAGATTGACTCTCCACCCTCACCAGTTCCTAAACAGTCAAACATCAGCGTCATTGATCCAGACATCATACTCCCTTTTGCAATGAGCTCATACCTTTCGGATCACCACCCTGTACAATGAAATTCTTGACAACACGGTGGAAGATTGTATCATCATAGTATCCTTCCATACTAAACGAGTTTGATGTCAGCTCCAAATCCCTTTCACCAACCAATGTAATGCGCGAACAGCAACAATATACCATAGTTGAACAAAGTTTCGACACGTTTTTGGAGTTTCTTTAGACCATAGTTCAATTTCAATGTCGCCCATTGTCGTGTGCATTACAATCTAAGTATGGATTTGACGGTAAAAACAAAGACCAAGGAACAAGCAAGGAGATGCCAACGAGATTAAATGGATCTTACCTTGCCCTGAGTAGGCGGCTCCTGTACGTATGCGTACGACATGCTTGAAAGCTGTTAGATTTGAACGTCAAGATTGGAACAGCAGAAGATGCTACGACCTTTGACGAGTGTGGATAAGAAGCTAATCGAGGAAGGTATGCTATTTTATACGCGTTTGACACCCATCTACCTCTTGTCCTTGCTCCTTTCCTTGTTAGGTATAGCTTCAAAACGCGACCAAATATCAAAACCGATCTTGGCTTAATAGCTTCGTCATGAGCGCAGATACGAGACGGCAGGTGCTGCGACTATACAAGGAGGCAAGTATGAAAGCTGTTTATTGATCTCCTTTTCCATGTTTCTTGATCCGCAATGTTGACAATTCCAAACTGACAAAACATCCTCAACTTTGACCTAGTTGCTATACGTTGGCAAGACATATCCAGCAGGATTCGACTACTTCAAACCAAAGCTAAGAGCTGCCTTTGAGAAAAAGAGACACATTACTAGTCCAGAGGACATTCAAAAGGGCATCAAATTGGGAAATTACGTGTATAAGGAGCTTGAGGCACTGCACTTCCTCAAGAAGTATCGGACGATGAAGGCGAGATATGGATGATTATTCTAGTCAGGTAAGCGTGTTTGAGTGGTCCTACGAGTGCAAATGCTGAACTAACAAACTTACCATCCAATTCTCTTAGTCTCTCTCCAATTCATATGTATATATTCCCGTCATCAGGATACGTAATATTTATAAATCTTAAAGTTAAATAGTTATCTCATGGACAAGGAATTTGGAAGCGATCTAGTGGCTGGATTTACGTTCCTGATTCCTGATCGATTCCCAATTCAGCGCGACACCCCTGCCCCCAGTTCCAAAGAATTCAAGATATCCAAACTCGACATATACGCCTACTCCGCATCGTCCTTTCGCCTGATCTTCGTGATCTAGTGGTTTCTCCCTCAAAACCAGGAGTTTGGCTTACGGTAGCAGATGACCATTTGCCTTTCGAATTTTGAGGGGTTAACCAACCAGCTTCCTTCGGCACAATCTCTAACGTTGCGCTCATCTGCAAAAGAACATTGATTATAAGAGGCATCTACTACTCTACCTTGGACCGATTGATACGAGAGATCTTGTGTGCTCAACATGACCGCTTTACAAGAATTTATCGAAATCACACGGAACGGTGACAAAGAAACCATCCTAAAAAAGTTACATGATAACGTCATTGGAAGTAATGTAGTGTTGGAAACATGTTTTGGTAAGGGATTGGCCCCAATGGAGATGTTGTAACTCTCTCGCACACGAAATTGACACAATCACATCTGTAAATTTCGTGCACCAGGTCCAAGGAAGATCATATACTCGGATTGGATTGCATCTGGGCGATCTTTGAAAATGATTGAAGATTTCATGCAGGTACGTCACGTACAATACAATAATCTCGGAGGTTGTGTCAGCCTGTGCTAAGACAATCCATTGGTGTGTAGGCTCAGGTGCTTCCATTCTATGCAAACACACACACCTCCGCTACGATATCTTCAGTTGTTACAAGTGATGTAAGCCGTATCTATCGAATTGCTATCGCGTTGAGCCCTGGACCTGATTGTGCCTTTCTTTGGGGATGTGTGTAGCGACGAGAAGCTGCCCGTTCAGTAATCAAGAAGGCTGTAAACGGAGGTCCCGACACTGCAGTCATATTCACTGGGTCTGGAAGTACAGCTGCTATAGCAAAGGCTGTCGACGCATTGAATCTTCGTGACGAGTCGTTCTGGATTCAGGTCGCCATCGATCGTGGTTCAATTTCGGAAAAGAATCGATTGAAGAAGGAGGATAGGCCCGTCGTGTTTTTGTCTGTGCAGGTACATTGTCGATTCTTGTGCACTCATAAGTTTCTCCTGATCAATTTTTTTTTGTTGCTCAGGAACATCATTCAAACACACTTTTATGGCGAGAATCCTGCGCTGAAGTCTACGTAGTGGACCAAACAGATGATGGCGCAATCGACCTAGTAGATCTGGAAAAGAATCTCAAACTCTACCGAGCCCAGCAACGCCCCTTAATGATTGGAACTTTCACAGCTGCATCGAATCTCACCGGTTTGCTGAACGACACCAACAAGATATCAGTCCTGTTACACAAATACGACGCACTAGCCTTCTTCGATTACGCATGTGCAGCTCCCTATGTGAAACTAGATATGCACCCAGATGCTCTACATTTGCCGGAAAGTGATCGTGATTTGGCGTATCCAGATGCTTTATTCATATCCCCGCATAAGATGCTTGGAGGGCCTAGTACGCCTGGGCTGCTTATATGTAGGAAAAATCTGTTTGCCTTGAGAGGAAATGTACCAACTGGTATGTGTAGCTGGTTCGCCGCCCTTTTTTTCGCGATTGCCACAAATTCACATTCTTTTTTCATAGTTCCCGGAGGAGGCACCATTGAACTGGTGTATGATTCCACGCTTACATATACGGAAGATTTGGAAGGTCGTGAGGAAGGAGGAACACCGGCAATTGTTGATTCGATTCGATGTGGTCTAGTGTTTATGGTGAAAGAGGCTGTCGGAACTTCGTTGATACATAGTGTGGAGCAGGAGACGTCAGCGTTGTACGGTCCAAGGCTACGTGCTATGGAGAATGTGGATGTGCTTGGTCAAGTAAGCATCCAAAAAAATTGTCTGCAAATACCGCCTATGTTTCCTTATTGAAGCGTTTGTTGCATAGGATGGTCCATTAGGACGATTACCTTTATGGTGCATTCGTATGAAAATACCGGCTGCTGTTTCGCGACGACTGGGGTATGCGAAAGATCGGGAAATGTATATACATCACGATGTTGTGAGCTTGCTTCTGAATGACCTGTTTGGTACGTTTTGTTGAAGCCCCTCCAAAAGCCACAAGGAACTGAAATCAGCTCCTTATAGGCATACAATCACGTCCAGGATGTATATGCGCAGGACCACTAGGATCTAGACTAATGTCAGTTCCACAATCTGTACCTCTCATGGATGCCGTATTAGGAGTCAACAGACACGACAATGGCTTCAACCGTGGATACCATTGTGGAAATGACGCAATGTGTCATTCCACCCTTGGCCTCCCACAATCCGCTGAATCCTCGGACACACTAGCAGATATTGTAGTGGAACGAGCCAAGAGTATGGACGCTTCTTTTGCTACTCAAATGGGCATTCGCAAGAGCATCAGTCTAGGATCTACTAGGCCTCTTGCCAAAACACCAGAAAAGAAAATTACAGAAGCTAGAATGGTTAGACTATGGGCTCGTCTTCGACGTCTGACGAGAGCTAAAGAAGCATCTACCGTACTTGTAAGCATCTCACCAGCTCAACCGACAAGTATAAACCGAAAGCAACCACAGTCACTTGGTCCGGAATGGCATCTCAAGCTTGGATATAAACGATTATACCTGTTTAAACTGGGATTTACGAGATTCGCAATCAACTACTTCCAGAGTGAAGAAGAAGCCGAATACATCTTCAAAGCTATCGAATGGATTGCCAAGAAAGGATGGGCTATGCTACCAGCATATACCGTAAACCCGGAAACCGGTGTATGGAAACTACGGACAGGTGTACCATCCACGACAACCATCAAGGCCTCCGATAGCACAGTAACATTGAATAATCCCGAAGTAGAGGACGAACTGCTAGCACTGTTCACACCTCTATCACCATCATCCGCACCCTCATTTGATAAATGTCTGGAAAAGGCGGATGAGATTGCGGAAAAAGTCAAGAATTGGACGAGCAGGCATTCGGATTTGTTTGAGATGGAACGACAGCGGGATCAGGATTTGTTTAATTGTGTGGAGGCAGAGTCTATTAGGTGGTGTTGTTTCCCGTCTGAGATTCAGAGTCTTGTTAGTGATGTGTTGTAAGTAATCCCAGGTAGAATGAGTTTATATCGGAGGGGAGAGAGACTGTAAAACTAGGGGGCGAGACTGTAACATTTCCTTTTAGTACCTAATAATTGAATTTGTAATTTCTGGGGGTAATATGTGTTTTTGAAACGATTTGGGATTGGTGTTTGCACAATATGGTTTTGAAATGTGGATCTTGATTAATGGCAAAGACCTCATGTCATGATTTGCTAGACTCACTGGAAGCTATTATGCTACTTTTCTTATTCGAACACCCCAAACACGCTGGTCTGAATTCTAAGCTCCTGCTGGGCTTGGAGACCCCCGTCATTTTCTGGAGCTGTAGCTGGAAAAACTTGATATTTTCCTTCACTGTATTCCTGGTGTTTGCAAAGTCAGTGACACTGTTTCAAACTCAAAAGCCCTCAAGTTTATGATTTGGATTCCTTTTATGATTTGGATTCAATATTTTGAAAGACTTATGAAGGTAAGTTCTGCCTGATCATCCACACTTCCTCTATTTGTTAAAGGAATATAAACGAAGTTCGTAGTCTGTTGTGGTGAGACGCACGTGAGACTAGATCCCGTGTTGACTGGCAGCGCCAAAGTGAATAGGATCACAGTAGAGTAGCAGGGCAAGCATTCTATTGCTTCCGAGAAACGCGGATGAGGAGTTTTTGGGCACGGATTACAACAACACACCAACCTACACTAGCAGTCCATACAACCGTCAAAGACAAACGAAGCGCTTCACAGATCCAAGATTCAAGACGTCGACCAGCCATTGTAGGTTTCTAGATACGAAAAGGGCACAAGAGCATGTAAATCACCACTTTGCTGCAAACGTTCATTTACATGCATATCCATTTGCACATGTGGAGCAGCACACACATTGTCGGAGAGTGTCAATGCCTCGTGTTTGGATAGAGAGATTGTCGGTTGTCATATTCTATTTGAAGCGCCTGCAAACGCCAAATGTGTTCTGAACAACACAACAACACAGAACTCACAAAACGAGTTCTGTGTTGTTGATGCGTGCAGTAGATAATTGAAATCCTTTTTCACTTGATTCATATTCATTTTAATTTTTTGGTCAGTCGCCTCCAAGCAAACCGGACGTTTCTGTTAATTTCCAGTCAAGTAATCGGAACAACAGACATACTGCTTGTTCACAAGAAATCATTACATATTTGATACAACAAAATAGAAACGTTTTATTATAGACACAATGTCCTTGTAGTTATCATACCAAACTTCCCTGTTCCCTTCGTATCACAAATCACTATACTACGAGGCAGTCGGAAACAGAATCTTGGAAGCGCCATGTATTGCGCTCGTTTACGCTCTATAACAGCTATTGCTTGATGGACTGCTTGTCGCCTCGAAGACCAATTTCTACGAAAATGGTTTTGGCTGGATGAAAAGGAAGTTCTGATTGTAGCGGCCAAAACCAAGCAAGTTCGAATTGAGAGTTTACCTAATCTATTCATCATAATGATGGGCGGCAACAGCAATGTCCCTGTTACTATCAATGTCAGCAAGCTGACGGGGATAGAAGGCTGTTGCTTTACTCAATCGAACCCTTTGTTTCACAAACAGCCATTCCACTGGCGCGCCTCGTAATACATCTTAATAACATTCCAATCATTAAGCAGCACCGGAGATGAGACGAGCCTGTGGAGATTGACGTCGGTTAGCTCCAGCAATTCCCGTAAATCAAAGTTGCGGCAATTGTAGCGACAACAAAACCAGACATACCTCTTGCAAGCGCAATCATTACATAGACGAGCTTGAATCGACAATAACAATTTTTTTGACGTCTAGGCAGCCAGAACCCATACTATAAGTGTTGCAAAAGAGACGTACGCAATCTACAGTAAAGCAGTCATCCAAACACGTTTACACCCAAGTACGAGATAAAAGAATCATAAACCAATGGCAGAGCACTACAGAGACTTTCGTAATGTTCAAATACGTACGTGGCAGTCCTATCCTGGCGCGATTGAGAACATTGAGATACAACTCATAGCACCAGGTGTTTGGGACAGCAAGCAAGGGCTCATTACGGTTTTAATGTAGTATTTTAACTGTTTATATCAACGTTTGCTATCTCTTATATCTTCAAGCAGAACTGTAACCAAATTCAAGACAAGTAACGCATCAACATTTAACTATTGTCGCCCTCGCTTCCTATTACAGTCCAAACGCATATTCATCTAACCATGTTCTATTAAAATATTATACATCCAACAATGCAAATAATCAACACGATCCAAACTCCTTTTACGCAAGATAATCATAATGATCGGGAGCTTCACCCGGTCGTTCGATATACCCCTTCTCAAGCAACGACTCAATCGCCTTCTTGATGGCAGGTACAGGTGGTGCAAAGCGAGAGGAGACTTGAGCCAAGACTTCTTGGACAAGTCGTTGATGAGCCAGTCGTTTTCTGGATTTCATAATTCGAACTATAGCGGCCTAAACGATATGTAAGAGGAATTTTAGAGACTTCGTTTCAGAAGCTTCTTCCTAATAAATGAGGTTCCTTCTTCATAGGATGACTCCCACCTGCAGGTATATAGCACGATCCTCATCTACAGCTCTTCGAGTAGAATCATTCTCTTGTGGTGATTCCAGTTGTAGCATTGCCGATAGTTTGATTTTCGTTCGTTTACTGTGTAAAGGGGTTATGTATGTGAGATGACATTAGGGTTTAAAAAAGAAGCGAAGGACAGGGCTGAGGATGTTTACCTTGAAAACTCTTGACCAACAGATATGGTTGCATCATCGCCCAACGCTTCAGATGAAGTTGATATGAGCCGTATATCCAGTAATGGCTAACCCATGCAGAATCTGGTTAGTAGCGCGTCCTTTTGCTCAACTGTATAAACAAAACGCTTACCTTAGCATGCTTTGACAAATCTCCATGGTTCATTTTCAATGCCTCCTTCAACTCCTTCCAAGTAGGCTTCTTTTCGTCATTGAGCATCAGAAGCAGTGACAATTGAGGCACTGAAACATTCAGTTCGTATCTCTTGTCAAATCCAGAGAGCTTCACGTCGGCTAAAAATGAAAGCCTTTGTCACACGACTGCACCTAATCGAAATGACTCTCACTCCATACTTACCTCTAGCTAACTGATGTAACCACGTCAACTTTCTTCCATTATGATGATGAATATAGAAATTGGTGAATGTTAAGACAGATCTTTCGAGCTAAAAAATGAAAGATGATAAAACGTCAATGTGCATTGGCCTCACAATTCTGCCACATCACTAAGCAACAGTTACCTCTGCCGGCAATGAAAGCAATTCAAGAGGCTTCCCAAATGTAGGCCATGATCCGGCAGTCAAAACCATCATATTGGATTCGACTATATTTGCAACCAAAGAAGATAGGAGTCAGAGGAGCAAAAAAGATCAGCCGCAATCTCGATGCTCTTACCAGCCAAGCGCACACCATTATTATTCACAAAGCTCTTGAATGTAGCATTAAGATCATTGCTAACATTCATATCTGTAAACATCCGTTGTAGTTTTGTAGTGTATTCGACTCCACATGCAACCTAACAAACGTAAGTGGGTCAAAGGGGAAAAAGCTTTGCGTACACCTGTACAATAGCCCATACTCACTTTGAGCTTTGATATCATACTAATCTCAGCCTCATCCGACACAGAAGACTCGAAGATCAACCTTCTAGCCAGCATCTTCGAATAAAACTTTTGAAAGACGTCCTTGTCATCAACGTATTTGAAGAGTGTCATCTAAGAAAAGTTTCAACAGAAAAAGGTTATGTCGTCTTTCCAGATTCATGACAAGACCTTCCAACCCACCATTCTTGATATCCTATCTTCTAATTCACCATCCGTTAGATTCGTCTTGGTCGTCTTGCGTAATATCGAATCACAATATCTCGCCAAGACTTCTGGACCTCGTGCATTAGGGTTTGATGTCGTGTCGTTTACTATTGTTCGGAAGGCCTACAGGAGAGCAAGAGCAACAGTGAGCACTTTCCAAGGAGCGTCAGAACATTTTTTCTCATGCCTTATCAATAGCAGCTATAAACGCTGCATCTGCCTTGAACACGTCCGTAGCGAATTTAAGATATTTAGAATGCAAGTCCATCAGCATTTCTACGTAATCTTTAGCTTCCTAGGAAGTGCAACTTCGCGTGAGGCGTTCGAAGGGAGGCAAAAAGGAGTAACCCATTGAGGTATACCTTGGTGACGGTGGTACCCAGTGCTGCAACCATAGCCTTCCCAACACGAGCAATATACTTTTCAAATATCTCTAAAAGTGGATCCACACCATTCGGTATCCTGCTCAAGAGGTTGTATGCCATGTTGCAGTCTATGTAGAAGGTGTTAGTGAGTGGGGAGACGACGCAAAAAAAGTCCTCCAAGAACCCGCCCCCATACCTGATGTATTCTCGTGCTCGACCATCGACTCGAAATGTGCATGCACTCGTTGTTGATGTGCTGCTATGTACTGTGCTTCGCATTCTCGTATTATCTAAAACGAGAATTCGAGGGTGAGTCCCAATCTCGAGACGTACGTATATTACGTATGCCTCGACCTATACCTTGTCATGAGACATCGCATCACAATACCGCTGATTCCTTATGACTTCTTCTTGTAGCCTTGTATTTGCCTAAACAACAAGAATGGGTTCAGCATCGAGCAAAAAAAAAAGCATCAAACGTATGATGTATGCACACAAACCTTGAACATGTAACCCGATATGTTAAGCGTCGATATCACGGTGTTCGATTCAGTTTCATAGTATTCCCGTGTTTGAGCCAGATACACATTCTCGAATTCGTTAATGTATAAATCAAATGGCGTATCACCATCGCGATTCAGTTGCACTAAAAAAACCAAGGCAAAGAGACACCTCAGGAACCGAGTTCTGCACCACGCTGACACAGCAAAGCTTCTAAAACCACATACCAAACGAATCAATAGTCTTCCTCGTAGCTTCATGCGGTATGATCTGCCCATCCCTATCTTGTTTAACAAGCGACATGATTTGCAGTATGAGTCTGTTTGCATTTGTTTTCTTGATTTCGTAGACTACACAATCTCTCCATATTGCGAATGCATGCTACAAGTGAGAACAGAGGGTTAAAAAACGCACTCTCCAAGTATCTGAGATGAGCGGCTTACCGCTTCAACAGACGGTCTCTTCCTTTTCATGGACCTAGCCGTATTATTAGACAGCCGATTCAAGTATTCACAAATCACGTTTGCGAATCTTGATGCTGTCGAGTACTTGTCCCATTCTGTGGCATACGCCGTGACTACGTCGTCAAACTGAAGCAGGTTCTAGGTAGAGTGAGGAGTTTGAGTCGAAAGGGTAACAAGAGAAGATCTGCGTAAACAGGTCCAATTGCGTAATAGACCTGTCCCAGACAAGCTTGATCCACTCCCAGTCTAAACTCACATTGAGCTGCAACGTAGCGTGTCGAGTCAAGAAATCCGATATTCCATCAAAGAGAGCTTCTGTATGAGGACGTGGAGCGGCTGTACACATATCATAGACCATTTGAAACCTATTAATTTCATAATAATATCATAGTCAGAACAAGAGTTTCATCATGTTCTCACAAAACACCCACAAAACGTTGCAATTGGATCTGCTTGAATAGCAACTTACATATCAATTCCCGACACATGGATATTATTGAATTCATACATATTGGAGAGCTCCTTGCAGAAATCGGGAAACACGGTCTCAAAGACCACCTTCTTTGGTCTCAGTGACATCTTTAATCGTATTTCTGAGTTTTCGAGTTTCGAGGATGATGACAGTGTGGGGAAGCTGTTCTGGCGCAGAGACTGATATGAAAGGTGAACGTGTAGAACGATGTGAGTTCGTGATTGCCGCGTCAGATAGCGCTATTTGCCCAGACAGATCCAACTGGAACCAATTCGAGCAATTGCAAAGAAATCGTTTCTATAGATGCGATTAAAATCTTCGTAGTTTTATACAAGTTTATGGTTTTTTGAGCGAAATAGCGAGGGGTGCGTGTGTTTGTGTGTGGTTTTGGTGATTATAGCGGATTATAGTCCAAGTTTGCGTGATCTCCCGGTGTTTTCAGAATATTCCAATTTTTAGTAGCGCGCTGCATTATGATTTGGAATCCCAGCCGGAAATAGCAGCAAATTCCTATTTTCGCCCCTACTTCCTGGTGCAAACTTCTCTTTTTTTGGGTTTTTGGTAATAGACTTCTTGAAGACTTCCTATTAAAAAGATATCCGTCTGAGTACCGTATCATCATTTTGTGGTAAACACGCGAGGAACACGTAAGACATACCAATAGACTCAAAACATGTCATCGTATCTCCTATCATCCTTTTTCGACGGCCGAGCCTGATTCTGCCGTGTCTGCAATCCCAAGTATTCTTCATCAATGGCACCCACACCAAACTAGATTGGTTCATGTTGAGTATCACGTGTGAAAACGAGGAAACAAACAGCTTTCATTTTTAAGGGAAAGCTTACAATGTCGTTTTGGTCGACACGGGTACCAATGATTCTCGCTCGAACTGCACTTCCAGGCCCAATAATCTCGCCATCAGGCTACGTTGGTAGTGTGTGTGTGAGAAGCTGTAAACTTGTAACAGTCCAACCAACAAACGTACATTCTTGTAGACTGAAGTGGTTGTTGAATTATCCAGCTGGTAGCTTTTCGGAATATGCTAATATAATTGGGGTTAGAGAAAGGGAACCCAACATTCAATCAAATCCACATCTACCAGCTCAGACACGAATATGTTCAAAGGACCGATCTCCATAAAGAATCCATTCTTGTTCACATTAGTGACAACTCCATCAACGACTTCATTCTTGAATGGTTTGAGTAGAAGAGCGGTATACGGTATTCGGAATTCAGCAAAACCTGTAGCTGGGACTAGGACACCAGCGCCTATTTCGTGTATCTCCTGTACCATGATGATGTAGCCATATCGACCAGAGCAGGTTCCTTCTACTTGTTCTTTCAGTTGTTTCTCAATCGAGACTTTGAGCTCACCCCGAAAGTCCTTTGGATGTATGTGGAGTGTATGAGACATGGTTCGCTGTGGAGAGTATGCAGAGAGTGTTAATTTGATGATGTGTAATGGAATGCAATGACTGATGTGGTGATTGAGGACAAAGGCATGATAACCCCACGCAATCCCTGCAAACTACCAAACATCGAGTTTTTACCAGTATAAACATGGCGAGAGGCGGTCCGCGCTTGAATTCAATCCAATAGCGTATAATCCAAGGATATTAAATTAGGATGCGCTGTAATCTAACTATAATTCTCCCTCCCCTTGCTTCGTCTGGCGTAGATGAGAATTGGTCGTTGATGTTGGGGCAATCAATCCTGGTACGGTCTAGTATAGTGGTGCCTGATGATTACTAGAATACGATAGATATTCCATGCGTAGCGAAATTTACAATGTCCTCGTGGACCAGATTGTTAACCTAATGCACATAGACACCATTGAGCATTTTGCAAATGAAAAATGTAGACTGCGTGCAAAGAGAAAGTGTCTACTTGGACTCACAGACTAGTTGGTACTAAACTATCTTTCAATGCTAAATGGTCGACTAGAATTATTATTTACGGATGCGTTGATGCCATCACTCCTCGTATCCGCGCAGTTGCAAAAAACGTAGAAAACGTGAAATCTGCGTTCAAGGGCATCTGTCAAGTTTGGAAACTGGTTGATAGCTTGCATCTCTGTATAAAATCGCATCTTTTGGAATCGACCAAGTGTCAACTATTATGGATTTGTTGAAGGACTTCTTTATTGGAAGCCATCAGAAGGCACGTCAAGCATGTAAAATGAACCATTCGCTTGATATTATCAATCATTTTATACGGGTTTTGAACTCAAAATGACTATTGCTTGAGTCTCTTTTTCCGTCTTTCTACAGGACTTGGTCAAACATCACAAACATGAGACAGCGAGCCCAGCACCAAAACATCATCAATATCCCACTCCAGTACCAGTTACAGTCCATCCAAATGTACAAGAAGCATGGCAGGAAGCTGGTGAATCTATCGAAAGTGCTGCAGACATCACAAAGAAACGTGCTGTAAAAGCTATTCGTCGTGGTATCCCTGCGGTTGAAGCTGCTGTCTTGCAGGGTATCCGTGAAGGTGCACTTGTTGGACAACAAGCTACATATCAAGCTAGAGAAGGTGCTCATTATGCGGTAGACTATGTCGCTGATGAAGCTCATAGTCTCCACGAGGGTATCAAACATGGAGCTGAAATTGCTGCAGACTATGTCGCAGATGAAGCTCATACTCTGAAACATGGTGTTGAACATGTCGCAGAGAACGTCAAGGATAGTTTTGAACATGTTGCAGAGAACGTCAAGGATGGTGCTGCAAAAGTCACCGATAGTGTCAAACGCGGCATGAAATCCGCACTCGGCACTGAACAACACGTCGTCCATGAGCTTAAAGAAGAGCTCAAACACGAAACTGCCACGATATACGACACCATATCACGCTTCTTCTCCCGGGAGACTTGGTTTCCACCACGAAAGCCGAGTGTAAAAGTGAAGCCGTCTGGTAAACTTCCTACTACCGGTACTCCTTCGCTTTCTCGTCCCGATGTCACAGTTGAACGATATGGACAATGGCAAGGCATTAATCAACAAATGTCTGAACATATCTATGTCAATGAACCACGAATGATGATTCATCGAGAAGCTACAGTCAATATTATGCCGAATACAGGCAGTCTTAATAGAGGTGGTGCTGGTAGTGTCATTACTGCTGCCCCTGCTCCTGTCTCTGATGCTGATATAATATCAGGTTCCCCAACTGCTTCGGTCACGCCTGAAGCTGCTCAAGTTCGTATTGGTTTGTCATCAGCAGTCTATGGTCTTTTACTCATTGTGGCCTACTTTGTATTGTCAAAGTGAGTGTGTGGCTTCACACGAAGCATGCGGTCGTCGTATGGTGCAGCTTTTTTGGCTCTCGCATTTATTGCGATTCCCTCTGTAGACGTGTATGGAATCATCGACGAGCTACAGGAGTATTCGTAGGTGATGGATCATACGAAATGGCTCGTCAAGCCATGAAGATCGAGTCACAACGAAGTACTCCTCCTACTGCTAATACAACAACAACTGAAAAGCACAACAACTCGCCACCTGGTACTCCTTTATACAGTAGTAGTCCATCTCGTGCTTCTACAAGTGCTGCTTCTATTGCGATGCCTGTTAATGGAGGTAAGCAATTTGAAAGTTTGCTGTGTGCGTAAAAACAGTCTTCTTGTTTTCCTTCTTGTTTTTTCAGTCTTATCACGATGTAGAAACCTTCACCATATGCGAATAATGAACAAGGATGTCCGTTACTTGAAGCACGCTTACTGATAACTTTTCCCCAAATTTTAACAAACCTAGCCAAGGACAGACAACACTTTCGTCACCTAGCAGCTCTTCGACGCTCAATCGATACAGTATCCATCTTTGCATCGAACGCAATTATCATTCAACTTTTGATCTTGGTACTGGATGTACTACAGGCTCCCGGGTATCTCATGCATGGCATTGGGTGTTTTGGATGTCTGGCACTTGCTATAGGTGAGGAAAGGGGGAAAAATCGTACAAGCACGACCGATGTTATACAAACTGATCACCTCAGTTTCCCATGATCATTTCACGTTTAGGCTGGTTTGATGATACTGATGCACGAGTAGCATCCACGTCTCTTGTTGTCCTGACTGTTGGTGTTGGAGTGGTCTGGAGTGTCATGTTTTTGACGGGTGGTATTGATTTCACTCTTGTGAAACTTGTATCGCGTGAGTTGTGAAAGTCTGTTCTTTTGTATATGTTGCTGTAGGGTAAATCTTGAATAGATGCTTCTCATGCTCGTAACATGGTTGTAAATGAAGTCGTCTTGGAAATGGTCCGACACGCACGTTGTATTGGCACATTTTGAGCATGTCTCAGTGAACGTCAAGGTTGTCAGGGATGGTGCTGAATTGGTGCACAGAAGGTCGACGACGGTGTTGTGGCACGTTTTGCTGAAATACGAACTCAAACATGAGACCGTCAATGGCAACACACGGTTTCCACCGCAAACCCACGGTACAAGCGCGAAGAGACTAGGGAAAAGTCCTGCTGCTGCTACCTCGTTTCCACCTTGCTAGAAGTCGATATCACAATTGAAGGTATGGACAATGGGAAGGCATCCGTCAATTGGTGCCTGAACATGTCTGCGTTAGTGAGCCACGAATAGTGATTCATCAACAAGCTAACGCCATTGCCATGCCGAGTACAGGGAGGAGTACAAAAATTGTGGTGGTACTAATGTTCCCAGCTCCTATATCATCATCAGCAACTTCCTCAAGCCTCTCTGTGGTTTATCTGTAAGTCTCAACGAATTGCGTCCGTTGCAACAAAATCGCAAACCAAGCCGACATTTGATCACTCTATAACTCTTTATTTGTTACTACTGTCTTTACTCCTCATCCATCTCACTGTTATCTTGCTCATCTTCGTCTTCATCCCTCTCTGAATCATCATTGTCATCATTGTGCTCCTTCAGTTGCATCTCATCTGCAGCCTGTTCATGATCAACTTGACTAGCTTCTTCCCGCTCCTCGTCTTTTAGCTTCTTGCACATATGGTTGTACTTCTTTATATGTGCCATATTTGACCTGGAGCGGCACTCTCGACCGTACCAACAATCCCTTCTCTTTAGCAATGTTGGCGGGAGAAGATTCTGATGTTGCTCGTAGTACTTTTGCAGGAATATAGACAGAACTCCGTTTGCACAGTTAGTGCATACTTTTGAGTTCCTTTGGAGCTTTGTAACTGGTTGCCACTGTACCACTGTAGATTCAAAGTGGGTTGGAGAACTTTCGTGAGTTTCACTATCACAATACATTCACAGAGAGTCAACGATATCTCAAGTAACTTACGATAAGCTTGTGGTTCCAAAATGACAGATTCCAATTGCTCATCAAAGAGCTTATTCAATACATCACCTCGATGAGCCATGAGGGTATCGACCAAGAATGAATCATACGTATTCAACGACTCGGTTGGTATAGATTCAAATCGTTTCCTGTGTTCCTCGAATGGAACTACATCGTTGGGCTTGCATTTGCAGCAAAGGAAGCAGTATTGGGTGTTTCGCACCAATACCAGATACTGCATTTTAACTTGATCTTCGTCATATACAATATACTATACGAGAACGGAAAGAGGTTGGCTGTGAGACATCGAAAGCGCGTTACTCTACTAAAGGACCATACCTCATTGTACGTCAAGACTCGCTGCTTTTCCTTCCCATCCTTATCAACTCGTAATTTCTCTGCTATAACCGGTCCTTGCGGTACGGCAACACCAGTCTTGGAATAGAACAGTGTCTTGTTGACACTGGGACCTTCTTTTCCCAATCCTTTCGTCGAGCTGAATCCATCAGGAGCTCGGGTCAAGAACTCGGATTCTTCGAGTTCATACGATTCTCCTAATGCTACATCTGCCAGAAGTAAACCACCATATGCATCCGTCTTGCCATCCCAACGATTGTTCTGAGCATAACCGACCGCCTTACAGAAGACGTCCGCGCAATAGATTCCTTTGCCAAACATGTAGCCTGATACAGCACTAGAGATGTTGATAGTAACGTGAGTGTATAATTGACGCTTCGCTCACCAAGGGATGCTCGATCTGGTTACCTTTCTACTGGAGCAACTCGTAGTCCCTGAGACAACATTCCAATGAAATTACCCATTCCACTACCATGCCACAGCAACTTCCTTCCACCAACATCCCTAAATCTTTCCTCTTCATCTTTTCGTGTAGTTTTGAAGGCACCGACCAAATCGTAAGGTCCGAGTCCCTGAGATGTGGTCAAGATATAATCGTTGATGAGTTTGAATTCCTCGGCTGTGGATTCAACGGGCGTTAAGCGATTCTTCAGTGCAGAATAAACATAATCAAGTGGGTTGATTTCGGTAGCCTTGTGGCTAGCTGCCAAAAGTATTGTCACAGCCGAATCAAGGAATCGGAGTGCATTCACCTACATGAACAGGAATAAGTAGGAAGTAGATTGCATGTTTGTTGGCTTTGCAGAAAACTTGCATTCTGGAACTCCTTTGTCAACCTAGCAAGGAAAAATATATAATTTTAGTTACAAGACCTTCAGAAGCGACTCCGACAACTTACGTAGGCATGTCAAGAATAGGCTTAATACCATATCCATTATCAGCAGCAGAGGGAACAAGCCGATAATACTCATTACTGAGTTCGACAATCGTATACTTGATCTCTTTCATGACCTTGACATCAGGCAAACTTGACTTTTTCCTCAGCTCCTCCATTCTGCGTATCTCGGTGGCAATGAGAGTCAGCTTTTCATAACCACTTTGAGCTACTTTGTGGTCAATGTTTCCCAAAGGAATGCTGGTTGATATATCAGCAGCGATTCGATTCAGAGATCCAACGTCAGTAAATATTTTCAAGATATCTTGTAATGCTGGATGCAGTTTTGATGGAGGAGTCTTGGACCAGTCGAAGGGTTTGAGATCAATCTTTTTACGTTCGACGGTTCGTACTACTTGATATTTCCCTGGACGGAAAGAATCGTCTGTATATCGGTCTTCCCAAACTATGCCGGCCTTGGATTTGAAGACCTGAATTTGAAGATGGTGATGCTGAGAGTAGTTCTCATGACAAACTATGAAAGAAACTATTCACCTTCTTAAACTCTTTGATGCACTCTTCACGAGTTTCATACGGTGTTCGTTGAAACATCCCAGTCTCGCCTTGAAGAATTAGATAATGAATAAGCCCTTGAGACGTGAAAATCCAAAAACGAAAGCTCACCAATTCCTCCCCATCTGGTCCAAAGCAAGTAGATATCCTGTGCTCGATTATTGATGACACTACATTTATAAAACACATTCATTCCAAAGTGCCCACGTTCCACATCCGTCTTTGTCATCACAATATCGTACGGGCCCTCCAGTTCAGTTTCATTCTCGTAGACGACTTCGGCAGTGTCAGCAGTGAGCTGCAAGTTACTGTCCAGAGCGACTTTCCGTTTGGCAGCAGGTATATATTCAGGATTCTCAGCGAGAAGTTTCCTTTCTTCTTCCAAAGCTTCTTCGTCAGCGATGCGCTCCAATTCTCTTCTACCGAGCTCAGCGTCACCGAATACATCTGGACCATCAGGAATATCCACATGAGACATGTCTTCTCCTACTAATTCCGGCAACATGTCTTCTGGTAGTGCTGGGGGTGGATTGCCTTGTCGTTCGAATAGCAAGTGCTCGTCCCATATTCTTGACGAAGCGTGAAGACGAGCATAGTCTGAAGGCAGCCAGCCATAATTATCTTCCTTTTGTCCAGCCCTTGGACCAGCCTTGGCCATGACAAGTTTTAGCATCTCGACATTCTCATACGACAAGATCTTTCGTGGTTGTACTATATGATGGAAGACATCACGACCGTGGATATCCGTCTTGGTCAAATCTACTACATGTTGACTTTTTTCAAGGAGAGTAGTCAGAATATTTATACTGTTGATGGCTACACATTTCATTACAGATGTCAGACGATTCGGATTGGCTACTGCACTCGACAAGAAATTCGGATTGGCTCCTACTGCGAGTAAGGAAGCTACAGTAGCTCCATCGCCCTTGTCAATGAAGATGTCTAGCGGTCTCATTCCGGTTTGCTGGTCCATAATATTTGGATCTGGTCGTGCAGCATAAAATTCCTAAAGCGGGGAGCAATCAATCAATTTCAACCATAAGAAAATCGAGACTGATGCTTACAGCTTTCAGATCAGGCATCTTATTTTCGAGTAGAATCGTTTGGAATGCCGTTCGTTTAGATTTGGGATCAGTGGCGTTTACATCGGCGCCCTTCTTGAGCACAGCCTGAAAAAGGACCAAATTGTTAAAAATGATGACACGTTTGAATGCTGCAAAATCGAAATGCTTCAAACCTCGACTTACCTGGACACGACGTTGGTCATTTCGTACAAGCAGAGTCTGAAGCAGAGTCCGATGACTCAAAGGGTGAACCACGTCTGCATTGGCACCATGTTCCAACAGTACATCAAATATGGATTTCTTATCCTTTTCAGCCTGAGGTTGGAAGGCAGTATGAAGAATAGGATGCATAATGGCAGATTTCTTGACAACTTTGTTGTCCTTGTCCGTTTCTTCCCATTCTACAAGCGATGTTTCATTAAGCGGTGCTTTCGCCTTGGCAAGCGCGACCAATACGTCTTCAAGTTGCTGGGTAACGGCCTTCATGACAGCAGTTACGTGACCGTGGTCTCCATCAAGATCACAAGGCGCTGATTTGTTTAACAGAGCTTGGACAAACTTGACTTCCTTTGTATCTACAGCCAATCTTATAGCAGATGGGACTTTGGCGACATCAGATTCGTTGACATTGGCACCTGCTGCTAATAGAGCCTCTACGATCTTGAAATTGCCAGCGGCTAGAGCATATGTCAATGGGCTGTTTCCTGTACTGTCGACTCCATTGGGAGAAACATCATGGGCAAGTAGCCATAATGCTAATGCTTGATGTCCATTTTTGGCGGCATAGTGAATCGGTCTTCGCGAGTGTGCATCCATGTCATCAAAGGTAACATGTGGAGAAATAATATCACATATTTCGGCTCCATAATCCTCTGAAGCTACACGATCAGCAGGTGCGTAGTCGACAAGAATGTGGAATAGATTTTGACTATGTTCATTCGTCGCCGTTAATGATATTGGTAACGCTTTGCCGATTTGCAGCAAGGCTAGATGAAACTTTCCTAGAGTTGGATTGATGGGGATTGTGAGTATTTTGTAATGCCAAACAAAAAAAAAAAACTCTAACATGTATGCTCACCGGCTGATAACTCGTCATGAATCGCACTGAGCAATGGCAAACCCAGCTCCACAATCAAGAAGGACATGCTCATGAAGCTTTTAGACAAGCTGTATCTGAAGATGGAAAGCTTTTCACCAGATGGAAGGCTCATCATTCCTACGATTTAGATGAGAACACAATGAGCATTCGAAGCTCATCAAACACTCTACCAACGCAGTCACTTACGATGCACATTTGCACCTCGATTTGCTAGCATGACTGAATAGTCCAAATGATTGAAAAGAAGTCCAATTTCGAGTGCCGACTGGTTTTCTGAGTCGGCAACATCAAGCCTGGCCTTGCGATCAAGCAAGTACGAGGTAGATGTGAATGCTCCCAGTCGAGCAGAATAATGAAGTGGTGTACGACCAAAACTACAGAGAAACAAAACGTCAAATCAAATCTACCAGGCAAAATGAAGACTGATTGCATACCCGTCCTGTGCATCCACGTTGATATTGGGCAAGTCGACTAGATACGACACAATCTCGATGGGATCGCCTTTAACGATATCTTTAGGCTCTTCCCATTTTTCATGACAATACAATGGACCCAAGTCTCGTTCATCGACTGGTTCTTCGACGACGACTCCATTCTTGGCTGCTTCTCTTGCTTCTGCATCAGCCATGCCCTTAGCATGACCATCGACAAACCAAGCAGATACTTCTTTGTCAGTAATGTCAAACTTTTCCAACGTCTCTTTGGTTTTGCTCTCTCTTTCTTTACGTTTAGCGACTCTAGCATTGTACTCGTCATATTTCTTCTTTGCGTTCAGTGATGTCGCTGTTAACGGAGTAAAGCCGAGATCAAAAAATGCGATATGGAGAGGTGTGCGTCCTTGCGAATCTATAGCATTTACGTTTGCACCGTGTTGAATCAACAATCTCTCGACTCTGAGAGACGTATTGATTTCTGACTTGGATTTTTCTACTGCTAGATGTAGAGCGGTCGTTTTGGCCTGGAATGGAGAAATGTCAGAGAACGTAGACAACAAGCACAACAGCCCCGCTTGCAAGAACTTACGGGATCTTCAGCATGCACTGAAGCATGAGATCTCAAAAGAGCATCAACCACACGGTGATTTCCAATTTTCACAGCATGATGCAGGACCCAAACGCCATCAGAATCTTTTACATTGACTTCGACATTTCGTGGACCACCCAAGAGCAGACGGACGCAATCTAAAGAATTGGCTTGGATAGCTTCCATCAAAGCAGTGCGTCCAGTTTTCTCTGAGACTATGTTTGGATTACCACCAATATTTACCAGTGCCTTGACGACATCTGCCATTCCGTGTTGACAAGCCAACGTGATGGCGCTTAGACTGTTCTTGTTTACTGCATCGATATTCAACGCGATAGGATCGTCTTCAGACGCAGCGATAACCATAGAAGCCATTTTGCTGACCCCTGAACTACAAGCCAGATGAAGAGCAGTGTTTCCATCATGGTTTTGTTGAGCTAGATCAACTTTACGACTTAAAATCACTTGGAGGATTTCTTCAGATCCAGATTCTATAGCCCTCATAGCAGCCGAGAATCCATTGTCAGTAACTATATTGGTGTCTGCACCAGCATCAACCAACATGCGAGTTACTACTACATCTTTCGAGATTACGGCATGTAGCAAGGCTGGTATTTTATCTTTTCCAGCTTTATCCAACCCGGTCGATGTCTTTACATTCGACACCAGCTTCAACATCAGTGGTCCACGATGCTGACGGCAAACCACAAGAAGAGGCGTTTCGCCTGCTTCATTTGATACCGCTGGATCAGCCGAAGCTGCTAGTAAAGCATCTATAGTCTTTTCAGCTAGATCACGAGCCGGCAAAGCTCCAAATCTAAACTTTTTGGCAACGACGGCCTCTTCATCTCGAATCTTTTCAGGCTCAATCGTGCTGACAGCCAGCAGCAATGCTGAAGATTTAGTAGTATCCGCTGGCACGTCTGGATCACAACCATGGCGGGTCAAGAACTCGACAAGCTGATATCCGTAATGTTTTGAAGCTATATGAATGGCAGCAAATCCAGTATAGATTGGTTTGGGAGTGCTTTTAGGCTTCTTCTCAAAACCTTTGGGCAACTTGACTGTGGTGCTCAAGTCTAATCTACAGTAGGCCAAGATTGGTCCTACTAGATCACAGAATATGTCGTATATCGGATTACAATCAATGATTTTGGGTGGTGCGGTCTCATCTTCAACAGGTAGCGGCTACAAATTATGAGATGTTGTCAGCTGAAGAGAAAACTGTAATGTTAGTTTTCAATGGTTGGCTTACAGTCTTATCCCACCACGGCCGTTGGACTGGCCTAGCCTTGACTCGATACTTTTCCTTCATGGTTTCAATATTTGACGATATTTGCATGACAGCTGTTTTCACACCCAGCAAGATTGGCGTATATCCATTGTCGTCGACTTGAGCAGCCTATTAAACAACACATATATCAGCCACCTAAGCCACCAAGAATTCTGAATGCTCATAATCAAACGCTCATACTCACCAAATCTCTAAGCTGAGCAACAGGGAAAGTCTGAATCACAATCCAAATTTCCTTCATTACCGCTACAAGCCGCTCTCTCTCCACGGCGTCATTTTCAAATTCTCGAACTGAGGCACTGATGACACCAGCTTCCTTCAAGTAATGATGCAGGATGTTCTGGTTTGCCCCAAACGGCACCGTGATATCGGCTTTATGGTTGAGCAAGTATAGAGCAATAGTGTGGTTTCCAGATGACAAAGCAAGATGCAGCGCACTCTTCCGATCTTTGCTCAGATGGTTTACATTGCAACCTAGGATTATAAATTTGTTAGTGTTCTGAGTTCTACTTAGAACCGAACACAGTAAAATAAACCTCGTTGGAGCAGTAGTTCAGCCAGATGTACAAACGTCTCCCTCAAATCCGCATTCTTGAAATACGTTTGCTCTGTCTCTGGCTCTTCCATACTTGCATCAGGTTCCTTCATCGTAGTATTCTCGTCACCATTCTCTTCATCATCATCATCGTGGTCGTCTTCGTTGTCGTCCTCATCATCATCTGAGCCTCTGTAACGACTCGGCTTGGAGGCTCTCGCGACCTTGGTTGTGCTTGTAGGTTTGAGACTGGCTTCGTCGATACTATGGTCTGACATGGATGCCAGAAAATGGAGGGCCGATTCACCATCAGGTGTCAGCAGATTCGGGTTGGCGTTACGTTCTACGAGTAGTTCGACCTTGCGGACTACACGGCGAGCTTCGTAGTGATTTGTTAGGTTGGCCTTCATTGCTGTGTGAAGCATGGTACAGCCTATGATTTCTCAAGAGTTCGCGTAAGAAGATTGAAATCAGAGTTTTTCTTAACACTAGGGGAGGCATGCCTTGATTATCCTTGAAATTCACGTCAACGGCCTTGGAATTCAGGAAATACTCTACGATTTTCATGTGTCCCTTGGCATCAGCTAAAAAAAGCATATTTGGCAGCACTATCAGTAATCGTTGCTGTGATTCGAACTTTTAAGTCCTTACCAGCAGCGAGAGGTACAAGCTTCCAACTATTTTCTGCATTCACATCCGCCCCAGCATACTCTACTAGTAGGCGAACCATTCGAATCCAACCATACGCTGCTGCATAATGCAAAGCCGTATTCTTGGACGTATCTTGAGCATTCGGATCAACACCGTTCTGTATACAAAACACAGCAATGTCGTAATGTCCATTCTTAGCTGCCAAGTGCAGAGCAGTTCGACGTGACCGGTCCACGTCATGTAAACTCGAGCCGTTCTCAGACAAGAATTTAACTACATCAAGATGACCGCGCATACAAGCTTCTAAGAGTGGAGTGCGCTTGTTTTCCTTGTCGACAGGTGCAATCTCAGCCCCGTGGTCTAACAACTGTTGGATACACGCGAGGTTTCCGTAATGAGCAGCAAAGTGTATGTATGTGAGCTTCATAGATGTGAAGGGGTCATTGATGTAATCCTTTACTGGCACATTTCTAGCAATGCGGAAGAATTGAGTATACAAATAGTAAACGTGATATTATAGTATGCTGAGCCAAACCTTAGTGCACTGAGAATCAACGGAATGTTATCCGGGCGTCCATAGCGACAAGCCAATGCCAATGGTGTAATTTTCGTCAGATCGGGAGACTCACAATCAACACCTTTTGAGATTAGAAACTTGAGCGCCTCCGTAGATTTACTACCAGCGGCAAAGTGTGCTACAGATCTTCCAAGATCATCCACATGGGCTGTCTCAGCTGGCGTCAAGAGACTAAACAGCTTCTGCAAAAAGAAGGTATCTGGATTTGCAGCACTGAAGTGATATGGAGATACGGAAAAGTTTCCTGCGGCCTTCTTTAGCACATTACGACGGTGGATGCTGTCAATCGCCGAATGGTCTGTGCCGAGTACATGGCCATGATATTCGTTAAAGCCGTATCCGATACCGAGAAGTTTGACCAAATACGCGGTTATATCTATGTTTCCACTAGCAGCTGATTCATGTGGACCCCACATTTGTACACATACTTTGATTTGGGGACTGGTCAGCATCTATCAAGTGAAACAGTTACCAATGCTGCGTCAAGACGGTTCTTTTAATGCGAAAACTTACCAAATAGTCAATCATCTCAGGGGTAATACTACCATGACGCATGGCATCCTGAAACGCCTGCTCTTCAGGCCTAAACCGTGACCAAGCACGCTGCTTCGGATGCAATATATCGTATGGATCTTTATCCATCCGTCTATAAAACGCATCATTGCCTTCACGTCCACCACGAGATGCCTTTACAGTTCGAATGCCTCTCCCATAAGTTCTATGAGAAACCTGGCCGACTGTCGAGACACTATAGTAATTCGACGGTGGCTCTACTCGTTTCCCTTGCTGTCGTTTGGCGGGATCCATAAGGGCAGCAGCCGCTGCTAAATCATTCTTGACCATGGCGCTTCTGAGCGCGTTTAGATGGGGGCAGTCAGCTCGTCCAGACCATTCAAAGCCAGCCACGTCTGATAAAGAGTTGACACAGGCATCCAGTAGGACTGTGTCATTTGTTTCTATAGCCCGAGTATACTCTTTGGTTGAGCATATCATACAGCACGCGGTATCGGGCTGGTGTGGATGTCTTTCGTCATATTCAGCTCCACGCTACATTATAAAAAAATCAGCGATGTGAAACTGAAACCCAAACGGAACAGCCTGCAACGCACCATATTAGGCAACTTTGCCTTCCCACGAGCCTTAACACGCTGCTCAATTGCAGCCTTATCCTCCTTCTTAACTCTAGGAGCGCGAGCAGCAGCCTTCTTCTCCTTGGGGATAGACGGCACTCGATTCAACGAAGCAGGCATGGCCGCCTCATCACCACCGTCCTCATTCTCCACACGTCGTTTCTTACGAGTTGCAGAGCCATCTGGCCCTTTACCCTTCGATCTCTTGTTGGACGACCCAGCTGGAATATAGTCATCATCGTCCTCTGCAGACTCTACCTCGACTTCGATTATATCGTCGTCTTCAATGATAGAGTATTTCCGGGTAACGACAGGACGACGACGAGGTGGGGTAGCCATTTCTACATCCTCCCGTTCGAATTCTTCGATGAGGTCCTTTTCGGTATCGGCTGCATCAAACCACTCGTTCTCTTCATCGCCGTATCCTGCGAATTTTACATAGTACATGCGCTTGCCCTGAGAAAAAGGATAAGACGCGTCAGCATCAAGTAGGATCACAAACAACTGTGTCATAGCTTACCTTGACGAGTTTAGTAGCAACGATCTTTTCCGCAAAGATCTCAGGCTCTTCTTCCTCTTCGTCCTCTTGCAGATTCTCTTCATCGTCAACCGGCTCTTCGTGTAGTTCACGCTCTTCTTCTTCCTCTTCGTCGATAATCTCGACGGAAGGTTGTTTTGTCCTTCGTGTTCGTGTTCGTGGTTGTGCTTGTTGCACGGTAACTTCAGCCTCATCATCTTCAATAACAATCACTGGAAGGCCAGCTTCAGAGGGATGTTTAAATGGGCTAGATGCAACACTTTTACCTACATATACATTTGAGTCAGTTGTCAAACGTCGGAGTTGGAAATACAAACCAAACAACTACGTACCACGAGTAGTAACGGTTTTCTTGACACTTGCACCCCCATTCCGTGTATTTCTACCTCTATCAGGTGATGCGACATTGCTCCTTGACGAGCTTGCTCTTGATTTCGTTGGCGTCACAGAAACCAAGGGTGCGTTGGATGAAGTTGCTTGACCAGTAGATGAACGCGTCTAACCAAAAGAGGAATTTAGTTGAGAAGTACTGAGATGCAGCGAATATGCACGAAATTATTGCTCGTACAGATGCTCTTCCACGCCTAGTCGCCGTTGTAACACTGGCCTGCTTTTTTGGAAATTGAATTTGATAGTGCGTTGTTAGGTGCATGCATTCGTTTGCATCAATCAAGCGCGTCAGTTTACCTCAATAGGGAGTCTCCCCATCTCCTTCTACACTTGGTTGTAGGGGTCCAGTTGCTGTTGTTGTGTGTGCGATGTGTTGTATTTTGCAAGCAACACAGCCTCTTTGTTCCGCCTCAATCAGTAATTGACGTATTTTCTGTACAAGTCGTGATATCTTGTCTAGAGCGATCGCTACTGTGTACTCTCAGAAATCTCGTGTTTTAAGTTGCTTCGAGCAATAGCAACACATTGAACAACACAGCTTGAAAATTTTCAGGCTAATTTTATGTATGAATACAAGAATTGTGACAAAAGTTTACGTTTCGATGAGGCCATACAGTAACATCCCAGTCTTACGGCGACTGTGTTGTTGTCGTCTCCTTCAACTCAAGAAACTTGATGGTTCTCTCGTTGTTTGGAGTCAGTTTGGCATAGTGTAATGCCGTCTTGCCTCTCTTGTTCTTCACGTGGACATCCGCTTTTCCACGTTCAACCTACATGTGGAACAGTGGATCAGCACACAGTCGACTTTGAAATGTTGGAATGAAAAAGGACTTTACCAAGAGCTCCACCAGAGTAAAGTCGGCATTTCCAGCCGCTAAATGCAATGCCGTATTCCCAGATTGTCTAGCCTGCTTGTTGACAAAGGCAGCGACATTGTCCGGTGGCAAATGATCAATCTATCCAGGCCAGCAGTCAGTTTGTTGGGCTCACGTTTTCCAGCCTTCGACGGCGCTACTAGAACTTACCAATAACGTAGCCACCTCAGAATTATCCGCCTTACGAGCAGCAGAATGCAATGCCGTCCCCTCCGAGTTTTCAACAGTGATATCCGCACCAGCGTCCAACAGCACCTGGATAATCCCGACATATCCCTCGAACGCAGCTTTGAACAAGACCTTTTCTTGCATCTCACGGGCTTTTTCAGGAGCAAAGTCTGGTATCACTGGAGCATCTCCAAGCAACAGGATTTGATCATTGCTTGGCTGAATTGTAGGTGAAGAAGGATCTTCTACTCCAACGTCCACGGTTAATAATCCTATATTCAAGTGTTTGGGATTAAAGTCTACAATCCTGTGTGTGTGAACAATTGTTAGGAAGTTTGAAATGAGCTGGAGAAAGTGCAGCATACTCAACCTGTAAGCGAGTACAATGGCATCTTGTGGCGCCGTGACACCGCCAGGCAGTATAGGCGGCATATTGAAAAACTCGGAGATATCCCGTATGGCCAATTCCACTTCAGCAGAATCCGAAAACAGCGACAGCGCTTCTACTACATGTGGCGTAACACTACCGTTTCGTGGTAACCGATCTATTCCAGCACGTCTAGCATACCATGCAACATCAACCTCCACAGCACTCTCGCCCTCGACCCCATATCTCACCATTGATTTCCAGGTATCAACAAAGCTCTCCTGATGTGTTGACAGCAAGAGTCCAGACATGTCGTCGTCTCGACTACATTTACCAATATATCTCCAGTCTGATTCTAACGGTACCGTCATCGTGTCCTGTCCATGAAGCCAAATATATAGCGATCGACGAGCTGCGAGGTACCTTAGAGCTGGTGGGAAATCTTCAAACGAGATTTTCAGCTCTCCGTTTTCAAACTGAGGCGAAAAGTTTGGAGCTAGGAGGTGTCGTAAATCGCAGACTATGATTGTAAAGTAGCTCCAGAACTGGATTATGTCACCGGTGGTGGCTTCTGCGTCATAGAAATTGGTTGTGAAGAGACGTTGGAGGACTGGAGCTTGTGCCATTTCAAGCAAGCCGTCGAGTGTGTATTCCTCGAAACGTTTCAGCTTTCGTTCTACTTCTTCGATGTGTTCTTCATCCGCCTGTTTGACATATTTACTTAGTGTCTACAATGATACAAAGCAAGACCAAATCCCCCAAGCAACGTACCTTGACTGAATCCTTGAAACATAAAGCCCTGAATGTGGATGATATGGTATATACTAACGATGCTGTCCACGACAGTGTTGGGATATCGGATGTGGCCAATACTGCCTGCAGTAAAGCCAATGTCTTTTGCCGTAATGACTCGGCGACGGATTCTAGCCGTTCGAATTCACGGCGTCGACTCTGACTCGCCGAATCTAGCTCTCCAAATCGAGCTACATCCTTGGAAAAATCTCGGGCACCCACAACAAGCTCTCCGACACCCCAATTGAATTGTTTCGTGACGACTTGTTGAATGTCTCCAAGCACGGTCTTTACGGTTTCTATATGCAGATAACATGTAAGTCTGGATTGTACGTGATTGTTTTGTATATGCTCAACTTACGAAGCTCAGCATTAATCTGCGAGATCTGAGTGATAACCTCGGATATCTGCTTGGTTATCGTAATTTTGTTTTCAATAATCACAGCTTCCAGATGTCCGAGTCCTTTAGCAATATTCTGACTCGCTGGGCCGAGCTCTCGTTGAACTTGCATCAGCAAGAGATTGTTTCTCATGGCGAGTTCCAGATTGGCTGAGCTAACTACCAAGCTAGAAAGACCAGAGAAACTGGATGGGCTCGCTAAAGAGTCTTTAACAACCACAGCCCCGCTACCAGTGTAAGGCACTAGACTATTATTCGACGTGCCGAATGACTGTGATTTTGGCACAAGACGTATTAAACCACCATTGGAAGACACGACAGCCAATTGTGTGCCCTGTGCTCTTTCCTTGTCTAGCGCTCTATGAGGCCGCTCTGAATTCGTGGCCGGGTTTGCGACTGCGGCATAGTAAGACCACGCCCATCTGGCATAGTCTTTAGCGGAATGGTGGACCTTGAGCACTGGTATATCTTTTATATCCTTGGATGTTGCTACTACTCGAGGCAGATCGTCCACAATCTCATACGAGATTGTTTCGACGTTTATCCGCCAGATTTTACCGATGGGCCTGAGCTTTGCTTGACGTCCAAGGAATGTCTCTGAATCTATGGCTGGAACTGCATCGTCGGTTCTTACAAGAGCGACTGTGCCGGGGATAAAGTATCTGATTGGGGAAATCGCGATAGAGCCGGCTGTAATCAATTCCACTACAAGATTTTGCGCATATTGGTTAGCTTCACCGGCATTTGCGAGCACGCAGAAGGCATTACCTGAAACATTGGGACTCTTGTTAAGTTTGCTGAGTAAATCCTGGTAGGTCAGACTTGCGACAGCACCACCCTCAGAGTGACCACAGAATACAATATACAGCTTATCATTCAACTTTTGAAGATCAGAGTGGAAACGTTCCTGCACCCAAGTTGTAAAAATGTTCGCAAAGAACTTCAAAGTCCAGTGGAAGCGACCCATTCGAGCCTAGTAAAGTAACAAGGATCTGAGCAATGGTCGAATGCCAAACAACAATTGCGCATTAGCTTACAGGTGTAAGACTTGCGACCCAACTGCTTTCATCTGCAGCAGCTCTTGCGACGAAAAACACCCAAGTTTCCGCATTGTGTGGCACCTTTACGGATACCATTGAGAATCTCGAGTAGAAATCGTGTTCGGGTGAGCGATGCGTGACTTTGATACCCCATTGTGGTGCTGATGTGGCAGGGAAGTGTGTCACTAAATCTTGTCCTAGCACTTGCGCAAGCAGCTCAGGAGATTGCAGATAAGCATTGATATATAGATCACTAGCAAGCTGGCTGGCGATTGCAATCCGTAAGAGGTTGTCGTTGTCGTTGGTCATTATATGACTGTAATAGTGTTTGGATTGTGATGATATCTAGCTCTACTTTCAACGTGGATGACAGTCTAGCGGTTCCTGAGCTGGATAATAAGGTCTAAAGCAAGGAACGCGTAGTCCACGATGTCTGAAGCAGCGAGCAAGTGTGTCCTTTACACTCCGATCAACAAAGAGGCTGGTTGACTGGAGCTGAAGAGATACACGAAAGACATCTTGCAGGTTGATTATTGGTTGATCTGAAATATTTACGCGTCCTGACGCGTCCTTGTGATCCTCATAGATGTTGCCGACGAACCGAATGGCTGGTTACTGTTGATTTGGCCGACGAGCTTGTCCTTGTTCCGTTTGCAGATGAACAGGCCTTGAATGGCAAGGATCAAGACCAGACGTATCTATAGGCTTTAATATATAGTTGCCAGTACTGTTACATATTGTCTTTTAACCAAAGAATGGATCGGTAAGTGCGATTCGGCCCATTCAACAGTCAGCACGTTTTCAAGCTCATGAACAACATTCTTCCATTTACTAGCACACTAGTCACTTGGATAGCCGGACTTACCACGATTGGCACCATTGCCTTCGGCCTCTACTACATCGGGACTCCTGAAGATGCATCACTACCCCCAGATCCAGTCTTTATTCAAGAGCATTCAAAGATCATCAAACTACACCACAACATACGAATCGTATACAAGGCTCATAAACTAGGCCATGATGTGCCTCTGATTGTCTTTGTGCACGGACTGGGTGGCAATCTGCAGCAGTGGGACGAACAAATGATACACTTCAACGCTATGGCTCCCGTCTTGGGTATGATCCACTCGGGTTTCTTTACATTGATGGGAAATCCCTCTCTTGACGCCATTGTGCTTTAGGCATGGACTTGGTTGGACATGGACGATCTGAAAAGTGCACGAATCTACAGCACTACAAAACATCATATATCGCAGACGAAATAGTGCATTTGATCAAGTCGCATTATGGATCATACCAGAAATTCGTGTTTATTGGGCACTCGTACGGATGCTGCCTTCTTACATCGCTGCTCTCGAGGCATGAGGATATCAAGTCGAAAACACTGGCCGTATCCTTCATTGCACCGAAATACCAACTCACTGACAAGGATGTAAAGGCATTCAAACGAGCTATAGCCACGCCCTCGTTTTTAATAGATATAGTCAGGTGGTTTGACCGACGTGGTGGCATACACTCTCACTCTGTAGAAAGAGTATTGGCTTCAGGTAACGCCATGGAACGTGCACCGGCCTCTGTCGTAGACGTACTCACCCTCATTCGTGTACTAGGTGCATCTACCGAACTACGAGAACGTCAGCTACGATGGAATAAAGCCAACACAACAAGCACAGTCAAACGCTGTGCCGCGGGATTGGAATGGGTGACTGATGAAGACTATAAGGAACTCAGTCTCCCGCTGCTGCTGATTGTGGGTGAAGACGATCGTGTGACTCCCATAGACAATGTAGAGAAGCTGTATACCCTGATATCAAAAGTATCAAAGCTCTGCCCTGAGCCCTACGTTGTTCCTGCCACAGGGCATTCTGTCATGTGTGAGAAGGTGGATCAAGTGGCGGCGTTTATTAGGTACGTGGTTGTGTACATTGCAGGTGCTATGACTTCAGAGTATCTGATATTGAGCACTTTCTAGTGGATTCTTGGTTGACGAGTGCAAGATTGAGTCAATGAGTCTCAAGGATCAGATCCTAAGAGATCAGCGAGTAGCATTTGAGAAGTGGTCCCTCAAAAACTATGCCAAGTGGTTCAAAATCCAGAACGTTTCTGCTTTGGTTGGAAGATCGGTATACACAAAATGTTTTATATATGTATTTGAATCTTCTTGTACCAACACTCTCCATATCTTAGCGATTCAGAGGCATGAAAGTCCTCAAACAAGACGACGCCATACACACTCCGAAACGCCTCGCACAAGACTACCCACAAATCTGCGGCCTCATCGATATATCACTCGACGACCAGCCGCCATATGATATCGCAGACTTTGCAAACACTGGCATCGAATACATCAAACTACCAACAATATCAAAGATACCACCTGCCAAAGAAGAAGTCGCAGCCTTCATCAAAACCGCCCGAGCCTTTTGGAAACGTAAACCGACTTCAGAGTTGGGTGTACACTGCCACTATGGATTCAATCGCACGGGGTTTCTGATTGTGTCGTATCTGATTGAGGAGGACAAGTACAGCGTGAGTGACGCTATAGCTGCTTTTGCCGCTGCGAGACCTCCAGGCATCAAGGTATAGCTATACGTAATAGCTTCTAATCCAATTCTCAAACGCTCACAAGTCGTTCTCGTTAGCACCTGCACTTCAAAGACGCCCTCTACACACGATACGAGGCTCCATTAGCTCGTTTGCATCAACATACGCATCCTCATGTCATAGAAGCAGATACAGTGCTCGGGAGGGCGCTGTCTGACTTGGATTTATAAGGAGAGTTTGGGGTTACTGGGGCTGGTCGAGTTAGCAAATCATTTAGTTTTTAATTATATTACAGATAGTCATGTAGAGCTGCATTAGTTTAACAATGGTCATCATTATGAATGGAGATGGTTGTGGTTTGACATATTGTTATCGACTCAAGCGGTTGGTTTCTCTGGTTGGTGCGAATTATAGTCACAAATGAAGAGCTTTCTTTTGTGCCAGGATTTATCAAAGGCTTCAAGGGACTGAAGTCTAAAGATTGTTGCTTCTTTTCGTTTCGAGATTTCACGCCAATGTTGAAACGACGAAACGCCGATGTATGACATACAGCCGACGAAGGTTTCGCGTAGAGTCTCTGTGGTGCAGAAAAAAAGCACACATACATTCGCCAAATGTCTAAATGCTAACCTATGTCTAGTACTCTCATTTCACAAACCTAATCACAAATCTACAATCCCTCCCCACAACAAGTATACAACAACCAATATTCACATCTCATATACAAAGCGCATCTCAGTCGAAAAGTGCCTTTAAATCCTCAAGCGTCATTCGAGTATCTTCACCAGCAGTGACGGCACCAGCGATATTGGATTTGCGTTCTTGAATGGCGAGGATCTTTTCTTCAAGAGTTCCTAAAAGCGAAAAAAGGCGGTCAGCAAAGCTATGAATCCGATCAAACAGACTGGATGAGGCAATACCTCTAACAATGAACCGTCGGACTTCAACATTCCGAATCTGGCCAAAACGATGTACGCGGTCCATCGCTTGATCTTATGAAAACAGTTAGCTTGTAAGAACCAGAGCTTAAATTAAGTCAACACCATCAATTTGAAAAGCAGACACTGAATATTTTACCTTCGACGGCCCTGAATAAAAAAACCAGAAATGCAATCAACGACCATGACAAAACACAGAATCAATTTCGTTTCGCTTACCGATTCCACCACGGATCAAGCAGTACAACCTGACTAGCCACCGTCAAATTCACTCCAACCCCCATAGCTCTCAAACTGGCCAGCATAACAGTAGGAGCGTCCTTCCCATCATTCTGGAAGCGCTGCAACACTTGCTCCCTCTTCTTTTGTGATACGCTTCCATCGATACGACACCATTCAATCCCTTGTTCGTCCAGTGTTTGTTCCACTAGATCCAGCATGGATGTGAAGAGCGAAAAGACGATTGTTTTTATGGGCGGTGTGTCATCTTTTGGTGTGGCTCGTAAGAAGGAGACAAGAGCCTTGATTTTGGCGGATGGGCGGAATGCGACTCCTTTTGCGAATGACAATTTTACGGTGGTTTGTTGTAGTTTTGGTTTTTGGGTGGATGTCTTTTCATCGTCGTCGTCGTCTTCAAGGTCATCGTCACTATTACTATTGTTAGCATGTTTGGATGAGCCAGGCATGGTGATGGCCTTAGTAGTCTTTCGTAAGACTGAGAGCAATTCTTTTTCAGAGCAAGGTTTCCGGCATGTAGGGCATTCTGTGGGTTTGCCTTGAGCTTCACCTAAGCGAAAATTGAAATTTAAAAACGAGTAAATTTCATTATCTTGCAAAACAAGAATTGCTACCAGTGAAAGAGCAAACAACTTACAACGCTCCATATAATCAAAAAGACAATCACGACAAGCCGTATGCAGGCACGATGGTATAATAGTAGCAGCGACAATAGTATCCATGCAAATAACACATTCTGTATCGACTATTGCCTGTTGTTGCAGCTCCTTCATGACTGATTCCATATATGCGGTCGATTCGGTCCCAGTTTGACAATATTGAAGGACGAGATCCTCCATTCCAATCGTTTCCAGCGTAGTCTTGGCAAATGCAGCAACAAGGAATGGATGGTCGCACATTTGCCGTAATCGTAAAATCATCTATATGGAAAATATTTAGAGAGGCGAAAAAAAGATGCTAGGATTGCGACTTTATATGAGCTGACCTCAAATACGTGTGCATATGTGTAACGACCATTGCCATCATTAAGCCGTCTCTTTGAATCCTACATGCGACAATGTGTCAAAACAACCCTCAAAAGCTTATACTTCAAACAAATCAAGCCACGTACCTTCAACAAAGAATCATAAATAATCTGCTCATCTTTACTAAAGTCCAGATACACGACTTCGATATTCTTGGGCGGCAGTTTGACAATAGAACTACCATCAGCAGACTTTTGGTCCTTGGTTCGTCTCAAAAAAATGGGTTGCAAGATAGCGGTTACGACTTCCAGGGCTCTTACATCCTTCTTCTCGAATGGCAAAGATATAAAAGACCTCCAGAAACTAAAGTTATCCCACGGCGGTAGTTTGAGAAAGTTGATCAAGGAGTACAGATCTTCAAGTTTATTCTGTATTGGTGTTCCTGAAAGAATGCGAAAAGAAGTTGTTAGCAGCACAATAAAAAAATTCAGCAAGCGCGACAAGGGAGGATTGCTCCACCGGACGCTATCTCTATTTACCTGTAAGTGCCCATCGACGCTCAGCTAAAAGCCCACAACACGCTTTTGACTGTCTTGTATTTTGCTCCTTGATGAAATGAGCTTCATCAAGAACAATTCGGTACCAAGTAGTTGAGAATAAAGGCGATCCTTCCTTTTCAAACTCTGATCCAACTACACCATATGTCGTGATAACAACAGGCGGCCCTTTGTCGCCTCTCCTGAACATTTTCTTGTCGTTGAGTGTCCTGTTGCTGCCATAGTACTCTTCGACAATACTTGAAGCGGGCACTAACAAAAGAAACGTATAGTGAGTCTAAAATTTTTGGCATTGGGTAACAAAATATACTCATTCTACAATTCCACTACCTGAGGGATCAGTTCTAAGACACTTGAGAGCTTCTTGTCTCCACTGCGCAAGCACAGATAAAGGACACACTATCAACGTTGATCGAATTTCTTTGACGCTTCGTCCAAGAGATGATGATGAGCCGGCAGTACTGCCGCTACTGCTCTTCAAAGATGGTAGTTTAGGATTCGTGTGTATCAGAGCCTGACATAGACGCGAGAGTGCGTCTCAATGCATGTAAGTATATACAGCTAAAAAAATGCACAAACACACCCAATGAATACCAGCGTTTCAATAGTCTTTCCAAGCCCTTGCTCATCAGCCAAAATTCCTCCTCTCGTCCTTTCCATGGGTACAAACTTGATGGAAAGCTCTCCAGTGTACGGGTTCATATAAAATACTTGATCGGTTCCTAAGTTATATTTAATCTTTTTTAATAGCGAGCAAAAAAAACTGAACCTACATACAAATAATCCATCACGAACCTGGAAACACAAACCTCCTCCACAACGGACTCAGAGGCGATGTTCCTTTCTGATCCTTCCCATCCGCCTCCATCTCCATCATAACCGCCAGCGCCTCCTTCTGATACGGTCTCAGCTCAACCTGAAATCCATCCGCAGGCTCACACTCAGACTGCGGACGATCGTACTTCTGTGCCTGTTTATATATATTCGTGAGATCGTTTACAGTGACTTCAGCTCGCAAGTCTTCATCCTTGATGGCTGTTGATGTAGCATCATCGTTCTCAGAGGGCACGTCGGCGGCAGGCACGAGTCCTATTTGAGCGAATACCCACGTCAAGGCTATTTTACGATCCTTGACTCGTTTCTCGTCTTCTTCGGTATCTCCGAGTGTGGCTGTTTCGAATGCTCGACGTGTGAGGGATACGCGAGCGGATACGTAGAATTGGGTAAAGGTTTCGAGTTTGTTGGGCACGTCGACGATGCTGGCTGTGAATGTAGCCTAAATGTGGGTGAGTGGGAGGTGTGAGTCTTCGATGCAAGATATTATCGCTTCACCTCTTCTCGTTTTTTTGCACATGAACTCACCAAACCATTATCCAACAATTTCGTGATATTGGAAGCCCAAGACTGATCCGAAGCAATCTTGCCCACTTCTCTACGAACTCCCGGCCTTTCAATCTTGTTGACTCGTACAATCGTGTTTTGAGCTTTGACCGTGGTAGGTCGACCTGCTGAACTACTACCACCACCACTACTGCTATTGGTGCTAGATTTGCCCAATTTCTTGGTCGACGTTTTTGGTAGAGTAAGGGCCGGTTTCGGACGTTCGAATTCCACCACATCGGCAAAGGAAACGATGGTGTTTGGATATGATTTCACAGTTGATAGGACAGGAATCACGATCTCTATAGAAACAAGCGTGTCAAACACAAAGCTCTTAAGCAAATATAAAGATCACTCAACATACCTCCAATAAACACAGGAAACTCAATCAGATCAAGCTCATTAACATCCACCACCATCGACACATCAGGCTCGACACAATCCAGCTTGACTCGTTTACTGCACCTTTCCAACGTCGATGCAGCCCCAGTACGTCCCGATACAGGCAAATCAAAGAACGCAGCAGCACATCGTTGAATATCACCATCATACTTCCTCAGCAATTCATTCAGCACTGTATCTGATTTAGCATCGACACCACAGAATTCACGTAGTGTAGAGATTGCAGATATGGCGTCTACGTCTATAGGTTCGTCAGGGACGTTGACGCTACTGGTATCGTCGGAATCACTAACTCGATCAATGTCATCTTCGTCGAGGATTATACGAGCTCGTTTCGACATTTTCGTGTCTGGCTCGGGAGTGTAGTCCTCGTCTAGTGGATCAGAGACCATTTAGGATCTAGAATATATAATTGGATAAATATGAAGAGGGGTGTTAACGGATGTAGCAGGTCTTCTCTGTTGTCATTTGATGGAAATCGATGAGCGAAGTAATGAACAATAGAGTGACTTGAGTGACTGGAGTTTCTTGCGACGCGACAAACACGTATATGCAAGTATTGCAACTATAATTGTACGGGAATTGGTGTCTTAAGTGTAGCGATCCGTATGGGAAAATGTGATTAAATCTATAATCACTTTACTTGAAACGAATTTTTTTAGCTTACAAGAAAGACCACAAGAGTTCGACTTGCACCACGCATCCGGCTGCTTACAGCATTGACATCTGCACTGATTTCCACGTAAGAATGTACCTTGAATCACCTCTTTTGACACTGTCGACATTAATGACATTTCAAACCCAACCAAACACCTAACCACACTCCCACCCCCTCACAAATCCAGACGCCATGAACCGCATCACATCCCAAATCTCACGAATACGTACATCCCTACCACCACATCCATCACGATCATCCCATCTATCAAACATCAGATCCAACATCATATCACCACCATCGGCAACCGCAGGTGAAAAGGCCATTCACGAAAAGCTGCTAAAGGCGTTCCAGCCGACTAAATTGGCTGTTAATGATGTGTCTGGTAAGCTGAAGAGTCGGGGGGGCGTCAATGTTGTAAACAGCAACAAAAAATCCTATCTTGAAAGATGGCTTCAACGAACCCCTTTTAACCGCTTTCATGTACATGGATAGGCGGTTGTGGAAGCATGTATGCTGTGCTAGTCGCGTCGCCCAAATTCAAGGGTGTGTCGCTAGTCAAGCAGCATAGAATGGTTACTGAGGCTCTTCAGGCTGACATTAAAGAGATGCATGGGATACAGATCAAGACAGAAGCATCATCATAACACATTACACATCTAATTCTTGTAAAGATCTCATCACATGAAAAAGGCTGCACAGTCAACATACGTCCTCTTTCGCGAAGGTTTTTTTGCCTGTCTCTCAAATTATGATTCTTTATGTGCAATGACTACGATACAAACTTAAAAACGCTCTCTCTCTTACTACGAATACCCATACGGGTCCGTCAACAACCTATCGAAATCCAACAATGGACCTCCACCAACTACGCCTCCTCCTGGACTTTGTATAGGTTGAGATGGAGTCCCGATTCCATTAGTAGCACCATTACTACTATACCCAGTATTCTTTAACAGATCTCGCACCATATTACCAAACACTCCTATAGGTGCATTCGGAATCGATTCCAAGCATTCCATAACTGCGAGTATCTGTGTCAGATGCAGATGCGCTTCTTGCGATCGTCCCAACTGAGAGATATGTGCCTATATTATGGGTGATTATATCGTTAAGCAACACACGCAAGGTGCAAAAAAACGGAAGGTTTGCTTCATCCAGTAAACTCACAGTGGTGGCTGACATTACTACATATATCAATCCCGGTAAAAGACGAGGAGCCATTCGTTGTTCAAGAGTCACTTGAGGTGCTGTTGATTGCACCATGGCCATTGCATTCAATAATGTGACTACCCGGTCAGCATGAGCAATACAAAACGAATCAAAGCGATTCATAGCAGCTCTTCTTGCAATCACATTCGATGTATGATACATGCAGTGCTAAAAAGGAAGAATAGCTGTGAGGAAGAGAGATATGATTGTGGTCTCAGGTTGGACGCCCAAAAAAAAACTACTTGAGCTCGGATGGCACCGGTGACAATATCACCCAGAACAACACAACACTTACAAGATAATGCCTCGGAGTAAAGAAAACTTCATCTTCATCAGGCTCACGTAACTGAGCTGGCAAACTCGTAATCCAAGAATCAAATCTCTCTTCAGCATCCTTCAAAAACTCCTCACTATTAGGTATCCCACCAGCCTGATTGGCAACCTTCACTATCGATCCCAAATCTCTAGCTAGACTCAACATTGCTGTAAGATAAGCACCTTCATTGGTTGCTTCAACGCCCCATCCTTCAGGACAGGGAACATCGACATCATCTTGTCGAATGAGTAACGGGCGACCTGTAGATGCTGCATTCCAAGCATCGAGAAGCGTACAAGCCCACCATGCTCTTCTCATAGCATCAACAGTCATGGCATCGAAACGAGCTTGTACGGATGGGTTTGATGGGAAGTAATGTGGGAGGTTACGATGAAGTCCCAGTTCTGAAGCAAAGAAATTTGATGGTTAGCGATGAGGGAACGCATATAGAAAGGTCAGTCGATTCTACCTTGCGCCATTCGTACAGCCATCCCCGTAATCTTCCATGGCCCTGCTGGTCTTCCTTTTACTGAATTACAATGTGCTAATAGACATAATGCTTGTACACTAGCTAAATGAGGTTGAGTTATATGTGACAAGACGAGTGTATATGCTCGATCGTAGAATTTTTTGTGGAGATGATAGGCAGAGACACCCGGAAACAGTTCTATGAGTTGAGGAAGACATTGGCATCCGACTGCGAGTATGGCGTTCAAAACTACAGTTGATGTCCATGCTGCGGGCGTTTTTGATAATCGAGAGGCGAAGTAGTCACGGTTCAATACGGGAAAGTAGGGATGGATCTTAGCAAAGTATAGAGAGACTAAGTACGAAGGGAGGACTTGTCAATGAAAACGCAAAAAAAACCGATGAAAACAATCGATTGAGTCGTTTGCGACATACTTATATGAACCGTGAGTTCTGGAGGACAATCAGAAGGTGCGTCAACTACAGGCGGCCATACTACAGGCATCTCTTTGGTATCTGCTGGTATTGGTTGTTCATGGATTGTCGGTCTTGTTTCGGGTGCTCTGGGAGGCCCACCAGCTTGACGAGTCCAAATATTCTGGTTCTTTGCACTGTTGCTTTGATATTTCCTCAGCTGACTGACGAACGCTGCAGACCGAAAGAGAAGAAGAGTCAGCGAAAGCTCCTAAAACCTCGAAGTGTGCTCTTACTCGTGCTCTAACAAAACAAGGAAATTAATATCTCGCATCTGTTGCTGTTGTCTTCACCAATTTCGATTCTTACTCCATAGAATTGATAATTCCTAGTCTCAGGATCCTCAACTAGAGTCATAACTTGTTGACGATCTGGCCCTGATTCCGAAGACGAAGCACCTTCAGGCCCCATATCTTGCGACGCATTCCTGGCACCCTTGACTCCATTCGATTCGCCATGACCGTTTGCTGCTGACGACGATGATACGACCATATGAACTAGTCTCTCAATATTTGCGATTCGATCTTCGATATTGCTGTTGGCAGCAGCATTACCAGGTGACGCATGCGATGATGAAGAAGAGGCAGATGGCTTTTGCGCTTGTTGTTTTGTTTTAGGAGTTGGTGCCGAGTAGATACAATCCAGGTTTGCAGTCTTGCATGCACTATCGATGAGGTTTGGTTGAGTATGATGAAATATGTTTTGAAAGCTGGTGTGATTGCAAGATTCGATTATGTGGCACCCTTCACTTGACGACAGGGTCAAACTAGGACAAGTACCTGCATGGTCTTTCTCCAGTACATTTGATTCTTTTACGTCGACAGACATCGCAAGCCTATAGGTCGAACGGGAATCAATCAGATCCGAGTTCATGAGCTCTTGACCCAAAACAGCTGATTTACCTGAGTGATTCTGGCTCTTTTGCGAGTTCCATCTCCGTACTCGTCGAAATCCATGATATGCAAGAAATACTAGTCCAAAGCGTTCTAATAGTAATTGAGTGAGCTCAGATATGGTATTGAATATAGGTAACCTAGTGAAAATCCCATACAGTTTCGTCGTATTTTGATTTGGGGTTGTTCAAGGCCCCGGAAGTGAAGAAGAGGATAGATGTTGCAAAAGGAGACTGTTCTCAGTCTTCAACTAGCATGGATCCTGTATATTAAGGCCTTCCGCCAGCTATTTGAAGTGGCTACCCTGTGATGTCAACCGTTCACGTTGAAAGTTGAAACATCCGAATAGTGAGCACCCATACTGGTGTACTCTGATACAGGCATTTTCGTCATTTTCGACGTATTTACACGTGCCTGACGCGTTCATTGCTGTCTAAATAAGTCCTCGAGTTCTCTCGTCTCTCCCTATCTTCTGCAAACATCCAGCTTGTTGGGTTTAAGGACTGGAGCCAGTGAATCTCGCTAAATATTGGAAGATCAAGTTTTAAACGTTTGATTTAGAGGTATGAGTGTGGAAAAGCATCTGGTGGCAGCACGTGTCATGACATATCGCAAGAAATTCAAAACATTTGACTAAAAACCCCCACAATCCAGGCAATGGACAATTTTACTGGCTTTCCCACCATCCTTGGCATCGTATACGCTGAGTTCCATGCCACATTCGGTCCCAAAGTAACATTCGAAGTGCCTGAAGGCATCATGACTAGCAACAATCCCAACTTATCAGGCAGCCTCACCATCAACAGCAACAACACTCCCGCATCACCGTTAATGTCTTCCATCCATTCGCCACTCGCAATGTCACCTACATCATCGCATTCGCCTACTCTCGAACACGTCGAAAACACATCATCTAACAGGGACGCTATCACTGTCGACTTTGATTCATTATCCGAATACATAATCCCTAAACGAGAATTGTTTAATCAGTTACTGATTGTGTCGACTCCCAAGTACCGAGTTATTGGACACCCGATATCTGTCGAGGGTGAAAAGTATCAACGGAATGCCCTGCTCTTCAATATGTGCTTTGTGTTGGCTGGAGATGCTGATACTAGTGCTCATGAGCCGGTGGTGGCTAAAATGGCTAGATTGTTGAGGTTGCTGGAGGTATGGTGCTTGTATTTGAGCGAAAAAAAAGGTGTCAGACGAAGTCTGACGTGTAGCTCACCTCAAACACTTCCCCTTTGCCATCATGTAACAGGTCGAAAGCGAGTTCTTGTCAAACCCAGACACAAAACAAATGTTGCCCAACATCATGGAACATATCATGGAGGGACTCAACTCCTATTTCGAGTGTCGTATACCAATAGGTGAGCATCTCCAAGTCGACCATTGGATACGCAAAAAAACTAATGCCAAACTCCACAGGTCTTCAAAACGAAGAAGACATGATCAGCGCAAACACCATCGACCTCAAACTCTTCCCACGATACCCTGAACCACCTGTAATCCACGACTACGAAGTACCAGTCTTGATCATTGACCTCGTCAAGATCATGGAATATGAAAAGTCAAGAGACACGTATTGGGATTTAACGCTTCAGAAAGTCATTCCTCGTATCGATGGGGTGTCTCATGTCCGTCGTATAGCCGATTTGGCTGATGTTGCGATTGATTTGGTGAGATTGTCTGTGCAGCATCTCTTGTACGTATCCTTGTCTGGTTTAGCAGTCTTACGGGTGACGAGAGCTGATGCTATGGGTGACTTTGATAGGTACTATGGGTGTGTGAAGATGGTCGATATCTTCCAGGTATTTCAACCCGATGTGAGTTCTTCTCTTTTTATGCTTGCTTTTCAATACACCGTCACGTTATTAGTTCTCAAACATATACGCTGTGACCGGTGATGTCAATATGATGCTAGCCAAATGGAGCTTCCAACAAGACTGCTTGAACTTTGTTACTCTACAGAGTATGCCAGCTGCCTTGCAATATGTTTTTTGCACGAGACAATCCCAACTAACATCCTTTTAAATCCACAACCTCAGATCAACAACAACCAAGCTTTGCATCTATATTCCGATTATATTGTGGATTACGGCATGGGCTGACTGTCCGTGAATGGATTGAAGAGAATCGAGTCGCTGAAATCAACATTGACATTAGGTATACACGTCTCACCTTTTTTTCGCTTCGTCTTCACGTGGCGATCTCGATTCTGGATCGTAACAGTATTATCCTATTTTAGACGCTTCTTTATATATGGACTGGTCAAGGGCTTTGTGTATCGAGTCCACAGATACCCGGTTTGGACATCACTCTTGGACGATGACAATAATAGTAACAGCAACGTTGTCTCGACACCATCTGCATTTGCTATTGATCTCATACCACCCAAGATTCAAAGGTATGGGTGGTCTTTGTAAGAAATGCAAACCAGTCTTATGGGCCGGTGACTTCTCAACTTTTTTTCCTCATCTGTTAGGTTGTTGGATGGAACACATCATTTCGATGACTTGTGTACCAGATTATCATTATCTGCGAGGGAGCTGGAAGAGTTCTTGGCAGGAGTGCCAGTCATTTGCAAGTGAAACTGCACAAAGTATAACTCTATACGGATGAAGTTGAGTCCAAAGCCGTGCAATATTGTAACATAGTTTGACATTACTAAAGTTATTATCATTGGCATGTACAACAATGTGCTGTTGGTATTGTTGATATGTATGTGTTTCACGGTGGGGATGTTGAAGATTCTGAGGAAACGTCTTGGGACTTTTGCTTTTGTTGCACGCAATCAGGAGCTGTATCCAGAGAAACCCGTACAAGGACCTCCTTCAACAGAGCCCGGATATCAATATTGGAGTTGGGTCCTGACGATGAAGGCATCATGACGAGCAACAATCGAAATTTGTCGGACAGCCTCATTATCAATGTGCCGTATACCTTTATTATCACCACTGATCATATTTTCATTCGCCATACTCTCTAACTCTGGAACATGTAGAGAACACCTCGTCAAACAGGAATGCAATTTCAGCCGAGTTCCATTCATCATGATTACGAAAACGGGAATTGCTTGATCACACATTGATTAAGTCGACTCCCAAGTATTGACTTAATGGAAGATCTGTCGAGGGTGAGAATTATCAAGGAAATGCGTTGCTTATCAACGCATTGGTTGGAGATGCTCCAGCACCCATGAACCGGTGGTAGCTAAACTGGATTGATGAGGCTGCGTGAGGTAAATGATGTGAAGTTTGTGTTGCAGCCAAAAAAAGCCGCTTTAGCAGATGGTTTATGGGATTCACTCACACAAACCGCTTTGACATCTCACTATCACAAGACAGGAACGAGGTCTTCTCAAACCCAAATACCAAACAGAGGTTGTTTAGCGTTATGGAGCATAACATAACTAGGACTCAATCACTATTTAGAACGTGATATACCGGTAGGTAAGCAGAGCAAGATAGCATCAGCAAATCTTCCGATGCAACAGAAAACAATCCTCGTATCGATGTGTGTCTATGTCGGTCGTATTGCGGATCTGCTGGTGTTGTTGCTTTGGGGAGATTGCCTGTGCAGTAACCCGCAAGTTGCTAGTCTTGGTATCTAATTGGTTGAGATGATTTGATAGGCATTATGGGTTTGCCAAAATTGTCGTTATCTTACAAGCAATCCCTGATAACTCGCTTGGTTTTTTTGGTGCTGGATGCTCAACACAAAGTTGCCTTCTTAGCTATCAAATATATGGTGACGGCTGATGTCCCTATGGTGTTTGACAATGGTGCCAACAAGTCTAGCTGAATTTGGTTGTGCTCTACCAAGTATGGTACCCCTTCTCCTGATGTTTTTCTTTGGCATCAATTATCACAACTCACAACTCACGCACGACCTCAGATCTACCACAACCAGATCTTGCAGCTCTAGTTCGACTGTACTGTAGGCTACGGCATGGATTGGCTCGTCGTGAATGGAATGAAGCGAATCATGGCGTTAAAATCAACGTTTAGACTTGAAAGTCGTTTTGCTCTTTTGGTCAGGTACTCAGTGACCATCTTACAACTATTTACCCGCTTCTTCATATGTGGAAGGGTCAAGGGCTTTGTGTACCGAGTACACATTTACACTGTCTGGACATCACGCTTGGCCGATGACATCAATAATAACATTAACGTTGTCTCGATCCCATTCTGCATTTGCTATTGATCTCATACTGTCTAATACTCAAGGGTATGTGCGCCTTTGTGGAAAAAGAACAAAACTAGAGTTTTATATCATGCAGGAATGTCGCTTCTTTTTGGATGTGCAGGTTATTGGACGGAAGCCCTCGTTTTGATTACCTGCTGCATCAGATCCTCATTATCAGTTCGAGAACTCTAAGAGTTCTCGGCTGGCAATGAGACTGCCCAGAGAGTCAGGTTCCTGTGTGTTTTCTTGTTGAGGTTGTCAGTGATCGTGAGTATGGTTGAAGATACTCGTCGAAGTAATGTACTGTAGATAGCGTGGCATCTTAATGTTAATGTTGGCTTATTATTTCAAGAGGTTCTGTATTGCTGTACTCCTATGTTCATAAGAATCACACTCGTGGCGTAATGACTGTTAACCATACATCGAGCACGCGTTGCTTTCATGCATGAAGTCAGTTGCGAGTGCATTTTGGTCATCTTCTTGGTTAGCTCTGTAACCGTTTCTCACTGACATCATCATCAGATTATTAGACGGTTTCTTAGAAACAACGACTTTCTTATCGGCGGTCGCTGCCAGAAGAGACGAATTCCTAAAGCGGAACTACTTTAAGAGCATATTTCTAGTCTCCGACACATTCGCTACGAGGTACGTGGGTTGCGTTGTCACTATTTTTTATTTTTCGTTGCGGCTGCAACTTTGATCACTTATTAGCCTTCTGCTTAGGAACAAGACCATTTGCAGTATTGTCAGTCATCGTATCATCTAGCACAGAACTGGACTGGTCGACTTGATCCCTCATTGGCCCTCCTTCTCCGTCAAAGGACAAGTCATTACAACATTTATCCCTGACATCACTTCATCTAGCACGTTACCGGACTTAATTGATCTCGCGCAATGGAATCCGTATCTGAACTTCCGGCATTAAACACCGATGATCCAACGGCTCTTCAGATTCTCGCTCTCTTGCAGGCTGGTGGTGAAAACGTCCAACCTGGGCTGGAGCGATTGCTGGCATATTACACTATGGAAAGACAGTCAAAGAAAACGAAACGGGCAAATCTGACCAAGATAGTCGAAGATCGACAGCACCAACGCCAAATCCAAGAAGCTCAGTTAGCCTATATTAGATCCCAAAAGGCTTTGGCATCAGTCTCACCAACGACATCATCAAATCAACTACACGGCACTCTGAAAACATGTGAAGCTTGTCTACGCTTGTTTTCAGATAATAATCCGGCTGTCCAATCGAAAACCTGTAATACCTGTGTCGTAAAGTACTCGTATTGCTTCTTATGTGAGTCGTATCGACCGCTGGAGCTCTTCCCAACGAATAATACCGGCCATTGCGTTATACAGAAGCCGCAGTATACCAGCTCAGAGCAGTTGAGGTTTGCTTGTCGAGAGAATCGGGAGATGAGTAGTGAGGAGTGGAATTCGTTTAGAATATTATGTATGTCTGCTACCACCTCTTTACACTGTCGTAAGTCCATGGTTGTCGAGTGATCCTTTTTTCGCTGGTTTAAAGATTCTCACCTGGTTTCTGCTTAGATCCACGTTTAATGGAGCGAGATGATTCAACTCTGAAAACATTAGATGACATACAAGGGCGGGTGTCTGAAGTGTGGGAGCGCACACGTATTAGTTTGCAGCCTTTGCAGTCGAGAGATTGGGTCGTCAAGTACACAGGTATCTTGTGACGTTGTTCGTCGAGTAGTCATTCCAACAGTGATTGACCATGTTTTTCTTTTGTTTAGCATACTGTTGGGTCGCTGCCGAAGAGACCAATCCATACTTGACACCACCAGCACCAGAACTCCAGCAAACGGCGTCCCCAAAATCCGAAGATGGGACGGTTGCGATGGAAGTCGATACAACCATCGTAAAAGTAGAACCAACATCAACGATAGTAAAACAAGAACCCACCACTCATCCGATAGACGACAAGACACCAACCCAACTCGCAGCATGCCTCTGCTGCACTTACGATGCGGACGACGGGACAGTATATATAACACACCAAGTGTGTTGGCTTACTGATCTGCTAGCACGAGGCCTATACAGAGAGTTGTTTAAACAAATAAGTGCTCAGCATGCTAGGAGGTCGTTTTCTGTTAGCAAGAACAAACCGCTACAGCCTAGTACTGTGTATTGTTGGGGTGCTGTGAGGGTTGGATCGCCGATGCTTCATGAAGCGTATAAGAGGTTGGGGTATATGGAGCTGAGGGAGGTTGCTGATAGGATGCCTGGAGTGGCTTACAGTGTGGAGAAGAAAGTGAGGTCGCTGCCACAAGCTGTTCATGGGCCTTATATAGTGTAAGCATTGTTGATGGATGTTTAGGTGCTCTTCAGAGATAAGTTAGCTAGCAGCGATAAGTTATCTAACCATGTATTTCTTTTTGTTTCTTTTCGCTTAGGTACGTCGCTGATTTCGCTACACTGATGAAGGACAGGACAACTCCCAACTTTTTCGGTGCTTGAAAAACAATCACATTTTTGTAATTTTGGAGCCCAACATTTTAGTTAATGAAAAGTCTATTATTTTCCTCATCAAGATAGACTATAGTCTTTACAAGTTCCTGTTCCCTCAGCACCAGGTTCAGTCAGCTCAGCTGTTTATCTTCATTTTCGAATCAGACCTAATGAATGATCATCATTGGGAACTTTGAGGCCCCTCCTCTAGTAAATGTGTGATCTACTAGTCTGAAATGTGACGAGCAAAAAGAACCAAAAGTCAGACCTAGATAACACCAACAAGACGAAAGCTAGTCACGACATCTCAAAGTTGCGGAATCAAGACTTGATATTGAAAAGCTTTGAGGCCCATCAGACAATGCTCTGGCTCTGGTTTCATTACAAATTGTGTTCAAAGTCGGATTGGTTTGGCCATCACTTGGGCTTGACATTATATTCTCAGATCCAAAGATGACAGACCTCGAGCAGGTATAAGACTTCTCATTACTGAGAAAAACCACTACCAAAAAGGAAAAACGGGTTTGTCAGTCTTCATGATTGAGCAAATAAAAACATACAGTTGGCATGTGATATGTCACGAATGGACGTTGACTTTCGACGTGTCATGTATATACCTCACACGTTCAATTTCTCATTCTTCATATGAGCCAAATCGGGACCGTCGAACAGTTCCTTGAAGCAAAATGACCTCTTCTCCAAATAATCAGCCAAACCATGAAGTGCTGTCATCATTCGGGCTTGACATCTGATTCTTCAATTCCCCAGATATGCAAGAAAATACGTACATTCGAGCCCTCTCAAGACACAAATCAAGTCTCTTAAGCGTGAAGATAGGAGAAGTCAACTCTAAAGGGGTTGCCAGGTTGCCATGCATGTTGCTTATTTGACTTTTGCCATGGTTGATTCTCAGAAAAGGTCATTTATCATCGACACATCAACACATAATACATGCACATTTGTTTTTGTAGCATCCTCGAACGTGATTCTTCCATCATCTCTTATTGACAGCAATGACAGCAAATGTTGATATACCTTGGACTTTCCGTTATGCGTGCAGTCTTGTATAGTAGAAGGAGACGACGTTTCTAGATTGTCAAGTGAGTAACTAGCTGCCTTTGATCGCTGATAATATCGTTGTTGCTCAACGTATCGTTGTTGTGAGTCTTTCTGACAGTGATTGGCCAACGTCAACCGTACAGTCAAAGATGACGATCTCAGAACAATAAGTACTCGCTTAATAATCGTGAATTGCATGGTCTTGCCTTGCTGGATATCTCCAAGGTTGCTTTACGCGATGGTAGTAGACTTTGAAATCTTGGAAAACGTCAAGGGAAGATCACATTTTTTTGTGGGGCCTAGAGCGTACTTTACGATGGTTTAGCGCGTATGAAAAGCAGCTTATCAGGATTTGGACTCTGTTGTACTAGATCCCTGCTTATATATGATTGTCGGCTCGGTTGTTCTTTTTTCGTTGGCACGTTCGATAAATGGAACTTTTCCATGTCATCGACGCACAAGATAATGCGTGTTTATTCTATTTATTCTTTTATATTGCCTCTTTCCATGCGACCTTTCAGTTTTTCTCAAATTTTTGTTTCAAAAGAAGTCAAGCACACCAGTTTCCAGAGGCACCAGAGTCAACGATTCTGGTTTAGAGGCAGATTGAATTGCAACTTCCACGCTACTCCTCAACGCATCACTGGACTACGAGGACGATGACTTGCATTTTCGCAACCTGTCGAATTGAACAACAAGTACGCAAACCAGGACACAGACAACAGAACCACTCCAAACCAATCTCCCTCCAAACAAATATCATAATGGCTTAATAGACCTTGTCTGGAAGGCGTTTCACACCATCAGAGATTTTTCCTTCTGGTAATTTTGCATACAATCCGTTCAACGAATAGGATCGTGCACGATTGCCGTAGGGACAACGAGAAATGTGAGGTACACACTCCCGAGGTGAAAATCATATTGACGATCTCTAAATCTACCCTGCTGCCCTTCCGATATTTTGCTCAACCTTCAATCGTCCCTAAAAAACGACCCTGGAAAGCTACTCCAAAAATGCATCGATACCATCCCTCATACAAAGAAGCAAACCAATCTAATTTATTTAGACATTTTCTTCTACAAAGGTTCCTGGGGTGGTCTGTTGGTGAAGAATTAGTTTCTCTTTTGGACAACCAATTGTAAGATTCAGGCCATGCCCGTGGCACCGTCGCTTTCTGCCAAGTCGCTTGAGATCCGCAACAAGTCATGCGAAGGATCGGCTCTCGCTCCATTGACTCGTGAAGACGCCTCTGCTGTTGGTAGTTCATCAATACGAGAATCGAGAGTCGCTTCACGGACAACAGACTCTGCAAGTGTTACAGATGCAACTACTGAGGAATCAATATTTGCGATTAGAGAAATGGTATGTTCTGGGTGGGTTTACTCTGTCAGATCGAATCATAACCAGGTTTTGTTTTGGTATATACAGGTCACAAACCATTGGCGTCTTGAAACAATATTTACAGGTATTTTCACATCTCATTTGTTGCCCAAAGCAAACTTTCTAACGCTACAAAAATACAGGCATTTCGTTGGGAGTCTTTGACACTTTCCCACCACCACCTGGCAACATGACTCCCCTGGAGCTCGCCACGAAACTAGACTTGGATGAATCGAGATGCCACCGACTGCTACGAGCTCTATGTTCCGCAAACGTCATGACGGAAGCACCTGCAGGATTCTTCCAGCTCAACACGACTGGAAATCTGCTGCGAAAAGAAAATGCAAACTCGATGCAGCCCTATCTGGTTTTACACTCGTCAACTCCCATGCGAAAATTGTGGGAGGTGCTGCCTGATGCATTAAAGAAGAAGAATGCAAACAAGACTACTATGGAGCTGGCTTATAAGGTCAAGGATCTTGCTGAATATACAGCCAAGAAGGATATGAGTTATGAGAGTGTTGTTTCTGGTGGTATTGGTGCCTTGCTCAGAGTGAGATTGCCTTTTAAGCATTGAAATAACAAGAAACTAACTCCATACGTTTTTTCTATCATAGTCCGACAATATGGCAGGTCTTCGAGTTTACAGTTTCGCCAAATTCGCCACCGTGACAGATCTGATGTCAGGAGACGGACGTCTCTTGTGTGAAATCGTTGCTAGATACCCAAACATGAAGGGCATCATTCACAAACAATCGACTTCTCCATGGGCTAAAGACTATGGACCATCCATCTGGCCAAAGAAAATGAATTTGGAATCACGAGTCACTGAAGTTCCTGCAGATCGATTTACTGGTGCTAGTATAGTACCATCAGACTGTTATATCATTCGAAGAGTCAAAGTTTACTCTGAAGCTCGGGTATGTGGCCTTACCGCGAGAGTTTGTTTTTGGTTGGCTCGTGGAGGAAGCAGACAACGGTTCTCATAACAATCTCCCATTGATTAGATGGTCGAATGCTTCAAAGCAATCCACAAAGTTTCACCAGCTCATGCCAAACTCGTCGTCATTTCTCGGCTACTACCAATATCCTGCGAGCAGGATCCACACGGCCTAGCATTGCATGATGTTCATATGATGCTGAGCTCAAATTCACGAGACAGAAGTTATACCGAAACAAAAGATTTGTTTAATACGTGTGGATGGAAGTTGAATTTTGCTGATGAGTGGCTAGGAGTCACGACGTTGGAGTTTATTAAGGCATAAGGGTAGAATTTTTCCTTTTTGCCGAAAGCAGTTGTAATATATCGAAATCCAACCAATTACAAAGCAAAAGGAGAAACTTTACTAGCAAGGAGGTTGTTGCTGACGTTCCATCAGTTTTCGTACTTCAACGCAAATTTCTATCCAGTACAAGAGAGATTACGGAGGGCGATTTGATTGTGAATTGGGACACGGATGTACTCTACTTCTAATTAGAGGCTCCTTGTATGTCTCGGGCTTCTGGGAATCGTTGTCTGTGTCATGAAATCATTGCTGGAAGCACTATCAAACATGGACGCAAACCAAAATGCACACGACACCTGCCTTCCCAAAGCAGTGCCTTGGTAAGAAGAACAGTCATACAATGCCATGGGCTCGAATCCTTAAAAGACAACTTCATACCATCAGACATTGGATATTTTGCATAAAATCCTTCCACTTGCAAATGCCAAAGTGCGCAATGGCCAAATAGTAACGGGAACTCTGAATGGACGTACCGAAGTCCTTTTCACCTAATCTCTAGTATAAATCGCACTTTGGAGGCATATTTTCCGAACACGAAAGTTTCAATCAGCACCCTCAAAATCCCCACTACAAAGACGGGCCTTCTCAGCAACGCTTCGAATCCGTGATCATCTCGTAAAGAAAGGGAGCTTCAGCTTATCTCTATTTGAAAAAATAAAATATAAAAAATTTGTCTGATCTCTCATAACGAGTCTTCATTTGGAGGTTGGGACACATCTATCAAAACCCAACATAAATGTCTATACCACCTACTTTGGCCTTGCCTAGTCCCACGGCGGGAAGACGTCTTACCATGGTTGGAGATGCAGTCAAAATTCCAGAAGAATCCATTTTTGCTATCAGAGACATGGTTACGAACCATTGGCGACTCGAGACAATCTTTACAGGTAAGCTCTAGAGCATTTTTTCTCAATAAATGTTTAACAAACTCAACAACCCCTAGGCATTTCGCTAAACCTCTTTGACACGATGCCACCACCACCTTGTACTATGACTGCCACAGAGATCGCCACGAAACTAGATTTGGATGAGTCTAGATGCATCAGAATCCTGCGAGCTCTATGCTCCGCAAACGTTTTGATGGAGGAGCCTGGAGTAGCCTTCAAGCTCACCACTACGGGAAATCTATTGCGCAAAAGCCATCCAGACTCGATGAACCCCTATCTCGCATGGCAGTTATCAACTCCAATGCAAAACTTGTGGTCGGCGCTGCCTGAAGCGTTCAGGAAGAAAAATGCAAACAAGACCGCCATGGAGGTGGCTAATAAGGTTAAAGACCTTGCTGAATTTACAGCCAAAAAGGACAAGTCGTTTGAGCGTGTCGTGGCTGGCGGTATTGGTGCCTTGCTGAGGGTGAGTACTGTGAAGTTAAAGTTAGAAGACATCGAACAACGTGTTCATGAATACCAGAGACATTGAATTGTCACTTGGAACTAAAGCTTCTCGGTTTTGAACCAATAGTCTGACAATATGGCAAGCCATCGAGTCTACAGTTTCGCCAAGTTCGGTACCGTGACAGACTTGATGGCATTCGATGGACGTCTCTTGTGTGAAATTGTCGCACGACACCCAGATATGAAAGGCATTATTCACAAACAATGGCCCTCTCCATGGGCCAAAAACTATAGACCTTCCATCTGGCCAACGAAACTGAACTTGGAGTCGAGGGTTACTGAAGTCGCTGCTGATCGATTCACGGGTGCCGGTCTCCAACCGTCCGACTGTTATATTGTTCGACGAGTGAAAATATACGATGACCAACAGGTATGCTTCATCAAAGAAAAACGTTGATTGTTGAAGCGAGACCGGACTAGATTGTTAAAGAACTCTTTGGTTTGTTACCTAGATAATGGATTGCTTCAAGGCAGTCCACAAAATTGGCCCTGCACATGCTAAACTGGTCTTTATTTCAAGGCTAATGCCTCTATCTTCTGAACCGGATCCGCATGGATTGGCATTGCATGATGTGCATTTGATGCTCAGCTCAAATTCAAGAGACAGAAATTATAACGAGACTAAAGATATGTTCTCTTCATGTGGTTGGAAATTGACCTTTGCTGACGAAGTACGGGGCGTCACGACAATGGAGTTTGCCAAAGCATAGTTACAGAGGAGGAATTGCTATCCAAATTTTCAATTGCTGCAAATAGGAATATAAAATCGTAGTGCCATCTAGAGTGTTTGCGAAATTTTGTTCGAAACTCTGATTCTTCAGCTCTACATGATTTTCTTGCTTCCCAACTAGCGATCGCTCCAGTTTCGAGATAACAAGCCTGACTTGAAATTGACACGGAATTTCTTTTCAGTATCCGCTTCCATGCATCCATGCGCCTGATTTCTTTCGAGTCCAAATCCCCATGATTGTCACCAAAAATTATAGCAGACACGAGCTCACATCCAACCGTTGAGGGCTAACCGAATCCACTCTAGCATCTTCTTATGGAGCGAGACGATGGATCCAGCGTGCCCTTTCCTCTGCCACCTCAGCAGTCGGGAGAACAAGAACTTGCACAGCTGATTGTAAACTTGGTATCTGGCCCATCTCCAGAGCAAACATTACAGAGTCTGCTAGATCACTTGTCAAATTACAGAGTGAATGCTAGTACGAGAAGCCAGACGGCGCAAACTGCTATTTTGCTGGCTAAAGTCAAACAATTGGAATTGCGGGAACACCTTGCAACGATGAGAGGCTCTGGGACGTATTTCAATGGATGTAAGTGGCGGGATCCGAGGACGATCGATGTAAGACTATATTGAAATCGTTATCTGCTTGTAGTTCCTGGAGTACGTCCACCACCACCAGTACAACAAAGCACTATAGAGCCAGTGCCAACCTGGTCGTCGTGCCGAGCTTGTCAAAAGATACCTGTACAAGCACCACAAGTACTCTGTATGAAATGCATATTTAGGTATAGATACTGCCAGCGCTGTCAACTAGACCGACCATTTGCACTGTTTCCATCCTACGATGATCCAACAATCGACATACCAACATCATGTATAATACCGCACCCACCGATATACCACGAAACACAGCTCCGCTTCCATTGTCGCGGTGCTCGCATTCTGACACCGTCAGAACAAACTACCTTTCGAACGTGTCTCTCTGGATCGATTTTGACGATATATACAAATCCGGACGTTATGGAGAGCTTTGACGGCACGTTTTGTTCTGTGGATGTTGTGCATAATAGATTACAGACGGTGTTTCAGTCAACGCTGAAGGATTTGCAGAACCCTTCAGCTGTGAATTGGGCGCAGAAGCTCGTTACTTTGGCATGGGTTGATGGAGGTGGACCAGATGTGAATGACCCTATAACGGACGAAGGTAGTGTTGTCTTGATTCTGACATACGAGTTTCAAAATAATTCTCATCGAATGTCTGAAAATTCGTAGATTCACTAGCACTATTCACAAATCCATTCCCTTCGAAACCGAAAATAAATCCAACTCTACCACTCCTGGATGATTTAATAGACGCTCAGCTAAACTCGAAAGGACAGCTAGTAGGATTCGTAACATCAGCATGGGACAAGGACGACGGGTCGATATTTATTAGCCATTTGCCATGCTTTTCGCAAGTTACCATTGGAAAGGGACTATTGGGTCAGACTCTTAGATATTCGAATATTCAGGCAGAGCAGGAAGGAAGGAGGAACGTGAGAGTTGTGTGGGGAATGGTACGAACGTTACTCAAGTTTGAAGGGAAATTTTTTGGGGCGATTGTGCCAAGTTGCTCACATCCCTACGTGTGGACATATTAGGTGAGAACTGCTACACATCATCATCACACTCTCTTCCAGAAAATCGGGTTCATGGAAATAAGTCAATTCGGCACGATGCAGCCCGAATCTGTAAGTTGCCTTCTTGGCGCGACCCTTGCTTTGGAAGGAATGGTTTAAGAGCTTTGTTTTTGCGAACTCTTCTGATCTACTCTCGTCGTTTGCAGGCTGATATAATACGGAAGAAAGTTCGATCCATCCCACAGCAGCTTTATGGACCTTACGTGACGTATACACTCTAAGTGAACTTCTTTCGTACGAGATTGGGTTAAACTAACACTCTGTCTTCACTTCCAGATACTGTGCTGATTCTCGTCAATTTTTGTAAAAATGGACTTTCAATAACATTATAGACCGATGACGTGAGATTCACATCTTGTAAATAAATTGTGACATATCCAGCCTGTTTACTTCCAATAGTGGCTTTGTCAAAGAGTACCAAGTGGCAAAAGAAAACGAGTAACTTGTTGAACTATAGCAGCAGGCAGGCGTCCTTACAGAAGAGTAAGGGTCCCTGCCATACGCTCCCCGATTATGGCGCGGAGAGCAGCCTGCCATAGCTCTGGCTCGAATTCTTGTATGAAATTTCTCGAAAACTTCTTGAAATACCTGATGGAGCGTGACTGAACAGAAACTGGCGAATGACAATAGGGCTGCTCTGAGTGGAAGGGCTGGAGATCGATTCTCGTAGCGCATAAGATCCTTTAGATATCAGTTCTAGCTCTATGTGAGCGACCGGCATAAGATAAGAAGGGGGCGCAATGAATTGACGCAGCCACAGAAAAGGAATGATGCTGTTCCTTGCAAGAAAATATGCTGATTGTGTTTAATGCAATTCTATAATTGCGAAAAAGTCCATTTTTTCGTCCTGCGAACGCTAGTGGTGAAACTTTGTTAAAACGTTGAAATTAGAAGTTTTTGATTTCATTGACATTGCGTACTACAATTTGCAACAAAAAGTACGTAGTAAGCAAGATGGATATTTGACTAACCTGAGGGCTTCAATTTGATAACCTTTGCTTTCTTCACCCTGTGTCATATCCATCCGCGTCAATCACGAAAAACCACGACAAACTTTTACATTTCAAGTTATGGGAGCAACTCTAAGTACCAACCCACCTCGACGCGACGGTAATATGCCAATTTCAGTATTTACTCGTTAAGCTCAACTAACCCTTCTTTTTCTATAGTACGTCACGAAGACACCGATGAAGCCGTTCGAAACAAAATCACTCCGTTAATCAACGACGCATCAAGAGCCTTCATCTCGTTACGGAAGTCTGCTGAATCAACCAGTAATGGGATCAAATCGTACTGTTATGATTTACAACAAGTGGCATCATCTGCTGAGGTTGCAAACACGTTGTTATCAAGTCAGGGTGAAACGAGTTTGTCTGAAATACCTCCCATACCAAATATTCACGAAACTGATGTAAAGTACACGTCGAGGCATGAAGAGACCGCTAGTAATGTCACTCGAACGGAAACGAACGACAAAAATCAGGCTGAACAAATACCATCGACAAACCCTTTACAAGCACTTTCACAAAACCAAGACGATGACAGTGACGGCCTAGACGATTTAGAAATTGATGAAACGCGCCTCTTCCCTCCAACAACACAACCTATCAATCAAACTGTAACATACAACGCCGAAACAAGAACATGGGATAACACCAGCAAGTCAAACGAAATGGATGACGATTTATGGGGTATAGATGATGTGTCTCCAACATCACGGCTTTCCAAAGATTCGGCAATTGATGTGCTTTGCGCTGGATTTGATATTGATGTGCTTCAAGTTGTGTTTAATGGACATGAGATACGGCATAATGCGTTTGCTGAAGGGAGAATATTGAATGATCGAGAATGGAGAGCTGGGAATGGGTGTACGAGGAAGGAGTTGTTGGAGGTAAAAGTGATGTGTCTGAATTTGTTGAATTCTTCGTACTCATACTTTCATTTTGGGTTAGATTGCTGCGTCACGGATACCGAGTAATCGTCCTGTGCAAACCATCGGCATAGACTGACCCGTGTAAACGGTGTCACATCCCAATATAAGGAACCTTTTTAAAGAAAATGATTTCATGTTCATGCTCTATATTTGTCCGCTAAAGTACAACGATTACAACGGTCGAGAAAGAATGAAAATCGCCCATAGCTGAAAATCATTTGATATTCAAGCATGGTTCATAACCATCAAAAGGTGCGGGTAAATCACCATGCACAACCAAACCCCGTGGACAGACAAAGCTAGATTCCCAAGAGACAGTGGGTGTGAAGTTGGGACTAGTATAGTAGATACATTGTTAAGTAGCTGCAGATGTTGCAATACCAGCAGAGCTGACAGCAACAGGCAAAGCGACGGCGTTGTTGACTGTTCTGACGTTTCTGCAAGGACTGCAGTTTCCACCAACTTCGGTTGGATTTGGACCATATACGGTAATTCCGTCGCATTGAAGTTGGTCTGGCCTGTTGTAAGAAGTGGCATTGTTATCAAGACGGTGTTTAGATTGTTGGTGTCGCAAAAAAGCAACAATATTCGAAAGCAACATGTTGAGGACGACGACATGCATTACCAGTTGACTGAGAATTTAGTGTTGGATGCATAATATGCACATCGTGGGACCATATATCCAGATCCCCCTCGGTACACGGCTTCTAAGGCATTGTCACCATCCTTCCAGCAGTAGGACAGACAATCAATGGGACTCCAGGATGACCAGGGCATGATCCGTTTGCTAGAGAGGACGAGTTCGGTTGACTCGTCGTGCGGATATGAGAGTTTGGCTCTTGCTTACCTGAAGCAACAGAAACCAATAGCAAGACGACAAAGATACTCATTTTTCGTGTGTTGCGGTTGTAAGAGGATTTTAGGTTTTCAATTCAGTTGGAGGTGAGAGTGGTGTCGTCCAATAATCTCGAGGCTGCCGTTCGATTGCTTGAAGAAACAGCTGATTGACAGGCGTCACAGCGAGGCGTTACATAAGAAACCAAAATTGCCATGTCATCAGCAATTCAAGCTCCATACACCTCCGTATCTCGTATCAAACACGTGCACAAAGTGTTGATTTTACAGCAGTGCAATCCACGCGGTCCAAATCGAGGCAGAACGACTTTTGGTACCCTGGTGCATGTTTCAGAGACCCCACTGGTCCAACAGTAGATAGAGGGGACGTTTAGAATGTGTATATTCCTTCATGTGGCCAATACCAACGGCATTCTGTAACTTTGTAGCTCGGAGCCCCAATACGCATTCTACCCATTCTATCTAGAGCCCAAATACGCATTGTGAGAAGACAGCGAAAGTCTCGACAAGCGACCATTGGAGGACGTCCACAAATATGTATGAGTTGGATTAACTGGAAGGTTGATACAGTATCACAAACAACTATGAAGAATGGATGGAGGCCATTGCGGTAGATTGTTGCTATTTTTTGACTTTTAGAATGCGTAATGAAACTATGGAGAACTTGATACTCGAAGTGTTGATTCAGTCTCGACACGTACTCCAGCGGTACGAAGAGTAAGAAACAGTGAGCTGCCAACACTGTTTTGGAAGACTTCGACACTTGGCGTATAGTCCAACGATTTGGAGGCGACCACTTGATCCTCTGCAAAAAGTATCTGCAATACTTCGAAACTTGTTGACTTGTACTGTAGTCAGGCCGTTGTCTCGTCCAGCGCCAAAATCGATCAGACAGAAATTCACCGCGACCTTGTAGCTTCCGTTGGCCCACGTTCGTGTACTGATAAGAGTTTTAGCATCAACTAGTTCACAAAGTAACGATGAGGTAGTTCAATGCGTCCCCAACGCGTGATCTCTTCTCGGTCTTGAACTTTGATCAGCAACTGGAATGTTCATAGAAAACATAGCAAATCAGCATCGATCGGTAGCAGAGAAGAAAGCCATGGCTGCCGACGCTCCAAGACCATCAGTGTACTTAATCCAAGACAGAGCTTTCATATGGGATGCACAATGTAAGCTCATTTTGCGGTTTTTTCTTTCTTTGAAGCAAAATCAATCACGTTTAAGCTCACTGCACCTTACTTTCTTAGCTGCCATCATACTGCGCCGTGACTATCGAATAGTAGGAGCACTAGTTGGCACACTGCCTAGAATGCCTTCGCAGAATTGGTTTATGGGATTGCCGATTGAATTGTCAATTGAGGAGGTCTCGCTTCTCGTTAAACGAGGTAATGTGAAGTGAAAATTTATCACGCGAATATCGTTATATATTCTTTATTTCGTTACTGACACGTTTACTTTGAACCTGAAGATGTTATTGATTTGGTTGATGATGCATCTTGTTTACGAGAACCGACAGAAGAAGACATGGCGGTATTAGAGGCACAATATCAGGCTGAATACCAAGTATATGCCGCCCAACGAGCTAAAGTTAATGAGTTACGGGCTATACAGGGTCGTCAGATGGCTGCTAGTAGAGCTCGGACTAAATCCTCAGAGGAGGCATCAAAAGCCACTACTACTATACCGTTTGACGCCGAGGATGCCGATAACGGGAATTTTTTTGCTCCTGTAAAGACAATCAATACGACACCATCACAATCGGATGCAATAGAAGGCCCCGAACAGCAGCAAAACGCAGCACCCACAACACCCACATCACCCTCAAGTAAAAAACCCTCCATCACACTCCCACCACACCCAATATCCACATTCACATCCTCAATCCGTCTCCCATGGTTCAAACCAACACCACTCAACAAAGCAGACATACCAGCACGATACACAACACCAACAGTCACATCCAAAATATTCGAGGATTTGTGGAATCGAGGATATTTTATGTCGGCTGGGTCCAAGTTTGGTGGGAAGTGGTGTGCATATCCGGGTGATCCGATGCGGTATCATAGTAATTATGTGCTGAATTTGTTGGATGATGTTGGGTCGGATATGAAGGAGTTGGTTGCGGGTGGGCGTTTAGGTGGTGCGGTTAAGAAACAGTATGTGGTGTGCTCGTGGGATGCTGTGAACGATGAGCCGGTGTACTTTTGTGTGGAATGGACCGGTTGGATTTGACTCATTACAAAGTCCAGAAGGTGATGGAGAACAAAGTCACAAATGTAGGATAGCAATGAAGACAGCTCGCAGTTGACAGATAGTAATATAAACATATACATAATTTACAAAGCAACAAACAGTCTTCAAGTTTTTTATGCAAGTTTATATATTCGTGTGATGACTAGTATACAAAGAGAACCACAATCGCAGTCTGTCCAAAACGGTTATGTGCTCATGCGAGTTTCAGATCATCAGGCAACCTAGGCAGCAATTGATGGAATACCACTGATGATGTCGCTACGTTTGGACTGCCAATTAAAATCTATGCAAAAAACGATTTCTTCAGAGGAAGGTCTTTACAAACCCAAGCAACCCCCATTCTGACAAACCTCCACATCACGTTCACGACCAAGCTCTCGTAATTCACGAGCCTCAGAAAACGTCATTCCTCCAGAAACGAACACAAAGATCTTCTTGTACTGAGAAGGATGTGGACGACCGCCTCCCACAAGCCTCCTAAATGTTTAAAATGATGAGAACGCAAAAAAGAGTACAATTGTCGTTGAAGCATGATTCATACCTGAATCCAGAAAACACGTTTCCCAAGGTACCACCGTATGGAATATGCGGCAAATCTTCAACCTCACTAACTGCACTTGCTCTACTGCTTCCCTCACTGCCGAACGGATCTGCTGCAGCACCTCCAACACCAGGCAGCACATCCATCACAACCTGTTTCAGCAACGAAACATACGGTATTGGACTCTTACTCTTCAGCACATGTCGATAGGACGGTGTATGCAGATTCGATCTGGCAGATGCCATGGTCCGTAACGTTCTAAAAGCATTCGTGACCCATGTTTCGATATCCATTCGGACAAGTCTTGCATCGTCGTCATCTGCAGCAGTTGCACTTGCTGGTATTAGTGCTTTGATGAATGTGCTAATCAACACGAGCTCTTCGTCTTCTGGGATATCTATAGTAGAGCCCAGTAATGCGTATATGTATGTGGTGAGACATAGGACGTCTCGGATGGTGAATACGGAAGGACGTCCAGGTGTAGGTATGAGCTCGATTAGCTGGTGGAAGGTCGATACGGCATCACCGGTTTCTGATAGTGAGAGGGCGATCGTCTTTTCTATTGATACCAGCTCGTCCCATTTGGAGTTTGCACTATGAAACATTTATTGGTATTCGTGACGTGTTTGCTATTGCAAATGGTGTATACACACCATTCTTGGAATGATTCCACAGCAGCAGACAGAATTTGTAATAAGTTTCCGTATCGATAGAACGCTCGTTCGTTGCCTACAAAAGAGGACAACAGCTTCTGTAGTTGTGTAAGGGTAACTTTCCCCAAAATCTAATTCGTGACAATAAGCAATAAGCAAAAACGAAAACAACATTCAAATATGAAGATGGAGGTATCACCTTCGGTAGTTTCACATCTGGCACTACTTTACCAATCAAATCTACCAGTCTCTTCCTAACGACGGAAAGCGAGTCAGGGCGCAAAAAAGTGGGTCAGTACGAATTTGTATGGTAAATACCTCACAGCTACAAGTCCATCTCTCTGCCCCACCATAACTAGCGCTGATATCAGAGCCACCGAATCTGGATCCATTCCATGTGCTATACTAGCACGACCTAGACTATTAGCTCCATCACCACACAATGCTTCTGGATTTATCGATAAATCCACTGATCCAGAAGTCACTCGTGGCAACAACGAATATGCTTGATCCAGTATATTATCAGAGTGCATTGTTGGAGAAACCAAATCAAGAGTCTGTTGCAATTGGAGTCAGCAATGATTATAGTGGATAAGTGGCTGTTTTGGCATTCGGTAAGAAGGTAACACTTACTCGATCAAACAGAATCACAGCAATTCCATTACCAGAGTCTCTTCTTGGTGATGCAGCTGAACGTGAGACAATAAAACGACCAAGCTGTCGAGATGTTTCACCTATCATCAGTGTTCAGCAAGTGCAAAAATAAAGCTGAGCAATCACGTTACTACACTACCAATAGCGAATATCTCATCGCGTAGGTGCGATACATCAAGAAAGGTCATGAGTGAAGTTCCAAGCTGCTGTATGTCTGCCTAGTTCCGTGTAGGAATGTTAATTCAATTCTTGGGTTGAGAGTGCTTGAGTCACGAAAAAAGATGTACCTGGAAGCCTGGTTGATTCTCAGCACGCGTTGAGGTAGAAGGTAGAGCAGGAAACAGTAAGCTCGAACCAGGAAACAGCACTACATAGTCCGACAGCAACGACCACGTTAGCGGCAAATGTTCGATAGACACCATATAATCTCCAGCAAAATTCGGATCGTGTCTACAATAACAGAAAGCCATTTAGGTAAAGCTCAAAGACTTCGTTCAGGGAAACACTGCATCAAATACCACTCGAGTCGATAGATTTACCTTGCAGCGCTTTCAGACATCCAGTCAGCAAGAACACTCTCTACATGTGACCACCAACGTGACGATAATCCACCAGGCTGAGTAGTAGACGCTCCTCCAAATGGTCCAATACTCAAGGACGGGTCAGTTGCAAGTTCTTGTAAGTGAGCATCTTCAGATAGCGTAACAAACAATTTCACGTCCGTGAATCGATGTGAAAGGATGAATTCCTTGATTTCGACGTGACATTTAGCAACATGCTGAGATGTTATAATGACCACTCTTGATGGTAATGACGACCTAAAGTGTTGATGTGTGGATTTTAGTGATTAGATAATGAAGAAAACACGGTCCGAATTAATTAAAGTAGCTAAAATCTAGACTAATGATTGCTTGCCTAAGGTTGGAATCACGTTTTTCATTCAAATCTCTAATGCACATTGCTCCAGATTCGAAAATCGAAGTTATTCCTCCAGGAAGACTCCATTTGAGACATTGAAGAGAAGGCTGGTCCACTAGTAATACAGATCCTGGTAATGAAAGCCTAAGTAAGTCCCATGCTCTTTGACTAGCTTCTCTGAAATTCATTCTTGCGACAACACTTTTGTTTTTGGACAATGAACACTCCATTAAACAGGCTTTAATTGTAGACCAATTTATTAGAATCTCTTATGATAACCGCTACATTACGTCGAAAATCAAACGTCATCAATCGCTGAACTTTGGTCGAGATCTGGGCATCATTTTCGCATTGACCAAACACCCATGGGAGGCTTTTCTCAATTCATTCCTGCCCATTTTCCTTTTGAAATGCCTATGATCAGGAGGTCATGTGGCATCTTGAAAGATTCGCTGAGCAAAGTGTGCAAGGTGTTTGCACACTGCCACCTCTAGTTTGTTCACGAAAGTTGTTTTATTGTATCAAGTCAATCAACCATTTCAACTACCAAGGATCATCAAAAATGCCTAAATTGTATACCCTTTTCGTGATAATATGGCTAGCCAAAGTCGTTTCAGCATCTAGTGAGTGTGGTTATTCTTGACAAAACTTGTCTTTGTTACTCAGAACTCATCCAGCTCCCTCCCCCTTATTTCGTTAAGCTCTGCAATCACTTGCAGATTCAATTTCATTACTTGCCACATACAGCATGGTCATCGACCCTGCAACGAAACAAGAGGTTCCACAGGCTGATAGCTTGTACCATGTAGTGCTAAAGCCGGGTCAATCAGCCCCAGTTGCCTATGAGAACTTTCTACGTGAACAGCATATTCAATCCGCTTGGGTGGTTCTCAAAACCCTTCATGGTAGAACCCAGATGGCGCAGTGGACGCAAATCAGGCTCAACGAACGCACCAATGTGTATGAAACCACACCAGCCTTGCTCTACATTGATAAAGACACTGTACGATACTATCCAGACATTCCGCTGGAAGAATCAACTCAAGTCATACAAGAACGTCCCTTTGTTCGCTTTCCAGTGACTAGCTTTTTATCCAAGCCTTTGAACTCTGATCATGTAAGTTTTGCATTAACTTTCTGCTATACGGAGTGATTCAACACTCTTACTCATTTCAAACAAAACTTCAATAGAAATTCTCGGTCGAGATCTTTGACAACCTTGTGCCATTTTCTTCGTCTGACGACTTCAACCCAATGACTGCCGACATTAAGACCGTAGCCAGTTATTCAAACTCTGAAACCTCCGGTAGTGAGCCTGGAACTCCAGCAAACGGTGGCTCAGATCGACTGTTTAGTCGCGTTGTTGGCTTGTCTAGTGAATTTATGAGTACCGGTCGTACTGGTCGGGTAACATCAGGATCGTTTCCTCCACGTTTCGACGAGTGGGATGACTTTGAACCAGTGCTACAACCGGTAAACAAAAGAATACCGCTTCGTTTTACTTTGGCACCCAATTCTCTCTAACACTGCCGCTTGAATTTAGGAGAGTCCATTCGGATCTACTCGATATGATTTCACACAGTATTCAGCTGTTGCCGATAGTACGAGAACTCAAGTTTTTGAAGGAGTCATCTCATCTACACCAGTCTGGGTAAGTTGCACATATCAGGGCAAAACTTATTTATTTTGACGCACGTCATTTTCTGATTATTGACCACATCAAACGTTTCTGAAAAATTAGGATCTCTCACGGTCAAACACTTTAGGTAGACTGGGTGAAGGACTTGGTCGATTCACAGAGGTAAATGCTGCTTCAGGCCTATCGACGCGCAGAGGGAATAACCACACTGCCTCTTGAGCTATTTAAAATGAAGTTTTCCTTTTTCAACTTTGATGACATTCTAACATTTCCCACCTTGCTTTTGGGAATAGAACGAGTTCCTGCCAGGACTCCATGATGGCGCTCACACACCGGACTCCTACAGTGATTTCTCCTACAGTCCTTTTGACTCACCTGTCTTTCGACGTGTAACTCCAATGGTTGATTCTTTTCTGAGTACTGGTCAGGTATCACATTCAGAGACTTCTGGTACTTGGGAAGACCATCTATATTCTGGCCCATGGGACTCCGTAGTACATGCTGTGAGTTGTCTCATGTGGAGTTGCAATTCTTCCCTTCTCGTGGTGGCCCTTAATTGCATATTGACCTTCCGAATGTTTTTCGCCAGACGCCCCAGTTCGAACCTTCTCATCATAACCGATTCCTCCATGATACTGCTGCTTATACCCTTACTGGTATTCAAAACCAGGTGTTTGAAAAAGTCATTCGACCAGAAGGAGCACCTCAATGGGTAAGTTGTTAGTTGGGAAAGGGGAGTCAGGTTGGTGAATTCCTGTCCTGAATTTGGTATTTCTTGTAGGATGTAACACCCTCTGGTGCCAATTCACCAGCTTTAGAATTCAGTCCCGCTGAAGAACAAATTCTCTTAGAGCGTTTGGAACGCGCACACCAGGTGTTTCAAGACTTGGCAGATGGATATGCGAAAAAGGGCATCGAGCTGCCTCTTAAGGTATTCATTACTTTCATTTGAAAAGTGTCTAAAGACGTCGTCTCATCTTTTTTGCATTTAGAGTCGCCATTTCTTGGAAGGAATTGATCAAGAACTTAAATACTATCCAAGGGTGCACGATACGCCTCCTCCCGTCACTGAGAAGAAACCTCCTCCAGTCATTACGAGCAAGCGTGTGGCTCCCCCTCCTCCAGTCTTTGCGACAAGGATTGTTGATCCACCAAGGATTGAGAAGGATCACGCAGTTGATCCACATCAAGTGAGTTAACTTGCCTTTTGTTCAGTACGTGCAAGCTCTTCTTTGCTATGGGTTCATTCTCACACACGATATATTTCATTCATTAGACTGAGCTCAAGGAGTTGGTCCCAGTATCCCCAGTTGAAACCCCTTTGATCAGCGTAAAGAAACTCTACGCTACGTCTTTCATCTTGATGGCCATTGGAACTGGCATCTCACTATCAGGAGTGGGTGCTCCTATTGGTGGTGCCTTCGTCATTGCGGGTTTGGCTGTTGGATCGTTGGGTTTTGCCACTCATGTGCTGTCGGTGAGTCTTAGAATGGGCTATTGGAACAAATGTCATCCTTGTATCATTGTAATTAATTCATCTAATTCACTTTCGCTATTGTCTTAGGCTGTCATGAAAAGCATTCGTAAAGACCAAGCAAAATCAGCTTGGATTAAAGCAAACCGAGCTTCGCATCCACCAAATTCAATTTCATATGGTCACGAATATGCCGCATACGGAAATTCTTCACCTATCAACCGTCAGCCGTTAAAGTCTGGCTCGGGAAGAGGATCACCAAGAAATCGTACTCCTGTAAGACCTCATCCCAATACTCACTAATGGAAAACCTTGAAAACAGGGCTTAGGAGCATTCTGTGTGTTTTCTTTATACCCTCAATTGAATATTTAATAAATAAGATTCTTTGACAAAACTCGTGTCCAGTGTATTTCTACCATTCGTTTCACAAAGATCCAAAGAGACCATTGCTATGTGCGCTGTTATGGTACTAAATGCATTCGCGTGGACTTGTTTTGAAGAATTTCAAAAGTATCGTTTGGAACCCGCTTTCACTTGTCTCAAAGTCGATTCATATTCCAGCACACTACACAACTTTGAACCGTTGGGGGATTAGCCGAATTGATGTCCCAACCATATTGTGCAAGTGTACATGTTGTTGCACACACACCAATCACTGTTGTCCAGAAAAGTTGTTCACTGTCTCAAAGCAGAGCAACAACCATCCCAGTCACCAAAGATGTCGAAAGTGTATACAATATTTCTGATATTATGGCTCGCAAACAGTGTGGCTGCTGTCCGTAAGTGGTTTTACTACTCTTGCTTCTCTTTTCTCTTGTTGCTGCTTTTCCTTTCACTTCCATAATCTGAAACTGATATTGATCCTATCATCTTGTAGCCTTCCAATTCATTGCGAACCAAGTCTCACTATTCGCAATATACCACATCGCCAAAGACCCTGCAACAAAACAAGAGATTCCCATGGCTTCCCAGTTGAATTTTGTAGTCCCCACCCTGTCACAAACACGATCTGAAGCCTACGAGGCTTTCTTACGTGCACGCAACATCAAGTCAATCTTGGTATCTCTCGGTACTGACGTGTCCAAATGGCAAGAAATCCGACTGAATGAAGTAACAAATTCGTATGAGACTACGGATATGATGGTCACTGTGAATCATGATACTGCTTCTTACTATCCAGCCACGCCAGAGGGCTTGCCACAAGGTCACGGAGGTCGTCGTCCTGCTTTAACTTACCCTGTTGTATCATTCCTTTCCAACCCTCTGAACTCGAACCATGTGTGTTTTCTTCTGACGGTTCACGCGCAAAGTCTGAAACGAAACCAATCACTGACTTTTATCCTTCCGCATAGAAATACTCGACAATGGTTTCTGGCAGAGAAGCAAGATTTGTAATTTGGCCTGCCAGTGCGAAAGAGTCATTCAATCCAAAGACTGCTGGTATCCACGTATTTGACACCACCGCACGTTATCCAAACTCGGAAAGCTCGGACAGTGATACGGACATGCCAGAGAAGAAACGTAAAGTAGGATTGTTTAGAAGTGTAGCTCGTAGTATAAACACCTTTTTGCGTACTGCTCGTACTGGACGTGTACCACCACCTGCTCCTCCTTTACCTCTCAGTCCTGCTTCTACTGTGGAGGAGGTTGAGTTACAGCCAGTGACACAGCAGGTATCCAAAGGATAAAACTCGTTGACTTTTCGCAATGGACTATTTCTAAATTTTCCTCGTTGAATCTTGCCATTCTAGGAGAATCCATTCACTGTATTAGAACCTACAATAGAGGAATTGACTCCTCGTGCTGTTGTTAACGGTAGAAAGACCCAAGTTATTGACACGGTCCTCTCCCGTCCCATCTGGGTATGTTTCTTCAACCAACTTTGAGACTCATTTTGATCACATTCTGACTGCTTTAATATATAGGATGTAACACCTCCCGGTTCCAAAACTCCAGGCAGCAAAGGCCAAGAATACTTTAGTACCCTTGAGCGGTTGATATTGGTGAACGACGCTTTGGAAGCCTGGAAAGCTGAGAATCTCATGCGTGGAATATCTACACCCCCTCTTGAGGTAAGTTGAATGAAGATTTCTGTTTGACTTTTGGGAGACGTACCCTGATTCTTTTGCATTTTGGGTTTCCTTGAATAGAATAAAGCTCTGTTAGCAGGACTCAACGATGGCTCTGGTACACCACCAGCCTATGAGAAAAACAGGCGTGTTGGTCCATCTGGGGCTGATACACCGTATACAGATGCACCTAAAGTATGTTAGCTTGCATTGAGATAGCGTCTCGCGGGGGCTTTTTGGCTCAATTCTTAACCCACACTTTGCTTTGAATTCTCTTAGACTGGAATCAAAGGTCTAGCTCCAGTGTTCCCTGCCGAGAAACCTCTGATCAGTGTCAAGAGCCTCTACGCCACTACTTTCATTTTGTTCGCCATTGGAACTGGCATCTCACTGTCGGGAGTGGGGGCTCCTATTGGTGGTGCCTTCATTCTAGCTGGATTGGCTATTGGAGCTTGGACTCTTGCAATACATGTGTTGTCGGTGAGTTCAAAGACTAGTAGTGTTTGTTACGGACTATTTATTGAACGTCTTTGCTTCGTGAACAATAGGCCGTCAAGAAAAATATTCTCAAAGGCCAAGAAAAATCAACCTGGATTAAAGCTTATAGAGCTTCTCAACCACCTAACTCTTTTTAAATGGCAATCAATATGCTGCGTATCGAGATTCTCGACGCGTCAAGCCTCAGCCGATGAATTCTGGCCCTGGTCGAGGATCACCAAGACTTCGTTTTCCTGCAAAGCCTGATACTGGTGCTAGTGGAATGCCTTGAAAGCAAGGGTTACAGAAATTGCTTTGTGTTAGATGTTTAACCCAAATCACATTGAAATATACCGTCTATTATTGAAACTCTGTGTGTGATAATGCTGAGAATATCGTCTTGACGAGTTGGTAGACTCCCTATAGAAGGAACAGCATGGAGACAGAGCACTCACGCAGCATGGTTGGTGATTTATGGATCATATACAATTTGTTTTTGTCAGATTATTTTGGACTGCTAGGTCACATCCAAAAAATTGGTTTGTATTGACCATGCATGCCATTCCAACTTTCGATTTAGTGCATTGTCTCCATCAATGCAGTATTCATCCCAAGTGTGCAAAATGGAAATTGCGGTGTGCCAGATATTGGTGGATCGTTATCCGTTCCCAAAAGTGATGAAAGGTGTACGCACAGACACCAACTCTTTCAACATTCCTAATTTGGCTCAAGTCTCTATCAGCAAACAAGGCTCTTATTCAGCATATGATACCCCTACTGTTCCTAGCTAAGCTCGGTCTCCATGCTGTTCCCTCTATAGGGAGCCATGCATTCAGCTCAGTTGTGCATGTAAGCGACAATCGAACAAGTATGGTATAACAGCAAATTGACCTCATCTCTAACTCTTTCCTTCCCTCTTTGTTAGGCTCCATCGTTCGTCGTAAATCAAGTAGCAGAAGATTTGGCACGACGAGCAGCCGTCGCTGTATTGAGAAACCAAGTCATTGAAAAAGTTGTGCACAAAGCTCTCCCAGAAAAGTACAGCCAAAATCCTAATGTTTTGAACACGTTAACTATGGTGAATGACGCTTTGGAAGGGTGGGCATCCAAGAATCATGGGAAAGAAATCGCTACACCTCCTGTTGAGGTATGGACATTAAAGCTTGCTGTTTAGTTATCAATCCAGCCTTCGATACAACGCTTTTTTAATGTGTCGATAGAAGCGCACTGAAGGTTTAGGACAACCTAAAAAGGACTCTCATACTCTTCCAGTCTATGATAAAAATGCTGACCCACCTCAAGTATGTATCCTCTTGTCCCGTCGAAACGCTCTCAGGGCCCTTTCATGCTCGATTCTCAACACTCACCATTCAATACTCCTCGTAGACCACAATCACGGACTTGATTGCAACAGATCCTGGTAGTACACAGCCCGCGGTGTACAATGCCCGTTTCATGACTCGTCAAGTCAATTTTCTAGGGTCTATCGCTTTCTCTATTGGAGTTGGAGCTGGAATTGCTCTGCTTGTGGGAGGATTCACTCCTGCCGGTGTTGGATTAGTCGCTGCAGGTCTGTTCATTGGGTTATCGGTACTCACATGGAATGCTGTGTTGGTGAGATCTTGAAATAAGGTGCCATTTGAGCTTTTCAAGTTTTTATCGATCTGTTTTCGACTTTTTTTCACTAGTATGCTCGCACGATTCGGCAAGGCCGAGACCAATTTGCTTTAATCAAAGCCAGTATGATGCCTGAACTACCTGGATCTTCTTCATCTGGCCACTATGATGCACATAAAAACAATCTACGTCTTGCGGTCGAGCCTGAACTCATATCATCTGGCTATGGGCGAGGGTCAACTAGAGTTCGTACTGCTATTAAGACTCAGCGTGTTCCTGGCGGTAAAGGGTTTCGTTGAAACCCCAACGAAGTAACAAGAATGCACGCCGTTTCTTGAGAAAGGTTTCAAACCAACCCTTATACATTATGAATATATCGGTTTGCTCTCTTCATAAGGAAAGTCTGCGTGTGGTGCTATTTCGACATGCAGAACAAAGTTCATCAAGAAACCTCAAGGTGTGCGGTTGGTGATGTACGTCTTCTGCGGTACATACCGCTTTCTGTCTACAAGTTTCCGGAATGCATCACGATGTCACAAATCAGGCTGCAGAAAACTTGGCTTGAAGAGTTGTTTGATCTACCTGTGGGCGTCGCGCCTGAACCGATACACCCGGGCTATGGTCGAGCATCGCCAAGGATCGTACTCGTCGAACGAATCTGGGCGTGCGTAGAAAATAGACGTCGTGCGTACATGACAGTGCATGCATGACAGTGTATCGGCTTTTCTGCGTTCATTTTCAAACATGGGATAATCGCATAACAAATGCAGATGTGGACTGATTTACTTTTACTAAGTGTGTGGTATATTTGCTACATCAATTTACAAACTTAGAATATAAGCGAAGCTATATGAATATATGCAAAGCGCCCATCCTATAAAGCAAATACTAGTCCTCCTGCATAAGCAACAATCACGCCCCATCATCAGATATACAGCACGTACACACACTCCCCTCTCATACCACCCATTTGCAACACACGTTGCCACGTTGCCACCTCCAATCAACAACTCATAGCTCTACACCTGGCTCATCATCCGCCCACGCAAACCGCGACTTTCTCACATCCTTAACAATAGGCCCCACAAGAACCCCCGACTGAATCAACTCATCCCAGCAGCTTTGCGCAATACGTACAAGACCATCATTCTTCCTAGGAGACCATCCAGCGACAACACCCAACGCAACCGATAATCGACTACGCAAGTTGAAGAGCCCAGTAAAATTGACTTCAGCGGTCGGATGAGATTGACAAATAGCACCCAGTATGATTATAGCGAGACAGTATGCGTCAGCTGCGTATTCGGCATGTTGAGGTGCAGTCAACAGGTATGTATAGAATTGGGATACGATGAGATGAAGGGTTGATAGGACATCCTTGTTGTTTTTGGATGATTCGATGATATCGAGTACATGTTTGTACTCGAAGGCGTGGTTGGTGATACCGAGTAATTCGAGTAGCAGGACACGAGCGTATTGGTATACAGAGTCGTATTGATATTTGCCCCTTTTAAGTCGATGCGGAAATTTTTCGAGTGCGTCCTTATCTTGTTCAGTCAGTGGTGTATTGTGTGTCTCAATCAAGATCGAGAGACATTGACGTAGCAGTTGGACTTCGTTGGCTTGGTAGTGGATTGTTGGGATGTGGAACCAGAGCTTATGGTCAAAGTAGATAGCATCTTTGAGTAGCTTCTTGGCTCGAGTGTAGTCACCCAACTCAATCAAGAAGAGAGCGCGCCAGAAATCGAATGAGCCATAGCGAGATGAGAGGACTTTCAGTTTGTCACTAACAATGATTCGAACGAAAATCGATATTTGTTGCTAGCAGCAGGCCAAAAAACCGCTTCAAAGCATGCAATTATAGCTCACCACTCATCCAGACCTTTAACAGCAAGCTTGAGACGTTCAGTGCGAGTAAGCACTAGACCATTCTCATCATACATTGGCCACATCATAGCCTTGACCAGTGCAAGATGGAATTTGAAGGTGACGAGACGGTCTTCATGAGCTGTGGCTTCATCCGTAGTTTCAGATCCAGCTTCTTCCTATGAACGAAATAGATGGTTAATGAATCCATTTCTTGTTGAGATACCCAGGAATCCACGATGCAAAAATTGGTAAAAACCACAATAATATGTACGAGCGACCACTCACTTTACTTCTCCTAGCCCTATACTTCTCAACCCTCTTCTTCTTCTCACGCACTCGACCACGGTCACGAGGCTCCATCTCATCATTCACTTCAAACTCTGCTCCCATATCATGATCTTCCATATCATCGAGATATTCAGCCATACTGCATGGGAAGCGTGATGTAGCTTTCCGGTTTTCGTTCAAGACTGGTGTGAATTCGTTGATTGTTGATGTGGATGTACTAGCTAGAGCACGAATCATGGTTGCAGTCAAATCAGATGCTGCTTCACCGGTAGTGACGAGGTCTTGTTGGGCGAGTAGCATTGATGGGAGGCGATGTTGGTGGTCTTTGAGAATTGGGTTGTGTGGGTTGTAGACCCGCATAGACTAAACAAGGAGGAGATGAATGTGTAAGATATGATGTGATGACAGCATTGAGAATAAACATCAGAATGGTTCTTTTGCTCATACCTTTGTCAAAGCATCACCAAATATTTGAACACAAAAAGCATTATCATCAGCCAAAAGATTGAGTCCTTCCTTCCACAAGTGCTTGGCGACTTCAAATCGTTCAGCCTAAGGTGAAAACGCAGAGAAAAGTCAATAACTAAAAAAAGTGGCCTGATATTTTTGACAGCCGTTGTTTAGAGTTTAAAGCAAAAGACGACGAATTTACCTCTTCATGATCATCAATATGCACACGATAGAATGACGAGACATCGTATGCTCGGTCTTCATTCTCTACGAGGCCAAATTTGAGATGTTGTGCACCAAATGTAGGAGAGCTTGATGTAAATACAGGACAGATTCATACCAAGAGTCAAGACGAATACATCTGATTGATTGTTCCTATGAACACTGGAAGATTCTTCTGGAGCCATCCTTGTCTCCTTTTCTCTATGGCGTATGTCTTTGCGTCAATGTGAGTTTGGTTTTGTTGGAGAGTTTGGCGGAAAGGAAAGCATTCTTTTCAAGGAGACATGTGTATGTATAGACGCGTTTGAATAGAGAATCGACGGGTTATATCACAAAGAGTCAATAACTAGCACTGTGCATCAGCCGATAACAACCAAAAGTTTCTGCGTGGGATTGAGAGCTCGCCAGTCGTTAGGTATAGGGAACGCTAGTTGCAAACAGCCAGTCAACCAGCTGAAGTCTTCAGTTTCCAGTATTTTATATTTTGGGTATGTGCTAATAATGATGTTGTTTACATGACTCAGCTGCATAAGCTTGCTATACTTTCTGCGTGATTATATACCTCGACAACGGCCAAAGATAATCATATTTGTGTGTGTGAACACTCTAGTAGCGTCCCAAGACATCGTTTCTGGTAGTTTCAGCAACAGCCAGCACTTCATTGATGAGGCTTGTTGGTACATTCAGTGACTCCATGGCTTCTTTCAAATGTCTTGCGACAGCATCAAAGTGCTCGTCTTTCAAACCTAGAGATGGTGATGATGTTTAGGAGTTGCTCATGTTGGTTCTGTGGCGGTTTTCTTTCTTTTTGCGTAAGAGCATACCCATCTTGGCGTGAGCCTCCTTCATGTTCTTGCCATTGTAAGGTTTGCCACCGAGTACGTGGTTGAAGAAGGCCTTTTGCATGCCTCTTTGCCTTTTCATGTTGGTGTTCTGTGTAGTTGAAAACAAGGACGCGAGATTGTCAGCCATGAGTAATGAGTAAAACACACATCTCAATACCAGGCCACTTGCCGTACCTTGAAGAATGGTTGTAGGAGGGGATCAGCTATGACGAGATCATAGAACTTTTCGACACTAAAAAGAAAGAACTGGAGGTTAGAATACAACTGATCAACGTTTCAGAACACGATCGTTCAAAAGTGTACAGCATGACTGAATCTACAGTCACTTACGTAGCATCTACAGCAGGCTCGCCACCAATTCGTTTGTACAATGAGTCAACTTCTGGCTTCTTTTGCTCAGCACCATGGGTATTCTTGTATGCCATGTATCCAATCACACCGACGAGGCCGACGAAACCAGCCACCATAATGGAGGTCCTTGTGTCAGCATCTATTGAGGACATCTAGATTGATCAAGAGAAGAAGGGTGGGTCAGCGAAAAATCCTTTTTCAGAATTGAAAAAAGTGGAGCAAACTTTGCGATCGCTCCTAGCAACAGTAGTAGAAATGCGGTAGATGCAGCAGACGTACCTTTCGATTTTATTGATTATTCTGTACGAGTAGTGATGAAGGCGTAAATAGCAGTGCAGGTTTTATGGAAGTAGAAAACTGGTTTTGTGTGGTGGCAAATTTTGGAACGTTGACTCATCCAAGCACGGCGGGCTGGAAAACTAGTATACTGCGCGAGTCACGGTCTAAAGAAACGAACCGGAATTATTGTTGTGGAGGTTCTCGACCATCGGAATGAGCATCATGAGACTGATAACCTCGCATCTTCCCTGGTGGACGATCAATTTACATGTAACTCACGCCTTTGTTATGTTATAACGTCTAGGCGTGTGGTGGCAATGCGACAATAAACGTTCTCCTTCGTGACCAAACACGACAGCATTCACCGCTCGAGTTGCTTGATTTTCAAACTCCTACGTTGGAAGCCCTGCCCAGTTTGATCTCTCTCTCCCAAAGTATTAGTTGTGGAAGTAATACCTCCAAGCATCCTTAAGCAATGAACTATCTGTGTATAATCGATAGGTAGCATAAATCACGTAGAAAGTCCTCTAAGACACACGAGATCACGGGTTCAAATTGATCGAGAACGTTGAAGCACTTCAAGTAACAAGTGATCTGAAAGCTCACGATCTTGCTGGTCCTACAGGTCGAATTCCACACAAAATCGTTATCTCCTGAATTGCTAAAGGAACAGATTCGAGACATTCACGTCATTGATATTCGCAGCAAGACAAATTTGACTGCTATAATCTTAAAGGAAGCCAAACGACTACGTGTTATTCGGTGTTTCTGTATTGGTACTAACCAAGATGCCAATTGTAAGATCTTTCGGGAATCCGAGTCTGAAATCAACCAACGGTCAGCACTACTACCAGCACCTCCCAAGCTCCGTCTATTTATCATACTTTCACTTATATTGCTGCTGGCTGCCTTCATCGTATTGTGTGGTGGCAGCATGCAGTCAACGTGTCTTGCTTCCTCTAATATGAGACCTGTAGAGGAGCCCTGAGAACATATGTATGGAGGGATACAATTGCCGAATCTACTATATCGGCCATAGGCAGGACTTGTCTAGCACTAGTCTGGCCTGTGACTGAACGCAGTGATTGAAAAGTATCCGCTTCTGAATACAGCGCATGAGAACTTCTCACGACTCTTTATCCTGATTGGGAAATATTGGCACTATGCTGCCCCGTTTGTCATATACTGCCACGTGGTGCCGTGGTTGGAACACTGCCAAGTGGTATACTATTGTCAAACAGACACTCTATCCTCTCATCATAGTTAGGATGAGGCATGATTTAAGCCAAGTACGGGCTAAGTGTAAGCTGAGAGCGGTTATTGTACAGAACAAAGCGGTTGCCGAAAAAGTCCCCTTCTGCAGGAGTCACTTTTCAGAAGCCAAAGGCACAATGCGATGTGCTCCCTGTATTGCAGCAATGGGCTACTTCTGAATTGGGAATTGTGCATAAAGTAATTGCACTTGTGTAGAAAGTAATTATTCGTGATGCAGATGCCTGAGAGATGCTGTCGTATAATTTATACCAGCTAGGAAGCCTTGTCGCGTCATAAAACTAATAGAACATATTGACAAAAAAGCGCGTATGTTTCTAAGCTTAGATTGTTTAGGCAATTCTGAGTTCTCGAAGTTCTAAATTAGCGAGCGGCCAATCTCTTTGCTTGCTTGTTCCAAATATCAAAACACATGCTCCGAAACTTCCAAACATCCAAACAGCTGACAGGAGTGAAGATCTCAGCGCTCCGCACGCTTGATTCTCTGTATGGTAATTAAGAGTAACCATTTCGAGCTTGTTAGTACGCTCATCTTGTCTGGTAAGTCCCCAGTAATATGTTGATTTCGCATTTTTCAAAGCTGGTCGGAAAAGCGAGTTTCCAACGGTTGAAACTGAAATTTCATGGCCGCAATCTCTTTTTAATATGGTATGCTAACATGCAATGGTCTCTTTTTATAGGATGACAATACTACGCAGTCCAATTTGGCAACACATCAAACATTGCTTCTAAAACTGACCAGAGTGGCACTCGCTGTATCTTGCCAGCGTATTTGGAAACTTCTACCGCTCTACACGATCTTATTTACAAGGCTACTGGATACTGGACAGTATGTGATCTTCCTTCTGTGCCTTTTCGTCGTGGTCTTTTAAAATGTCCCAATTTAGTTGCCTATTTATTTCCTACGAAATCACCTCGTTTAGTTCTGAATTCATCTACTGCAACAACTGCTGAAACACTTTGGGTGGAGGCATACTTTTACACACGCTCCTTGGTTACCAACTCCTTGCAAGTCAGGGCGACACGAGTCTCTCGTGGCAAGAGGAGGACTTTCAGCAGACGATCTTTGCTGCTAGTTTCGCTTCTTGCATGTCTGAGGCTAAACACGACACACCCTTGTGGCGAGAGAATTAAAACAACAGACGTTCGTCGTTGGGGTACCGGCTCTCGTAGCAATGATGAGAAACCAAGGACGCTTTACCGTCTTCGGCGACTTTGAACTAGGGGGAGAGAGCAGCCAGTGCAGCCACAAGTCATTAATTTGGCTTTTGGTTAAGGATAGTCTCCTGCACAGCGTCAGACGATCTTTGACCATGGTGTGGCGGCCAACGATCCCTAAATTGTTTTAACGGTACTGCATACAATTCAAGAGCAGCAGCTGCTGCAAGTAAGTATATATCATAGTTTATAAAAATTGTAGTAAATAGTTGCCACCCTTGTAGTCAATCGCAATAGTAGTAGCATCACAACTCAGAAGAGACTCCATATTTTCATTCGCGCTGCGTCCGTGGAAGTGCCGAGGTAACCTTGAAGTCTCAAAAGTCGATTTTTTTGAGGAAGGCGTAAGTTGCGTGGATGTTTTCTATAAAGGACCGCCCATTTCTACCCCAAATCTTCAGTATTAATCAAATCTCGGAGTGGCCTTGTGGGCGGCCACTGTTAAATTGGTGGAATCTGGTTGGTCGAATTGTCTTTTCTTCTTCCTCCTTGCACAGAAAAAATCGACCCAAACCTTCCAAACATAAATGCACCTAGCAGTCTCCTATCAGTGATTTAAGTTGTCCGAGCTTTTTCAATCTACGTAGTTAGTAGTAGTCCTCTCAAAGCATTTCAGGCCCTCCTCCTCCTTTGGGTAAGTCAAAGAGTAAACTCGCCTTTTGCAATAATATGTAAATGTTGACTCGAAAAAGCGAGTTTCCAACCGCTTAATGTGATATATTCTGAAATGAAATCGTTCTTATAATATTGAAAAGTATATTTTAGCTCTCCAAACGTTACGTCTCGAATCTCAAAGATGACTTTAAACCTGCTAAACACTAACTGCCCTATGGCAATCAAACGTAAGTGAAGATTTCGAGCTCCTACCCGGAGCCACTAAGTCTTTGAGACAACGGCGAGTCTAGAGTGTTGACTTCCTTCATCCATTCTGGTAGTCCAACAATACATTGCTTCCGTTGACGCATCGGAAATCGAATACAGAAATGCAGTTGCTGCCGTTGCATGCGCAGAGGTCTTTCAAACTCTTGGAAAGGCTTCACTTATACGTGACCGATTGCATACTTGTATTGGCAAGTCCGTGAAGCCAGGAGACAAGAAGTTGTCAGCGCTGAAGGCATTTGAGGTAAAGAAAATCTTCGATCTTTGTTAGTTTCGCGTTTTTCGAAGCCGAGTAAAGCTTGGGTTGTGGATATAAGATGATGCAAGGCGTTGTTTTCAGTTGAAGCTGTATACAACTCTATGAATGCCGAAAGTCGTGTTGAGTTGAATCAACGGACGCAATGTTACATTTGAGCTTGAATACACGTCTTGAGCGCATTCTGACTCCTTCCTACCATCGAAATTAGCCATTCTCGTCAGCAGTATGGAGACAGGTAGCTACGAAAGTATCTGAATTCAAACCAGTACCATCACCTAAGTCACCTGTTGAGAAATCCCCTGTTTCTCACAAGCGAACGACGCCAGACGACTACGAACAATCGCAACCAAAGCATTCATCACTGTCTCCATTAAGTGTTGATCTATATAGTAGCAATGAAAGTCCTCCCCGAAACACAATCAACAGCCATGATGCAGCCCCTATAAAAGTACACAACAACGGATAGATGAGGCCGTCGCACGGGAGCGCTATATGTGGCTAGGAAAACTGAAGGACCAACAGGAGGATGCCTTGAAAGCCTTGGTTGCTGTCAAGATCAAACTACACGAACAGGAGCAGTTATTGCTTAAGCTACAACAGATACTCCCACCATCACCACTATTGGAACCACTTACTACATACGTGACAAATTCCGTGGATGTTTGCACACAGACGGAGCCTACACTGGATGGTGAAGAGCAGCGGCCTAGTCCTACTGCTTCTACTGCTGCTATCTATAATGCACTAATATCTACTGAAGATGAACAGTCAGCGCAACCATCATCATCATCACCAGAATCACGAATCGTAGCAGTGAAGCCCCCAAAAGTCTCTCTTTTCTCTTTTACCAAAGATTACTATAAAGACAACTACATTGAAGGCCGCAAGTTGGGAGAGGGTGGAAATGGGACAGTATACGAATGTTCTCATTTAATGGATGGTCATCTAATGGGAAATTACGCCATCAAAGAAGTTTCCATGGGTAAAGACCGTAGTTGGCTGATAAAGAGTTTGAAGGAAGTCCAGCTGTTGAATAAACTAAAGCACCCGAATATTGTGGGGTATAATCATGCTTGGATGGAGGAGAATAGGAAGACGGAGTTCAGCCCAGAGATTGCATGATATCTGAAAAAGCCAACTGCGGTACCCGGGAAGAGTTGATATGGAAAGAGCCATCAAAGGATCTATCTCCCAAAGACCGGCTGCTGCTGATTCGTTTTACCTTCCCGAGCCCAAATTTATGCCAAAATATGGGCTGTTTCTTTTGTTCGCTACTATAAACAGTTACCAACGGTTCTTTCACTTGAGTCCGCTTTCAATGATGCAAATCGCGTGACTACCATCAGAATCATGCACTGTTAAATGAGTTTTATATGTATGATGATGCTCTACTCCTCTACTATTCTACTACTCTGCTATTATTGTTTTACGAGCGACGTTGGTGCACCCCCTTGGACAAAGCTATACACGTACAAGGCGCTTTGCTATAAATCGTGTTTGGAGAAAGATGTCAGTTCTTGCATCGTTGCATCCCTCAAAAGACCACGCCCAATCATAGCTCACCTTGGTAACAGCCCACCAGCTGTTTGAATCCGTTTCAAACGCACAGAATACACTGGCTCCCGTTGATCGCTGCCTCAACGTTCTGACATATGAGCAACCAAGTTGCTTGATCTTACCAGCAGCAGACTTTTGCTGCACAGGCTGATGCACGGACCATAGCTCGAGTCCATCGCCTCGAGCCACAACAAAGTTGTGTCCTTCTATACACCACCTCACCATACCTGAAGATATAGAATGGACAAAGCACAACCCCGACTCGAACTCTTCTTGATTAAAGCTTTTTAGCTCCATTTTACCCAGTATCAGACCGCTACCACATGAAAGAATCAGCCTAGAGTGTGAGTAATCCAGGGATATTATAGGCGACGGCAGCGTTATAGAGCAGAGGACTTCCAGTGGGCGCTCTGCGTCGGTGCTATATAGGGTGATTTTGCCATCAAAGCTACCAGATATAAGGACATTGTCTGCCACTTTTAGGCTCGACACATTTGCTTCATGAAGCATTCTCAGTCTAGCGCCAGTCTTCCAGTTCCAGGCAATCAGACTTTTGTCAGGGCCTGAAGAGAAGAGAAGTTCATTCGCCAAGGCTAATGTTGTTACAGAGTTTAGATGCCCCCTCATTGTTTGTAATCGGTTGCCTTCCCAATCCCAGCACTGTATCGTTTGGTCCTACTTGTGTATTTGCGGTAAGAAGTCAAGCAGGGATTAAAGGGTGTCTTCGTATTCCGCTGCTCAAACATCACTCACGAAGCTCCCAGTTACAATCACTTCAGGCGTCCCTTCTACTACAGAGACTGAATGGCACTCCCACCACGCCAACTGCACAGGGCTGGCAAAATCCTCATAGACAATCAATGCTCTCGATCCCGTCCCAATAACGACTCGCTGTTTGCCATCCGGAAACGGCACCAATTTACTAGCAGTAACCCTCGTAGCAACACTCAAAGCCACGAATCTAGATACTTTGACTTCATATCTCTTCCATTTGTACAGCTTCTCTAACAGCGTCCGGACATCAGACCGGTAGTCTATCATGGGCAGTTTCAACGGTTGCAGGTTTCCAATATTGGCAATCCATATCGTTTTCCATGCTGATGGATCGTCGACGATAAGTTTCCACCTTGATGACACTCTTGCTATCATTCCAAGGTCTGGCGCTGGTAGGAAGGAGAGGATGTGGCAGGATATCTCTTGTGGGAGTTCAGAAAGTAGGTCTAATCCAAAAGCCCGTCTGTTCCATAAGCCTTCCTGTAGTCGACGCAGTTCTGGAGCCTACAACAGATGTAGTTGTGAATATCAGGAACGTACAAGTTCAGGGAGTGGCAACAAATTATGTCGTTCTGTTGCAAAAAAATGCGACTTGTTGATGAAGAACGACTTGCGACTTGTGTCCCATTGACTGGTTGATGTCAGCGAAAACACGTACGGAACAAAGCTCCAACAGGCCAGATAGACTATCAATGTAAAAAACTTGTAAGACAATGTCATAAACGCCAATGAACCGCTGAGATCAAGTACAAAACAACATGAACTTTGTGGTGGCGAAGTTTGATACACTCTGTCCAGAAGACACTTACAAGTCCGTACGTTCCGTAGTAGCCAGCCTAGAGAACTCACGCAACAGATCATCGGCGTCCATCTTTTGGCCGTTCCAACGCTTGCGGCAAGCTTCTTACAACGAAACAAGGAACAAGGACCAAACAGACCAGTCACGTGGTTCTATCACGGTGCTTGACGCATGTATTAAAATTCATTTATATTTCAATTACTAGATAAAATGCCATCAAATATCCCTCTTCGAAATGGACACGTTTTAATTGTTGGGTGGAGCTTCGCAAACTTCCAAAAACACCAGTTTGATACCCAAAGCTAGCGCTTGTCCAATACATTCTGTTAGGCAAAGATGAACAGATTAATACGTACTTCATTACAATCACGAGTATGTCTCCCTTCTTCTCCGTCTTATACATATATTTCTGTCTTAAATCATCAAAATCTCGCACCCATCAAACATTTCCCAGGCATTCAGCTCAACCAGACTCGCAGCAGACCTAAACAAGATCATACTCGTCGGCCGCATAGGAAGTGATCCTGAATTCCTCAAATATGGCAGTACCTCGGCTACTCCTGAATCCGAACCTGATGGTGCTCCCGTCGATACTGCTGCAGAACAACACCCAGTTGCTGGAAACGGTGATAAAGGTATATGGAAGCTCAAGGTTGTCACGAATCGAAATGTCAAGGATGGCGATACATGGAAGACTGTGCCTGATTGGCATAATGTTCGTCTTGTTGGGAGGTCTCGGGAGTCGTGGTCGCCAAAGTTGGCAAAAGGGTGCGTTTGCAGTATCGTATATCTATTATATGTTTAGAGTTCAGAGCCTTATTCTTTTACAGATACCACTTGGATCTTCATTGCTAACGTAGGTTTATTCTAGTGCTGCTGTCGTTCTTGAAGGTCGATTGGGATACTACAAGACTGATTTGGGTGGCAAGCTGCCTAATCCAATGACCTTGTGTGATATCACTGCTGGTATGTACTCGTGTGAAAACGCCCTAACGATCTGTATGCCTTACACTAACACATTCACAAGTAGACCGTATACAATGGATTTCAGATCCTAAAGCCAAAATCGTTCCTGAACATTGAATATAAACAAATTGTCATCGCGTCTCGTGTATAAAAAGAAGTCCCTTTGTTTTGAATTGGGTAAAAATACATTTCGATATAAAAGCAACAAGTTATATATAGAGGCGAGTGTTTCATAAATTGAATTCTAACAACGGTTTCGTCAAAGTGGGTTACATATCATCAGCTTGATCCTCAGCATCGAGTTCGTCCTCGTCTTCAGCATCACGCTTAGGCTGGGTACGAGCTTGAGCCATACGTTCACGGATACCAGGTTTGGCCGATTTGGCACGACTCTTGTTGTTGTTGATTGAGTCAGCTGATCCAGATATATCTCCATTGTCATCCTGCTGCATCATTTCCTGAATCTTGACGTGTCGTGATCCGACTGATCCAAAACTACTTGGTGATCCATTCGATTTCAGTACTTGGGTTGGTGCATCGTTTCCATAGTCTTCCTGGCCATTGTTGTCTTGGTATCGAGCTAGTGCGTCTTCTTCAATACCATCTGGGTGTGGTACTACAGCGGCTGGAGCAACGGTATTCTTTTTGGTCATTGCAGCAGCTCTAGCCAACGTCTCGTTCATGGATTTGATGGCTTTGGCAGGTGCATCAGGCAATTGTGGCTGCTGTTGCTGTGCTGCAGCACGACTCTTTGGCTTGGCAGATCCCATACGCACAGCGCCCACCATATTAACAACCACATTGTTACTATTCGGGTTTGTGGTCGTCGACGTCCTCTTTGACGCAACACCGAGCGATTGTCGTGACTCTGCAGATCGTTGATGGTTTTGTTTAATAACCTTCATGAATGGATTGTGGAGAGAGTATCCACCCAGTCCTACACCACCAGCACTTGACGTGGCTCGTTTCTCCTTGTTGACATTGTAGCGGACGGGAATGAATGGATCGTCGCCGGCAAGGGCGTAGCCGTGTCCGTGGACGAGTTCGTCGACTTGGCGGATGCGTTGGCCGTCGGTTCCGTAGATGCGGAGCACGTGGTCGTGAGACAGGTGCTCGAGGTGCTCCATGAGACGGCGGATAGATGGGAAGCGGGAGGGTTTTACGGCGACGGTCCAGCCCGTGTGGTAGGAGTCTCCGTTGGGGAAGAAGGTGCAGACTCGTGGTGCTTGGGTCTTGTCGCTTGATGGGCTCAAATAGAACTATTGGGTTGGATGTGGTGAGTGCGTGTGTTTGATGAAATGAGTGGAGACCGGGCGAAAAAAGATAAAATAGAATATTGAAAACATCCCTACGAGCAGCAGATTTCTGAAACTCACATTATCATTCATACTGGTAGGTGAGACCGGACTAGACATAGCACTTCCATTATACGGTCCGGAAATCTGGTACTCGACCATCTTAAGCGCATCTCGTGAACTAGCAACCAATATCTGTCCATCACGTAATCCTTGCAAGTTTTTGACTCGTTTACCAGTTTCCAGGTCATAGATTTTGCGAATTGGAGCGTGGGTTACCGGCATGACGAGAGTCACTGTGAGCAGCAACATGTCGAATGAGCGACAGTTACGTAAGTTCAGGACGTATTTTATGGCTGGGAGCTTTGAGTCTCCGTTTGCTAGTATTTGAACACGGTAGCCTTTGGACTAGTGTGATGGTATGTGTGTTAGGATTCATTGAATACAACAAAAAAAGAGTCACAGACTGATGGATAGTTCGCAAACTTACAGTCTGGGTAAAAATCGGAACTTCTTTCTCCTCCTCCTTCGCAAACTGCTGTTGCTGTTGCGCACTGGTATAGTACCCCTTCAATTTAAGCGTGGATCCTTGCACACGTCCTCCAACTGCAACCCAATGTGGTGCATTGTTACTTGCAATAGGAGGCAGTCCTTGTGGCATACCATCTTGTTGCCCCTGTTGTTGCTGATCATATGAAAATATATCATCTTGGATTGGATATGCAGCAGATTTGAAAGGTTCACCACCAGCAGCAACGTATAACCCATTATCATTGAAATCAGATAGTGAGCGGACTGGACGTCCATCAAGAGTGTATATCCTGCGTATGGCGCCTGTTCGTAGGTTTACTTCTCTGCTTGCTGCTTGTAAGAACTAAAGGTAATTGATTGTAATGGACGTTAGTTTGCATGTTCATTGTACTTGTCACGTCCTTGTGAAATTAAAAGATTGGATTGACGATGATTTACCTGCTCAAAGTTTCGGTATACTCTAGTCGAAACAACTACACGACGCCCTGGGGAGAACACATCACCATTCTTGAATACTCGTACACGTCGGGAATGAAACTCATCGACTTGAGCCATGATTTGCACGCTGTAAATTGGTTGAAATTCGAAATTGTTGCCTTGTCTTGCAAAAGACTCTTTTTTGCGGGTGTTGGCATTGAACAGGGTTTGGGTCGTGAATCAAGAGAGTGTGATGCATCCGGTTCCCAAGAGGCGTTTTGATGGTGTGAAAGTGGCTCTTCCAAGTAATTATCGTGCTTTATTGTCGCGTTTGATGTGATGTTGTGTATCGTGAAAATGATTGTAACGAATGTTTTCTGCGAGACTCAACAATCTGCCATTTTTCTAGTAATGCGAGTTTTAGCCAATTAATAAATATATTAATTTGCACACAATCATAATTATTACCGGCCACGAAGCGCTTGAACCACGCCATCTGTTCCTTAATCAAACATTGCGTATTCCATTTCTTCCCCCAGATTTTGGGACTATCCGGTCACTCACCCAAATCAATAAAAGTGCCTCTACGTACTTGAAAACCACAGCGAGAATCGATCCCTATCTTCTTCCCTCAGAGCAGCTCTATTGTCATTCGCCAAAATCTGTCCAGTCACCCTTCAACACCTATTTCAACAAGTTTTGCACAAATTTCACATAAGAAAACGAGCCAGAGCTTGCCAGGATTTTCTGCGCCCAAATCAGACGAAAGGGAGGTTTCCTCCACTGGTCTGGCTCAACAAGTCACTCGTTTTCTTTTTGGATGACTGTCCTTAAAAAGCAGAACGAGGAAGGTATTGAAACCATCTTGTTAGTTTGACCACGAAGCCACAATGGTGTATTTAAAAGTAAACTATACCATTGAATCTAAAGTATATCGGTTTCAAGTTTGTGTACATATGTGGTGTTGTCACCACCACCACACCACACTCGTTGAAATGTTCAACCTGCACCACCAGCAGGCTCCACAAACACAATCCCCAGCAAATCCCTATACCTCTGCGGTATACTACTCTTCGCTACCTTCATCTCGATATCATGCATATTAATACTCACAGTCAATGCATGACTATACCTCGTTAACGGATCAACAGTCCAATATTTTCCACTCTGTAAACTCGAAGCAGCTGTAAAAGTCCTCCAGTCCATGACCCGGAATGCATATCGTCGCTCCTCATCTACTATATCATCAGACATTGTTGCCTTCAGGTGAGCAGCCCAGACACAATCCAATGCATTCATGAACCCCCTGTTTATGCCGAGTCCTTGAGGCCAGTATGGGTTTTGGAGAGCGTCGCCTGCTGGGAGTATTAGTGCAGATGGTGATTGTGAGGTGGATGGTTGTAGGAATTTCAGTGGTTCGACACAAAGGCCTCGGCATGAGAAATCGAATACTTGGACACCGTGTTTTGCGGAGAGGGATGCGTCGTCTGGTATACCACATGATTGCTGGAAGTAGAAGCGTTTCGTGAGTGGGAGAAAAAACCCCAGAGTCTTTGCATGTAGTGTTCCATATCTCATGTTTAACTTACAGCCAAGAGCCTAGCCAAGCCTCGTAGCTTCTCAAAATCCATATTTTCTGCCACGAGCGTTTCCTTAACCGTTGGCTCGATGGCCTTTACAATTCCCAACGCTTGTAATGCTCGTGTACGTGTTGTAGCCGCGATAAAGTGTGTGGTTCCTCTCATGTATTCGATATTCTCCAAATCCAGACCCTGTCCCATCAAAATCCCAAGCGGGCCGTCTTTCCAAGTTGCCATAGCTACAAAAACAGAATAAGAGGTAGCATTTTTGCATCTGAAAGTGTGGTTGGTACGGTCCAGAGAGCTTACCCTTTGAATGCACAAATTCAGGCTTCTGTCGCTCAGACAATGGTTTAGCAGCAGAAAAGTCCAGATTTACGACAAGCCCAATAGCTTCATTCGATTTAAATATCTTTCGATCAAACCCTAACTGTCGAATCAACCTTGACGATTCACCCTCTGCAACAATCAGTGTATCGAATGGTATCAACTTTGCAGCTTGGATTCGTGCCAACTTCATATCATCAAGACGAGTAGATGCACGTAGTACAGCACCATCCATTGATGTAGCATATTCATAAAAATCGACCTTGGATTTCTGTGATAGTTTACTAACGTCCTGTTCCCCAGGCCGTAGAGATAACTCCTGAGCTTCATTGTCGGGTATAACTCGTCCTAGATTCTGTCGAGCTTCACGCTGTGGGAGTGTCCAGACTCGCCATGCACCAGCATGCTCAAGACCTAGATCTACATCAGGCTCTATAACACCACATACACCAACTCCAAAGTGGATGTCTACACCAAATATGAGTGCTGCTTTCAGTAAACATAGTTGGAGTTCTCGTGTTCCCAAGTGCAGAGGTCCATGCTGTTTGAAACCTGGTACGAAAGAGGCTAGACCGAATCCCAGCAAGTCGTCGACTGTGTTTTGCCACGTCTTTAGGATGTTGTGACGGGACAGCTCGTCACGTAACTCGAGTAGAGTTACATCGTGGCCACACAGTGCTGATTCTACAGCAGCTCGTAACCCACATGGTCCAGCACCAGAAATCACGACTTTCGGCGGTGCCTTGCTAAGAAGCCCGTCTCGTAATGGGGCTGCCAGAGTCCACTTTTGATCTAGTACTAGCGGTAAAATGTTTGGTTGAGTGACGACTCACTTAAAGGCAAGAAACTTTCAAACGATTCATACAAGCAATTACCGACCTTTAAAGAGACCCTTGTTCTTGAAATTCAAATGTGTAGTGACTCCATCACGAAATTCAATATAACCAATAGGGTGTTCAAGTATTTGTTGCAGAGAATTATATGCATTTATGGTCGTGTTTGCTTCAGACGCATTCAGAAAATCGTCAAATAATTCTCGAATCGACGTCATTGTTTCAATCTGCTCAAGTAACTAATAGTAAAATTGGTTGATGAATGTTGACATATGACGCAAACAGACGTGGGCAAAAATCGAGACGAAGAACGTACCTCAGTAGTGTAGGTGGTACTGTTACGTATCGCTCAACTTATACATCAGAAAACATACAAATCTTCTGCAGTTCGAGAAAGATCTGACTCGGAGTACGATGGTTCACTGATCAAACTGGGAACTTTGCTGACCGTTCGTACCAAATTGAATAGTAGATCGGATTGTCAGTTGAATTCTCAAATATACTCGAACACGATTTAATCTCAATTTTCTCTATACTCGGTTGACGCAAAATGTAACAAATCCACGACGAAACTACGTTTGCGATTTGACCAATGAAAAAGCGTATATTTATACCCCATTGTCCACGTTTCCATGGCATCAAATTGCTTTTGGAACCCAAGAAATGTTTGCAAGCTTTGATTCCACAGCCTCATCATCTGATTGGCTGAAATTATATTTACAGAAGTTCCCACATTGTCTCGAGTTTTCAACGCCAACACAATACCAGTCGGTCAACATCTTAATAAGTGAATTCAAATACACAATATGGCACAACCAGGCTATCCAGGATATCAGCAACCAGGGCAACAACCTTACCCTCCTCAGCAGGTAAGAGTTCTAATGGCGGCAAGTTCGTTCAATCTTCATATTTACTGACGTTATTCCACCATTTAGGGCTATCCTCCACAAGTATGTATTCGACATTTAATTGGAGCTTCTGCCTGCTTTTTCTTTTCGCACTATTTACACCACATCGCGCTGTTGTTTGCAACAATTGGCGAGATTTGATCATCCTTGACCAACACTCAACATTTGCTTTTTTTTCAACCGCAAAGGGGTATCCTCCTCAGCAACAGTATGCTCCTCCACCAGGCGCTCCGGGACAGCAACCATACGTAAGCGGCAGGGCCGCTCAACAACTTCTACAAACGATTGCTGAATTGTTTTCCTTGAAATAGTACCCACCACAACAGGGATACTACGCACCTCCTCCAGGTGCTCCTCAGCAATACGCTCCTCCTCCACAAGGATACGTAAGTATTACCATTTTGCAAATCTTGCTCATCTGTACACTAACGCGCAAATATTTTTAGTATGCCCCGCCACCAGCAGGCTATACCCCTCCCCCAGCTGGCTACCCACCAGCGCCATATCCAGGCCAAGCTGCTCCAGCTGGCTATCCACCTGCACAATATCCGGGACAGGCACCAGCACCATATCCAGGTCAGCAACCACCACCACAGCAACAATATTATGCAGCACCACCACCAAATGCACCAGGCTACCAACAACAGCCCTATTACCTTCCTCAACAGCCTGGATACGGCCCAACAAACGGGGTTCCTGCTACAGGCGGCGTTTACCAACAAGGTTACGCACAAGGTCCTCAAGTAGGATACACTAGCGGATACGCTAATACTACTTCGTTCTATGCAACGACTACACCGCCGCTAAGCAGTCAACAAGTATCGACGTACTGCAACCAGTTGAGAACTGCTATGAAGGGACTGGGCGCTGATCACAAAACTATAATCTCCGTACTGGGGAACTTGACACCCGAGCACGCTGCTCAGTTAGATGTAGCTTATAAAGCCTCTTTTGCTAAATTCTTGCATGAGGAGGTGAAATCTGAAACATCTGGGAACTACGGCCACCTCGCTGTCGCTTGTTGTATGAACTTGGCTGATTATGACGCCAAATGTTTGTATGATGCTATGGCTGGGCTTGGAACTGATGAAGATGCGCTTATCGAGATTTTAGTGAGTCAATGTTTTTACTTCTGTGTCAACAACATTGATCTTAACAAACGACTACAATAGGTTGGACGCACCAACGCTGAAATGATGGCCATTAAAGCCGCGTATGCTCGCATGTATAACAAGGATCTTGAGAAGGTCGTCAAGAGTGAAGTCGGTGGAAACTTTGAAAAGACTTTGGTTGTACTCTTGCAAGCTCATCGTGTTGAGACCCAAGAGAAGCTTGACCCGGCTGCAGACGTGCAAGCGCTATATGCTGCAGGAGAAGGTCGTATCGGTAAGTATTGTTGTTAGTGAAAGTTGCATTCATACGAGATAGCGCCAACCTTGTGTTTTTTTTGGTTGCTTCTTTAGGTTGCGACCCATTAATCTTCATCAGCATTCTGTGCAACAGAAGCGATGCACATTTACAGCAAGTATACGAGCTTTACATGAGAAACCACGGAAAGGACATTACCAAAGTAATCAAATCTGAAACTGGACACCATTTGGAAAAGACGCTGTTGGGCATCGTTGCCTCTACGAGAGACAGGCCAGCCTATATCGCTGAATTGATTGAGAAATCTATGGCTGGTGTTGGATGTAATGAACACGCGCTGACTCGATTGGTTGCACGTACGTATTGTGCATTCCAGCGATGTACACTCCATGTTTTTGTGCATGGGGCCCAAGCATGAAACTAATCAACACGTCATCAACCATAGGTCATCGTGATCCACGTGTAATGAGTCTCATCAAAGCAGCATACCAACGCTTGTATAACAAGACTCTCTAGTAAGTCATTGCGCCTCCTCATCAAACTCAGACTCCTCCACTAACATCCATTCAACTCGCAGTGCTCGAGTCCAATCTGAGACTGGCCACCACTTCCGCGAGTTGTTGGTCACCATCATTAAGGCTTAAAATTACGCTCTTTCCTGTACTGCAAGGGCTCGTTTGTTCTGAAATCATCAATAAATTATCTGTTTTGTTTCAAGAAGCCATTTGCCGTCAAGTGAGGGTGTTTGCGAGAAGACGCTATCGAGTTCTTAAGACGTGCTGAGTACCAATTTGCCATTATGGTCCTGCCTTGAATGAAGTTTCAATGCATTGTCTGCTCAGGCGACTCAGCACAGCTTCCATATAACTTTAGACACGCAAATAGGGTAACTAGATGTCACGATGTGACTTCAGATCACTTTATATGAGTAGGGGCAATCTTCAATACATTAACCCGGAATTGCGACTCATTCCTTATTCCGCAACCCTCATCTTCGATGTCTCCTCTCCAAACTTCACAATTTCCATAGGAGGACTAGCACCATGGCTCTTTGACCCCGTCTGCAGATTGACCTCATTGACCACTGTGAGAGGACAGGAATGTGAACCTCGCTGGGCAGCGAGTCTTCTTGTGTGGTGCCTCGCGCACAACTTTATAGAAGACGGTCATTCCACGACAAATCGTGCTGCTAGAATTGTGGTTGATCCAAGACCATACTTTGGCTGGGGTTCGTCTACAAACATCTTTGACAAGCTGGGAAGATTACAAGATAACAGGCTGTCGTTTGGGCCGTTCTACATGTCTACCATACTACTATTCACTTTCTATGGAATTGTAACAACCAGCTTTTGTATGCAACCAGGGTTGTTTTATGTTGGTGTCTTTTTCATGGCGAACATCAATAAATTATCTGTTTGTTTCAAGGACCCCTTTCCATTCAAAAGCTGTTCGAGAGCAGATTCTATCAATTTCAACAGTTCTTGGTTCTTGACGTGGTCTGGCCGTCGCTTTGGAACTGGAGCTGGCTTGCATGAGCTTTCGTTGCATGATCTGTTTTCGACACTTCCGCTTGTGATCGTCAACGTCGATAGAGGTCTAAACAGCGAGAACACGTGCAAAACGCCTGTATAATATAATATATAATCATCCTGACTCTTTAAGCAACGTGTTCTATCTCGCTAAACCTCACAACATACTCTGATCACACAAAAGACACCAGCGTCTTCATATACATATCAAGCATAGCAAGATGATGGTGACTAGTGAGACAACGCCATACGAAATATCGTCAGAGCAGGTCTTGGAAGCTCTACGGGGGAGATATCTCTTTACAATCCTAATCGACGTCACAACATTGAAACTTTCTGCATTCAACTCGAGTTATCTGCAGCTGCCTGGTTCTAGAGTGCTAGGCCGACTTCTCCATATCAAGCAAAACACTCCTGCGCAGGCAAGTCATATGCACTATTAGAGTTGTATTCTAGTTGAGAAGGAAGGAGATCTCTTTCATCAACATTTGGGGTGTTTGGGAGACGATAAAGCTTATCACAGACAAGCACCGTTATCTTTGGGAGATTATGAATGCAGAAAAGATGGATCATTTCATGGCCCTTGCTGATCTACCTGTTCATTATCTTGGTCTTGCGAAAGGGCTGGTTTGCTCTGTCGTGACCCCACCCAAACTCAAATTGCATGTGGTGCAAGCTCGCAGTAAAAACTTAAAACATATCAACTAACCCTGGCCTATCTTTCTATTCTTAGTCACTGACACCAGAACTGATTGCTGCTAATCTACCAACTGGCAAGATCATCTATTCATACATACGTTCTATTGCACCAATCACACACAATACTGAACTAACTCCCGTTCACCTTATAGTCCACGACCCACACTTTCTACGACGAGCTGGCCATGATATTATTGTATACGACGATATAGGTCGCCCTGATGGATTTGCAGCGATTGTATGTCAAGCACTCATACTCGAAGGTCGTTGTACCCAAGCTCATTATCTCAGAGGCGGGATACGAGACTTTGCCAAAAAGTACCCAATGCTTGTAAAGAGGATTGCAGTCCCACAACAGCATCCGCCGCAGCAACAATCATATACTTCTCAAGTCGTCGTACCTTCTCGATCGTCGTCGTCAGGGTCAACAACATCATCGTCTACAGGTGTCCCGACAAGTAACACTAGTGCAGCTGCTACCCTGTTTGCGTCTGATGCAAACACATCGTCAAGTGTCGAACCACTCACGAGTACATCATCGTCTGATAGTAGTATACCCGCAGTTCCTGCTCGAACGTCTAGTCTCGGTATCACTACCAATAATAGCAATAATAGTAACGGTTTGGGTGGACCGACTGAAGAAGTATTAAAGGCTCTTGGCAAGGATGTACACCCAACATCACTAAAAGAAGCCATCCAGGAGCCAATAGCTCAACCTTTACAGCAGCCTTACGTGACTCCATCTCGAAGATCGTCATTAAAAGAGTACAAGGTGCCTGCTCGAAACTCGTCGTTAATTGATACCACTCATATGAGCATGATGGGAGTCAACTCATTTGATGCGTTATGGACTGATTCTGATGCATCGTATGTAAACGAGTATCAGAATGGTCATGCAAATACTAGTAATAGCAATACGGCCGCTGGTAAACAAACCATATATGTACCCGAAGAAGGGTTCTCATTGCCCGCTGGGGATGAAGCTGCTCAAGACGATGAAGATACTGCTGCTACTTTATTGTCACTCTCGTTATCATCTTCACCATCAAATCAATCAGCTCAAGAAACGCAGGGGTACTTTGCTCAACAGCAGCAGATAGATAGACACGGATATCATGGCACAAACGGTCATATTAATGAACATGATGACGACGATGACGACCTATCAACTCTCACCATGATGAATACTCCAGAGCCCGTATTGGCCATAAAAGTAAAACAATTACATCTGGTAGATGCAGTTTGGTATGGCAAAGTAGTACCATTTGGAGATGTACCATTAGCCATTTTGGATAACTTCTTATATTTGGGATCATGTTTTGCTGCACGTCCAGATTTGTTGAGGCAAAACAAGATTACTCGTGTATTGAGGCTTGGATGGGGATTTGCTGAAATTGAACCGTATTATGAAGAGGAAATTGACGAAGAAATAGATGGAGAGATGGATGGTGACATAAGTAGTAGTGGAGTATTTATACCGTCATCGACATATCCGAATGGTGAAGCTAGTAGCAACAGCAGTAGTGTATTGTCGTCTTTACAGTCCTCGCCTAATACGTCGCCAGTCCTTCATCGTGCAACAATACCACCACAACAGCCGCAGCCGCAACAATATAATGAAAAGACTCGAAAGCCAACCAGAAGACGTATAGTAAAAAGACGCCACCAAATCCGATATTACGATTACCCTATCGAAGATGTCGCCACCGAACCCATTCGAGTGCTCTTTGAAGAAACCACATCTATACTAGAAGAAGCTCGATTAGCTGGTGAACGTGTACTCGTTCATTGTCATGCCGGTGTATCGAGGTCAAGTACGGTCGTGTTGGCATACCTTATGAAGTATCGAGGTATGAGCTTGTACGACGCGTGGAATCTTGTATATATAATTCGACCCATCGTACGACCGAATGATGGATTTGCTCGTGCTCTACAAGAATATGAGGTTGAGCTACTTGGAAAGCCGACTTCTAGTCTACCGATATTCTGGATGAGTGAGTCGTACTCTTACTACCTGGAATATTTGGAGTGGTATACGAGGCTGTATATGGCAGATCATTACAATCATAGTAGGGCTGCTAATGGTGGTGGTAAAGGAAGTAAAAATGGAAGTGCTGAGGAAGACGACGCTCTCATCCAAATGTTACATTATCAGTATGCCAGACTCAAGAATGGAGGTGAGCCTGACCGTAATGGAGGGAATCAAACTAGGATAGTGCTTCCACCACCAGCACCGACAGTCATGTTGCCCTCCGGTAGCAGCACGACATCGTCTTCTGCATCATCTGTCGTTTATTCTAGTACTGAAGGAGGTGAATTAGTCGATGATGATGATAGTGAGTCTGTAGTGGCAGTAACCGAAGTTCCTGGTGATGAGAGTGGTACAGGGGATGCTACAGCTGTCGATGTCAACACAACACCATCTATCAAACAATCACTTCAAACAGTAGAAGAATAATTATACAGTACAACAAAAAGTAGCATTCTGTTGTTTTTAACTACTACAGTAATCTATGTATATAAGGAAGGAAACAAAATGGGGACACATTCCACAACTACTCCTTGCAAATCACACACATATAAACATTAAGTTTTGACGCACCTAAATTCTTGAAATAAATCAATTGCTCAGAAATACTATACGGGGTATATTTTTGTTTGTTGTTGTGCTGACGACTACTACAAAGTGTTGTTGCTTTCTTTTTCCCATTCTAAATGACTTCCTCCCTTTTTTATCAGACTCAATAATGTTAAGCTCTATACACACATCCCCACTCTCACACTCCTAATATATCCTACATCTCTCTCCCTCTCCCAACTTTCCTCTATACAGACGTGATATGTATCGGCGTCTTAACACTCTTCCCAGCAAACGATTCAAGCCCTTCGCCTTCGTACGACACCAATGGTGAAATCTCAACCACATCCTCACTTCCCTCATCCCCATTGACAATACTACACCCAACAGCCTCCAAAAACCTCTTGTGCTGCTTCATAATATCACTCCTACTAGTATCTGGCGAATCACCATCAGGCGATCCAGGTGCGTTCTTCAATGGCGAGAATTCCTCTGCACGTGCGACTTGAAGCACGGCGACTTTGGTGGCATGTGGGAGTACATCAAAGATAAACATTTCGAGTTTTATACCATTTGGTTTATCGGGTGACACCATCTTGCCAGATGCCAAGTCAACGTGTTTGATTTTTTTTCGTGCTATGTGGTAGTCGAGTTTGCCTTCAAACTCTTCAGAGCATATCGTGGATAAAAAGTCTAGTGTGTAGAAATGGTTTGCAATGTTTGCCGCCTGGTATACCAATCCACCATTACTATCTCGTTCGGCGGATAAGGCAGCATCCATTTCCGAGTATTCCACAACCCCATATTTCCCATCCCTGATACATATGATACCAACTGGTTCGTTCGGTGCTGTTTTTGGTACGGCTTTACACCCCATTTCAGCATCCTTGGCGACACAATACCCCATAAACGTCGGATCAGCTACCTTTACAAGACAGTTGTCAACACAGTACGCATGTATATATGGGATTCCTCGCTTTGACAGGTCGGCAAGCACACCCTCTTTACGTAGCGCTGCATATATACCACCGTTACCATCTGGAGCTACAGCAGGCGTATACTCATTCTCCATGAATATTTTCCCGGTGCTGTCAAAAGCAGGTAGCACACCCTGTTCAAAAAACATTACATTCTCTGGAATCAAGCCAAAGTAACGGTGTTCCTTGAAATACGATTCAGTTGGTTTACGTGTTGGTCCAGACGTCATGACATACCACGGGATGATTACAGTGTTTTCGGGTTTGTTGAAGGTAGATTCGGCGACTTTTTGTAGGCGTGCGATTCGTTCTCCTTGTAGCTGGAAGAGAGATTTATGGGATGGGAGGAGAATGTCGTAGCATCCTTTGGGTGCTGATGAGCCGAGACGGGTTCCTTGACCACCTGCGAGGAGGATGAGGCCGACCTTGTTTTCAGAGATGAGTTTGAGGCCTTCGTGTTTCCATTTCTTGATCTGGTAGAAACGAAACGCGTCGGTGTGAGCGATGTTGTTTTTGTCAGGATTGCGAGAACCAAAGACCAATAGTGAAATCAATGATATCGCGAATGAATGATAAATTCCATAATATTCATCATCATATAACCCCATATCTCACAAGCACATACCTCATCAGCATTCCCAGTAATAGTACTATACACAGAATCAGATGGCAATGGTTTGATGCCCCCACCACCACCACTTACATCCTTGCTTCCACCACCAACAGTATTCTTGAATATCCTATTACATCTAGCAGGATCAATCCCACTCAATGCAGTCAATAAATCTGATTGTTTTTGCGAGTCGTCCTTGATGGAATCCCAGAATGTAAAGACATGGCCTTGTCCTGCTTCGTCAAAGATGGGCTTGAGTGCTGCGTATGATGACATTATAGGATTTATATACGTGGTGTTGTTCTCTTGATTTGCTCCACTTGAACAGCTGAGTTTGGAAATTTCAATGGAAATGTAAGATGTAAGATCAAGTCCCACGTGTCAACAGAACCTGGAACAGAACAAAAGGGCTTTAATTCACGATGATTTCAACCTCTATACTTCTATATGATATCTGATATTTCTAATAATATCTAATAGTGATGATATATGTAATATAATAATGATGATAACGTTATGACTATGATAACAAACTGTATATGATACAACTCACACCTCGTCTCTTATCTAATGACCTCCCCTTTCCAACACAAATCACGTCGACGATGCGGTACTGCTAGTACCACTACTCGTCGTCACCACACCACCACCGTTCATAATGCCATTCCCACTTCCATTTTGACCACTTGGTGCACTGGAAAAACTCCCAGTTCCATACCTCTCATTCTCATTCCACCCTCGTACAGCCCTCAGTATCGGAGAAGGCAAAATCCAACTATTCGCGAATTCAACCTCCCGTATATTACTACCAGCTAAATGTGGTGTTGCTCCCAACCCCGGCGAAGCGCCGATACTCCAGCCAGATACGCCAGGTGACAGCATCGGTGACGGCGGCTGCTGTGGGGTTGGTTCGAGCGTGAGCGGTGTAGGCGCCGTTATAGATGTCACGTATGGTGTTGAGCTTGATGGGATTTGATTATGAGACGTGGATGTGGATGTAGACGATGAGTTTGTTGATGAGGAACTACTACTATTGTTGCTGTTGCTTGTGTTTGTTGTTTGAGCGTTAATGGGAGGACTCCACGGCATAAACCTCGGTGATGCAGAGTATCCTCGATTCGATGATGGGCCTATTCCATAGGGTGATTCGGGTGGTGTGGGCACATTATTGTTTTGTAACTGCTGCTGTAGTTGCTGTTGATGTTGCTGCTGGTGCTGTTGCGATTGCATTGAGTGCTGTTGTTGGTGCTGCTGCTGCTGTTGCTGAATCGGCAGTACAATACTATCAGAGTCCGTGTTTGAAGTTAACAAGTCCGATACGGAAGGTAACTGATATGTCATACTCGGCGGCGGTAAATGGATTTCAGGTGGTGCACCGTCCTCTCTCGGAGACGGATGACGGTTCATTATACGTGGCGATGAAGGAGGCATAGACATGGTTTGAGTGGCTGTTGTCACTACTGTTCTAGGCGATTCTTCATGTACACTAGGATCATCGTGCATGCTTGTGGTAGCACTTCTCGGTGATTCAATGTTGCTGCTATTGTTGCGATGATGATGTTTATATGATTCGGGAGTTGCTTCGGATGTTGGTGAATCCTCGGTTTCGTCATCCTCACGGCGACTAACACGTATGCGGCTTCCAACATCTTCGTTATGTCTCGTTCTTCTCCCTCTTTTAAAACTGATGGAAAGCGTAGCATGGGCTGCTTTCACGTGTTTTTTGAGTGTCTCTGCACGGCCAAAGCGGCGGGGACATCCAGGACCTAAGGAACGAAATGTTTCAGTACAAAACAAACGGATGTAAAGTCGATCTCCTGAAACTTACAAGCGTAAGGCATAACGGTACTATGCGCACTCCTAATATGCCTCGAGCAGTGCGAAGATCTACTAAAATTCTTTCCACAAGTCGGGCAAACCGTGCTACCAACACTTGTACTCTTCTTCGCTTTTGGCGATGCCGGCACACTCGACGACGACGAAGACTCTTGTTGCAGTTGCGAATATTGCGTATTAGCAGCCAGCATTAGCATATCGTGAGGCGTAGACGGTTGTTTCTTGTTGACGCCAGCTCCAGTAGGATTCTTTCGTGACGTTTGAGCAACGTTAGAGCTCTCGTCCATGTACTCGTCACTATCATCCCCAGACTCGTCTCCGGATACATCATCGTCTTCTTCTGCATCTGGCTGCTGTTTTCTTGGTTGCTCTTGTTGTGGTTGCTGTTGTGGAATGGCACTAGGACAAAAGTTTCGGAGAGTTAGAACAAGCATGCATACATGTAAAACTGCACAAAAGATTCGCATTTACTCTGTTCTCTGCTCGTCTCCAGCAACAGGATTAGAGGCCAAAGGAAAGGCAAAGGCCAGCGTTTGATTCCTTGTATTGTTCAACCAGCTCGAGGGAGTAATAGGACCAAAAGTAGGAGGATCATTATTCGTTACAATTGCTAGGGCCATCTGTCTGCCCTGCTCTTGAAAGTGCTGTTGTTGACTGTTTCGCAACGGTTGCTGCTGTTGCTGCTCTGAAGGAGGGTATTTGGGACGCCGAATTGTGCCTAACTTCTGCGGGTGCATCATGTTCTGACTGTCCTAGCTATATCATCTCCTTCCTACTTATAAAACCCACTCCGCTTTTTTTACCCCCAACGTTTTTGAAGCTTTTGCACGTTGTCCAACTATTGGATGCAAAAAACAACTCTGCGAAACCATGAAACTAGAGCCGACCTCAGCGCTTTAATACAATGCGGTCTATACGATCACCGCGATCCATGCAATACACTCAGATCGGCGTCTGATCTTACTCTGTAGGATGCTAATGCGTATATTCTCACAAAACTTGAACTAGCCCTTCCTATGCAAAATTTCCGTTATATACATTAACTTTTTACATACCAGGCGGTCTCTCTCCACCGTCTCCCCCGCCTCGTCCCTGCATCATTGCTTCTTGCTGAAACTTGGCAAATTGTTGCTGAATCTTCAATTGAGCTGCTTGCTGCATTGGAAGAGCTCCACCCGGTGGGAGACTCATAGATGGTGGTGGTGGAGGTGGTGCATTACTACTCGGCATATTATTATTGTATGCTTGCATGCCAGGTGGCATGGTTGAGTTATTACTACTATCACTGGTACCGGGTGGGGCATCCCAATTTGGTGGCGGCTGATTGTTGTATCCTTGATTTCGTTGCTGCTGTTGTTGTTGCTGGTATTGTTGCGGAGGTGGTTGATGTTGTTGCGGTTGTTGGTTTTGTTGTGGAGATTGTTGATGTTGTTGCTGTTGATTCTGAGGCTGATATGGACTGTTACCACTGGGTCGTTGAGGACTGTCGCGATTCATTCCACTACTACTATTGCTAGATGATGATGGTGGAGCATTTCGTCGTGGACCTCCAAATCCAGGCAGTCGATTATTCGCCACTGGTTTGGTTCGTAATCCTGGCAATACTACATCGTCTAGACGTGGTTGATGAAGAACAAGAGTCAAGGTTTGCGAGCAAAAACGAAGTCCTGGAACTACAAATGACTGTACAAACACTCTTACCATCTTCATCATCCTCTTGCGTACTCCTATCAGCTTCAACTTTAACAGCCCCGGGAATCACACCAATAGGAACTGGAGCACCAGGAACCCTTCCATAAACACCAGGAGCCCAACTACCCTCTGCTCGATATCCGTATCCAAATCGATCCAACATGGTCTCTCCAACTCGATTTCTCGTCCAGAATCTCGTTGTATGGTCATTAGATCCTGATACAAGCACATGGCCCAATGGATGATAGTCTAGTGCCCAGACTTGTGATGGTTGACCTTGCAGTTCATGTGCATATTCTAGACCACCTATTGGGAAATCAGTTCCTACAGTCCAGAAATTGATGGCACCATCTGCACCTCCTGTTGTGAATTGCGTTTCGTGGATGGGATGCCATACTACGCCTGTTTTAATAAGCGTTGGAGAGTTGGGGTCACCGATACAACAAAAGAGGAGATAGAATGCCTCGATGCAACATTGCTTACAAGTAACATCCTTCTTGTGTGCTCGAACAGTTTGCAACTCCTTCAAAGTCCTGATATCGAATATCCGACAATTGTGATCTCGAGATCCAGTAATCAACCAATTTCCATTCTTGTTCCATTTTGCTGATGATATCGTGTTTTTGTGACCATGCCTGCAGGAGCAAAGAGGTTAGTATATTCGGAGAATCTAATGCTACCTGTTTTCTGGAAACAGCGCTTTCAGCGGGAAAACTTACAATGTAGCTAGATTTTTACCAGTCTTTGGATCCCATAACTTGACGAGATTATCTTTGGATCCTGTGACGAGGAGTGCTTTTGTAGGATGCCAATCTATACATTTAACATCCCAACCATGACCTAGTAAGATGAGATCAATGAATCGTTCGTAAATTTCCTGTAGGCTTTTTTTGCTCTTTAATCTCATCAGTAACCCCAATCGTGTGGGCATACCTTGAAGAACACATTCTTCAGTAGCTTGCTCAAAGTTCCATATCTTTGCTAACGAGTCATCACTGCATGATGCGAATTTCGAATCTGTTGGTGAAAAGCTAATTGTACAGGGTGTTTCGGTATAGGTGAGCAAAGCATTTATATGCATGGACTCTTGGATGTTCCGACTTCCGGAAATATTGTGAGCTCCCTCTCTCTCACAAAGTACTTACGCCAATTCGCGAATAGCTTCACGATGCCCCTGGAAAGCCTTCAAGTTATTCATATTCGATTGCCAGTATTTGATCATGCCTGAATGATCAGCAGTGACCATCCATGTATCGTTGTGAGACCATATCATGGCTCGAATTGCTGAATCGTGTGCCTACAAAGACAAACAAGTCAGCAGTGACTTTTATTATAGCATATGTCCGCAAATGAGCAGCGCTTCATCAGATAGAGTTCAAAACTGGCCTTTTTGCTACCAAAATTACTCAAACTCATCATGCCAGATGCCACGCATACCTGTAAGATTGTCTCGAAATTGAAGGTCAACCCATTCCATAAAGTGAATTCACCACTTTGTGCGCCCGTTACTAGACGTCGACCATCAGGCGTCCACTGTGAATATAGAAAATATTCATTAATCACCAATTATAGTGAATCTGCTTCCTACATTCACATACCTTGACGACATTGATGGGACATCGAACCTTGTTTGTCGACGTGTGAATGTATTTTGTCGTTATACCCGTAGTTGGGTTGTCTGGGTACATGCTAGGTGGGAGCATCTAATGGTGTATGGTTATAGATTGTCAGCAACCAATCCTTCATAGTGTAAGTAATGGGGCTGTTTTGGTTCGTCCAAACACCCTCCCATATCTTCACAACACCGCGTTCTTACATTGACTGTAAAATTTGGATCAGGCTGCATCAAATAAGTGTTCTTCTTGTTCTTTTGTGATGCTCTCAGCTACGACAAAAATTGCATAGAATGAGTTTCGCAAACAACCAAAAAAACACCATCCAATAACCGTCTACATGATAGAACTTACTTCGATCGCTCTCATCATTCCCGAATAATAATCAACCGTTCTCCTCTGCATTGATTTGCGTTGTCGCTTTTCGACTGGTTGATTTGGATGAAATAAGCCGGCAGCTCCTCCATATCGACGATATCCTGGAGGTAGCTCGCTCATAATCACTGATGGGTCACGTTCTCCGCCTCCATAGCCTCCTCTATAGCCCCCTCGCTGCATCTTTGCTAATATATATTTTGTTGGACGTTAGAAGTTGGCTGTTGGAGCTCAAGACAGTGGAGGGGCCGAACACGCTCTTTCTCACGAATGAAACCGTTTTCACGCGATCGACCGCGACATGTTCCAGAACGCTAAAATTTCTTGTTAAGATTTTTAATAGAATGCAAATCAAGCAATGTATTTTTATTTTTTTCAGGAACTTGAAACTAACTGTCCGCACCGCGTAACAGGGTAAAAAGGCCTTCCAGGTTCTCTTTTCAATCTCTCCAAGTATCTGCACATTTCCAATATGATCTCGAGATTGACCCACATACAAAACATCATAAAGAAAGCAAAGATCAAGAACACCACTATGATGAACTGGATATCAATCGAAGCTGCTCCATCAGGTAGCATTTAGCATCCCCATTACGGTACAACGACGTGGTGCGACTTTTGGGATTGGGTATCGTCTTCACTTCCGGTGTACTTGGTGAAACGGCTGGTGCTATACCGCGGTATTATTGGCCGGTATAGCGACGTGTAAAGCGATGTGTATTTTTTTTCTTGAAATGTAGTTTTATTAAACTGAAAAGAAGAAAGCACATCTAAAGTACTACTACAACCCTCAAAACACGTCCCCCTTCCTCATGCGAGCTGTCAGCTGCAGCCCCACACCCTTCATGATAGCGAACCCAATCCGGCGAAAAATGTTTGCGATGTGTAATGAAACATCGCAAGAATTGGCCAAACAACACCAACATAGTTACAGCTGCAGGCCGCAGGCGTAATCATGATGCTTCGTCGAACGGTGTGCTAGTTACCAAGTTTCAAAATCGTCCTATAAGTGGTGTAGAAGAGATCGGACTTCTTAATAGTATAAAAGTTTCTTGCCTGAAGTTTTCGGGGTTGTATTGTAGTTTGGATATATTCTGCCAAGCATGGGAGAAAAGAAAGTTAGCACTGGGAAGCCATGCCCACGCCATTCATATTAAGCTTTGAAAGCGACAGCAATATATATTTCAATGACTCCTACAATTTACTAATAAACGTTTGCACATCTTTTGCTAAAGCTTCTGGATTCTCCATTGCGCCAAAGTGACCACCACGTTCATGAACACTCCAGTGCCTAAATCGGTTCAAAAAAGGTCAGCAAAGAAGGCACTACAACCGGCGTAGCACCCAATCTCTTACTTCAAGTTATAATAACTCTCTACCCAATTCTTTGGGGGCTTGGAAAGCTCATTTGGGAAATTGGCCACACCGGTGGGAACCGTGACGTATGGCATTTTCTTTGAGCCAGATGGTTTACCAGCACTACGAGCTGCAGCAGCTGCAGCGGCTGCCTGAGCACCTGTTCCGATGCTTTCGTAATACAATCTCGTGCTTGAGGTAATTGACCCTATCAAGGCAATTTTTTTTGAATTTAATTGTGAGTGTCATCTTATTGAATCAACCTGGCGTTTTGAACACCAACCATTGATCCAGTAAATCATGACATTGTTGAGCAGAATATCCTTTGAGAAGGAGTTGCTCAAATCGCCGTGGCAATCGGACCATGAGTGGAACTATTCATGACTCGTGTTAGCCATGAACGAAAAATGGATTTGAAAATAGCTCAATGTCGTGCCTTTTCGATAATCCAAGCGGCGAGTCCGACAGCTAAATTGTTTTTGGATTAAAGTTAAGACTCCTGCTATTTTCATTTCATGTGCATGCCAAAACAAAGCTTGACATACGTGAGTCTGTAAGTCCATAACCCAATGTCTGTGGTTTAGTTCCCTGAATGGCCTGATAAGCCAATTCACCACCATTCGCATTAAACTTTGAAGCATCGTTCAAGCCCTTGTAGTCTTCTTTTGAGAGGAAGAAGAGTGGTCCAGTGTATTTCAGCTCGAGAATCTGCATTCTGTGAATCCAATTGGAGCTGTCGTGTCCCACGATACACAAGTTGATATGAATCGCTGTTTGACAACCAATGATGTTAAGCCATATTGAAACATTGCAGCCCACAATACTTCATACCTAGACAGTTCTTTGGGTAGTAGAGACCCAACGTTCGACATATCGACGAGCCCCAGTCTCCTCCTTGTGCGTAATAAGTCTTGTATCCAAGGCTACAAAGGAGAGCCGTTAGAAAGCTCGCCTTCTTAGCAAAAGACTAAATTGGTCTTGTCAAACAGTATATACTTGAACATGAGTTGGTGAACAGTGTCAGCGACCTTCTTGACTCCAAAACCCTTTCTCTTTGGAGCAGACGAGAAGCCGTAGCCAGGCAAAGAAGGAACGATCATATGGAATGCTGGTCCACTTTTCGGCTTTGTCAATAGTGGGATTAGCTTCCAAGCTTCGTAGAATGAACCAGGCCAACCTGTTTTCCAAGATAAAGGTTTTGTGTCAAAAATCAAAAGTGACGGATTCTGATATCTAAACAGCTCACCATGTAAAAATAGCAATGGTTTAGCATCAGCTCGTGGCGACTTGACATAGACGTAGTGGAGGTTGATACTACATTGTTGGTTTGATCCCAGTTAACGTGGAACGGATCAAGGCAAAGCAAAGTATACAAGAGCCAAACACAAAGCTTACTCAGTCTCAGGAATATACATCTTGAAATGATCATATTCGTTTACTAAATGAGAAAAAAGCAAGCGACATGAGTTCTGCCGTCCATTCTTGAATACATAAGCAACGACATACAGTGTATTTCCTGCTGCCTCCAGTTGTAAGAATTCTTCCAATAGTCGACCAACGATTTCATATACTGCAAGTTTGAGCCGTACGTCCAACCTGCGTCCGTGAGTTCTGTGGAAGGGAAATGTCACGGTTACCAACAGCTGGACAGAAGAACGAGGTTGAAGGAAATCATTGAAAGTGGTGTTCTTACCATCAGGAAAGCGAGTTTGAGCTAATCTTGTAGCTAAACGTGGAAAAAATAGTCTGTAAGCTTCGTGCAAAAACAAAACCACGCTTCCTTCACATCGATTACCCAAATCACCCAGAAGCTCGTCAGAGACATGGATTTTGAAAGGCACTGGCGTCCTTGGAGGCCCACGTGGTGACTCGCTAGCACACCCTTCGAATTGGAATACGTCTGCCATCGTTTAAGCTTTTCAGTACAAACGACATAACTTCCAACCGAATTGTTTCATACTATCAGATTTATTTCCAAGTGTAAAAATGCTCTATAATTTTTCAAATCGTTAGACTTCAACCCTTCGTACTTAAGATCGCACATATGAGAATTTGTAGAATCTCATCAACCAAATCAAGCACGGATTGCCAACCGCTGATTCAATTCTCATTTGTCACCGATAGAAATCTATATTTCAGAGCTCGTCACTTCAAGGCTGCGTCATCCCTTTCTCTACCGCGTTGCGTCCGATTCGCAATGTATGACTGAGCAAAAAATGTGTGAAAAACGATTCACAACTCTTTAAGATACGCAAAAGGAGGAAAAGACCTCTGAAACACCAACGAGGTACTCCAGACAGGGCCCCAAACTCAATCAGCCTTGCTATCGACGACCACCACCGCACTCCTACATTCACTCTGACTCTGCCCACCACAAAGTGACTCAGTCTCGAATCAAGCAACGTCACTGAATTCTTATTAGGAATTGTAAAAAGCTCAGTCGACGACCACAACCCAACGCTCAATAAGAAACTGAAAATGTCTCCTATAATGGCAGCAGCAATCGACATGGCAGCTATTGCCATGGCCCTCTAGACATTTGAAAGAAAACACACCTTTTTCATATATAGTCGGCCATAACCTCTCTCCTATTTTAAAATCAACCAATGGGTCCCTTCTCTAGTAACAACTCCACTGAACTCTCTTCTCATGCTATCCATGTCTCTGAATCAATTGCAAATAGAACCATCGTCGTCGAAAATCTTATCGGTAAGAAGAATCCTCGTCTCGTCTGTCACAAGAGGCACCTCCGTGCTCATTTCTATCTTCTCTTTGATCCAGATATCGCAACAGGACTAATTGACTCTTGCTGGCCAAACCAATCCATATCGTCTAAAACGAAACTGGTGCCACTTCGACGATTCCTTCAGGAAATCCTTCGACGATCTCGAACATCATTCTCCACTCTTCAATTAGCCCTCTTATATCTAGTCCGTCTTCGTAATGTATTAAAGTCATCGTCACAAACAGCACAAACTCAATCACCACCACCATCATCATCGACTGCAACCACCACCACCAATGTACATTCTGAAATTGCATCGGCTCTTACCGGGTCACAGGACAAGGCACCATCTCCATCCATCTGTGGACGACGCATGTTTTTCTCGGCCTTGGTAGTAGCTGCCAAATATCTCCAAGATCGAAACTACTCCAATAAGGCATGGTCCAAAATCGCTGGTCTATCTATAGCAGAAGTCAATACCAATGAGCGGGAATTCCTAACTGCTATCGATTATAATCTCTATGTATCGCACCATACCTTTGCTACTTGGTCATCAGCTCTGATGGTCAAGGCCACTGGTAGTATCAAGAATAGTGGCAACATAGTAGAAAGTCGAGAACAGGTCTTTCAAGCACCAGTATCTAGTAGCCATAGTAGTATTAACAGCACCAGCAGCACTAGTAATGGTCCAACGTTTACCATGATGACCATAAACACGTCACATACGGCCACGCCATCATACTTGCCATCACCCAAAGAGCCATCTGATACCAACACAACAACCATGTCATCAAGTCCCATCACTGATGAACTGTATAGCATAGCATTCACATCGCCGGAATCTCCGTCAGCTTCTAGCATCGAATCATCATCACCAACCCAACAAAGTAACAAACGAAGATTCGATGACGATAGTAGAGACACCGTATCACCATCATCATACGTATCCATGATGTCCATTCAACCACCTACATGTCGGGATTTGCAACTGCTTGATACCCGTAGGAGTAAGAGGATGAGACTTGAGGTCTCAGTAGTATAGGTCAATATGGGGATCTTCTCGTTGTTGAGGAGACGTTGAAATCTGGACGATATTCAATTATATTTTTCATTGTCACCCAGTAGTTATAAATTGTTCTTGTCTCGGCTTCAAATAAAATTTCATAAACTTTCAATGAAAGTGAGTGTTGAAATGTTTCTGATCTCGATCTCAAAGTGATAGTATCATGAAGAGAGATACAGCCACTTTGTAAAAGCGAAGTTTAGGATCTCCATCTTGAAATGTTCGTCGAGATTCCACCAAAGTTCAACAAACTCAGACTCAAAGAAAGACGCAAATGTCAAAAAGACTGAGAATTCAAGAGCAAGTGATGGTTACGGAGACGTTGACATAGAGTAGGAAGCTTCTGTTCCAAACTAAATTTTAGAGGTAGCGACCGACGTTGTCTCAAACAGCAAGGGTATCGGCCAGCCGAAGCTGTGTGTGAATCTGAAGCCTCTTATTGTTATCATATATAATTACAACCTTTTTTACAACCTCAACTGCAATTTTAGTTTTCTAATGCGATATATCAAACAACACCCCACTCAACGTTGCCGATTCCTCGTCAAAACATCCGCAGTCATGATTCTTGCTGATGAGGCTCTACTCTTAATCCACCTCGTCATGGCGCCTGTACTCTCAACTCCTACTCGATATACTAACGTGAAGAGTGTATGTGAGTCGCAACGTTCTGGTACTTTGAGGTTACAAAGAGCATCTTACACTCTTTTTCAGTTTCATCCAATGACTGAGTGAAATCAGACTTTTCAGTTCGTAGTCTGCTGGTTTGTGTATAGTCCATAATAAGTTGAATTCGTTCCTTGAATGTCTGTTCATGAGTTTCGTGTCAGTTCACACGTGTAGGAACAGAAATACATGTTCAAAGTACTTGCATCAGATAGGATTCTCGACAAGGTTGCATCAACCACCCTATAGGTGTAGAGTACTCGGTTAATGGTAAGCAAGTGCATAGCGATTGTACACTCTGTTCTTACAGATTGACAATTCGAATGCCAAATTCATAAAAGTATGGACACAGATGATGTATATTGACAGCCGTTGGAGCAGCCTGAAGGTCTTCACGCACACGAGCAGAGTAGAATTTGGGCAGGTCCAGTTCGACATAGTTGCTAAGTTATAACGAGTGAGCTCGTTATGATACATTGAATCAAATAAATGGAGGTTTTACTGTATAGCTAATGTCTCGGCCATCCAGTAAGGCAGTTCCACTCGCGTGTTTGCTGGTAACTAGATTTTGAAGCAAATGTTTGGGTTGATGATGGTTTGGTATGATGAAGGAGGAATGACAAGAGAAATGGTAGATCTTGATTGTAATGTATATGATGGTCATGATTGCACATACGTCGGCTTCATTGTTTCCGTCGAGAAATCCGTAGCCTGGAACTGGGTAGGCGAAAAAGCAAGGAACCCTCTATGCAAGACGGCATGGATGGTTAGAAGAATACAGTCTTAGGAATTTCAAACAAAGCGTGTACCTGCTGATCTGCTAGAATAGACTCTATATCAAAGTAAGCCGATCCCATATTGAGGAGTGTTTGTGAGGAACGTGATGAGAACGAGCTTTGAGTTGGAAGTAGGACAACACGAGTTCGTGTGTGCCATAGGAACTAGGCTTTATTGTGTTATAGAATCCAAGCAAATCATGCCAAACCGAGCCAAAATCACGGATCAAGATGTGGATCTGGGATGAATTAACGGTCTTTGTCATTTTAGGACGTGCATTTACATGTATAGAATGCAATGCGAGATACTCGAGCTCAGCCTGTAGGTTCAACTTATTGGCATGACCGTGTTTCCATTTTTTCGTGGTTTCTTTTTTTTCTGTTTCGCCCCGAAGAGGACATTACCGTAAATCAAACCCATTGTGCAAGTAGATAGCAGCAAGACAAGGATATCCTGTGCTGCCAGCTCTCTACGTCATCTCCCTAGTCGCTTCTAGTAGTCTGTGAAAGCCAAAGGTCGTTGGCTCATACCCGAGCATCATTTCGTGGCTTCTGCGAGAGATACCTCCAGCCAGCATCAAACCACTACTAGGCCTTTTGACCCAAAGCACCACTCATCTGTACATTGCCTCCTCATCAACATGTAAGCTTATTCTCTCTTAGCAAAGTCATCAACCATTTCAATTTATAAGTGCTCGGGAGACACCCAGTGCATGTCGTCCCTTTATTCAGCGAACAGCCAATTTTGATTTGATGCATTCTTTTAGGCAAGCACGAGAGTCCAGACCCTCCCCTGTATCTAAATCTCTAGATTACAACGATGGTCGGGTTACGCCGCCACCTCATGTCAACAGTCATCATGAAAACAACATACATCCAAACGATACCTACGAGGTACACCAAAGCGATCATTCTAGAGACCACTCTCGCTACCAACAGCCTCACCCTCATCACTACCCATCACTTCCATACCCACCGATTCAAATGATACCAACAAACGACAACAACGCTCACCACTACCCTCCATCACAAGGCCAATACTATGCATATCCACTAGGCTACTCCCAAAACCCATACCCACACTATCCTCAACCAATGTATAATCATCCTGCATACAACCAGCAATACCCTCAACATCACCAATACAGCCAGCCAATGTATAATCCATCATACTATCCTAGCGCACCCCCAACCCCCATACCACCACCACTCAATCATCCACAGAGTGGCATGGATCAACGGATACATGACAACTCGATACCAATGATTGCTCCCGTTCCAACAAAGGTCGTAAAGCCTAAACGGGCTGTCAAGAAGGATACCGATGATGACTCGGCATCAGATCATGGCACGAATGATACTGGGACTGGCAAGATATATAGGTGCGAGTATCCTGGTTGTGACAAGATCGTAAGTGTGTTTCGTGTGTGTTCTGATCAAACCTCTGAACCTAATATATCAAACTCTTGCTAGTTTGGACGTCTATATAATCTCAAATCACACACAACGTCCCATACTGATGCCAGGCCATACAAGTGTGAATTCTGTGAAAAGGAGTTCAAGTAAGCTGTTCTTGCTTGTAGGCGAACTCTCAAGTATCTTGTAACAAATCTGACCATTCTGTCTCCTTTACTTAGACGTACTGCTGATTTGAAGCGTCACATTCGCTCCATTCACAGCGACAATCGACCCTTCAAGTGTGAATCATGTGGTGAAGCCTTTGCTCGCTCTGATGTCTATGTAAGACTTCAAAACGTTCATCGCTATTGAGATTCAACAGCTGATCAAACTTGCAATATAGAACAAGCACGTCGAAAAGTGCGCCCCGGGAACCCTATCAGTCGGCAGGAAGCGTGCTCAACCCTACAATATCAAACAAAAGAGGGAAGCAGAGGCAGAAGCTTATCGCTCTGCAAGTTCCTCAAATCATGAAACAGGAGGTGGGCCTGATCGAATGGCTATACTGGCCGAAGCTTCGTCGGCTCTATCACACAGCACCGAAGGCCATCAACCGGATATTGTATATGGCCAAGACACATATCAGGTTGGGTCTTCAAAGGATGATGAGCAAGAGAGACAGGATGAACAACAGCAGCAACATCAACATCATCAGCAGCCACAAAAGCAACAACAAGGATATCAAAATGATTGGAATTCGTATTAGGGTCTTTTTCGTAATAAGTCTTGACGTTGAAAGTTTGCTTTATAGTAATTTCCATCTGTACCGTAGTTGTGTCTTTTATTCCATATTGCTTACATATATATCACTGTCTCTGCAGAAATGCTCGACGACTGTGTTTGTGTGCCTGGTTGTTTGAGCAGTATCATTTGTATAATATTGGTAGAATTAACACTGCCTCGGCCGCAGCAAAAACGAATCGCAGCGGCATTCCATTTCTCTACCTTCAAACTTCAAAGTAGCAAAAAAGCTCACAGCAAACGAGAAGACCACATCCCAAGCAACAACCATGTCTTCAATCATTGGAAAGATTACTCACGACATCAAGAAGACCGTCCAAAGCACCGGTCTTCTCCAAAACGAGCACGCACAGCTGAATGTCTTTCTCGTTGAATCCAAGGTATGTGTGTTTCTGCCCAACATTCAAAGACCGCGAACATGAATTTCTTATTTTTCTACTTTTATAGGAGTATATACGTATCGCTAAAACACTCTCGACCCAGAACTTGCTTGGTATGTTGTGAATTCGCGCTCATCAAAAACCGAAAGATGGAATTTTGGGGTTGACGACGCAATATCGTTTCTAGTCTCCAAAGCTCGCGAGGCATGGACAAAAAAGCAGGGCGAAGACCTGCAGGATATCCTCGGAACGCATCTAAGTGCTATTGATACCGTGCGTCTGCTACCCAAACACACAAGTCAGACAGACAGACACCTTAAATCTAACTCTTGTTTGCTTTTCTCTAGTCAACAGCAGACGCAACATCCCACTTCTCAGACTCGCTCCACACTTCTCGCGAGCGCATCAAAACGTGCCGTGCCAAAGAAGACGCACTCTACACCCTAAAGAAACGTCGTGATAAACTTAAAGCGGAACTTGATGCCGCACACAAGAAGAATACAACGCCGAGTGGCAATGTGCAGGCCGAGTTGGGGATGGTTGAGAATCAGGTGCTGGGAGAAGAGAGTGAGTTGGAGGGGTTTAAGAGGGCGCAGTTTAAGAGTGTGTTGGTAGAGCAGGCTGATGCGTTTAGTGCGTTGGCGAAGAAGGTGTGTGTTACTTAAGAGTAGAGCATGTTGGTGTGGTTTGTGTTGGACTTTAGGCATTTGGGCAATTGGATTCTAAATTGACTTTTTTCGCTTTTGCTAGCTTGAAATCATTGCTACCTTCACTCGTCACCTTGGTGAGCAAATCCCGCAAGGAAACCCGCCGCCTGGACAACCGTTACCTAAATTCGCTGGTAGGCCACCCATTTCCATATTTTCATCAAACTCTCTTCCATTCTTTCTTCCACTCATTCCGTTTTTTGCAACCATCACAGGCTCAAACGTGACATCCCAAATAATGGCCGACTTCAACCGCGCAATGCTCCCACTCCTGCAATCCCAACCCGCTGCAGGCGCTTCCATCGCTTCAATTCCCAGCAACCTGTCTCTAAGCGCTCCCCAGCAACCAACGATGGGACCTCCAAGTCCGTTAATGAGTCATCAGCCACAGTTTAATGGCCAGCCTGGATTCCAGCCTCCTGTGAATGGTATACAGCAGCAGCAACAGCCTTATGGAGCGCCAAATGGTCAGGCTTATGCTAATGGCACCCCGAATGTAATTGGAGCAGCACCATATGGAGCATCCAACGGAGTAGCAGCACCATACGGATACAGCAACGCTCCACAACCACAAGTGATGAACGGTATTCCACCCTTCACTGGATCGCTAGGACAGCCTGCGAGGGAGTCTACTCAAGCGCCTGGACCGGTAGCTACATCGCCACAACAACCTGATACGTATACTGATGTATCTGCTCCTCTGCCTGTATCTGTACCAGCTGCCACTCAACCTGAACCTGCATCAGCACCACCTGCACATGTAGCTGTTGAAGTTGCGCATGTTGATCAAGCTCCAGTGGTTCCGGCGGGAAACCCACCATCATATGATACGTCTGTAGCTCCTTCCGCACCCCCGTCGTTATAGAAATATTGTTTAGAGATGTAATTTTGATTGGTTTTGGCATAGCAACGTGATAATTGTGGTATAAAATTTTCGTGTTTTTTTGAGGATGCGAACGTCCAGAGAGCAATGGCGTATTAGAACTGTTATGCACGCTGATATAGATGGTCAAACGATGTGGTTTCCCAGCGTGATTCAGCAGATCATCAAGTCGGTATATTCTGTGTCACATACCTGTGTTTTCGTCACTTTGGTCACGATAAGGGCAGAGCAGGCACAAGGCATCATAGAACGTGGAAGGGTGAAGCTTGCAATGGTATGTGTGCTAGTGTAAATAGCGATCTAGCCAGCTCATCTGTCGTCTTTCGATCTTCCATTCGTCCTGTAATCCGAGTTTGCTCGCGAGCTTCGCCTGATATCAAAACACACGTCATACACCTTTTAACAATCATCATCATCTTCCTTTGTATCCAGGCATCATCCGTTCCCGAGAGTCTGAAGTCTGCAGGTGCCATAAACTCCTCCCAACACAACACATTGCTAGATCTCGGCCAACAAAAACAAGCACCATCAACCACAACAGAAGACAATGTCGAGCACCCTCTCGGCAACCCTACAAGCAAGGAATTATCAGCTACAACATTGAATGCACCTCCACCCGCTAACGGTGATGAGAAGGGCCGCATTGTTGAAGACGATGTCAGAGACGAGGTTGATAAGGATGAGATCCTAGAGCCCACTATTAGTGTATGGTCTGGAACGGGACTTGTTATTGGCCTGGTATGTTGGTGACTGCTTTATAAATCAGAATCATCGCTCTTCTTTAAACGCCCGAGTTGTGTTATTGAAGTGATGCTGACATTGTCGATTTTAGATGATTGGATCTGGAATCTTTGCTACCCCCGGCAAAGTTATACGAAGTGTGGGCAGTATAGGTGTGGCTTTGATGCTGTGGGTGCTTGGAGGCATATTTACATTCTGTGGCACTTTCTCGTATATTGAGATGGGGGTTATGCTGCCGAGATCTGGTGGAGAGCAGGCATATTTGGATGTTGCGTTCAGGTAAAATAAGAGTTAATGTATTATTGGCTTTGTTTTAAGTGATTCTAATCTATTGTTTATGTAGAACCCCCAGAGCTTTTGTATCCTTTCTCTTTTGCTGGGCCAGTATATTCTGTATACGTCCCGGGAGTATTGCAGCCGAAGGAAGCGTCATTGGCCGATACATCCAGTTCGCATACTTTGGAAGCGATATCGGAGACCCAAACACTGCGAGATATATCGGCCTTGGTGCACTTACGATCATCGCTATTATTACTTCATTGTCTAGTAAATGGGCTATTCGCATCCATGATGTGTTTGTCGGGATTAAAGTCATGACGCTGGTGTTGATTTCGATTACCGGGATTGTGGTTGCGAGTGGAGGTACAAAGGTGCCGTTATCGGGAAACTTTAATAATGCGTGGACAAATACGAGTAATAATGGTGGTGCGTATGCTCATGCACTATTTCAAATCTTCTGGAGGTATGTCGTTCGTTCCACGTCGTTTATAAGTCTACTTTCTGAAAATGTAACCTTTTTGATACCCTAGTTACGATGGATGGAACAACCTCAATTACGCAACCTCCGAACTCATAAACCCACGCAAAAATCTCCCCATCGCCGCAACAACCGGAATCACAATCGTAACCATACTATACATCCTCGCCAACATATCCTACATTGCTGTCGTGCCACTCGCCACCATCTTGCAGGGCAACGCTGTACTCGCTGCTCAATGGGGCACGCTGGTATTCGGTAATACGTTTGGTGGACAAGTGCTTCCTGCTTTGGTTGCGATAAGTACGTTTGGTGCTGCTATGGCGTCCACGTTTTCGGGATCCAGGGTGTTGCATATTACGGCGAGGTAAGGGCTTCGTTGGTTGTCATGTTAGCCAATCCAGTAGTTTCTGATGACTTTTTTTGCTTTAGAGCTGGATATCTGCCATTTGGAAAGACGCTTTCGCATTTGAACAGGGTTACTCATACGCCTGGTATACTCATCAATGTCAGAGGTTATGTTGGATTATCCATAGTTTTGACTCGTGTCTTTTTTTGGTTAGTGAATGCGTTGATAATGAACTGGATCATGGTCGTCATTCTCTTAATGGCTCCTCCAGTTGGACCGATCTTTGACTTTTTATTGGATCTGGTCGGATACCCTGGTAAGTGGTTGTTTGAACGATTCGACGTCAAAGCCTTGCCGTTTTTGTCATCTTCTTCGTTATTCTAATGGCTTTTTAATCACTAACATCCCATTCCCTCTCATTAGCGTACGTTCCTTTGCCACCGTGGTTCAATATTATGCGCAAACCCTGACCTGTTGGTTTTTTTATAGTTGGGTCTTTTACACACTCAGTGTCATTGGCCTTATCGTCATGAGAAAGACGATGGCGGATGTGATTAGGCCATTCAAAGTGTGGCTTCCAGGTACTGTGGTGGTTTGAAGAACCGTTCTGTAATTATTCCCTTGATTTTTTAATCATTTTTCCATCTCTTCAGTCGCCTACTTTTTCTTGATTGCTGGGTTCTTCCAATTTGTTATGCCGTTTGTGCCATGTAAGGCTAGTCTTGTTGACGATCTTGTATATCGTTTTTGCTAACTAGGGCTTTGATGTTCTTTACCACAGATGGAACTTCAGAGTACCCTTATTATTTACCGCCAGTTGTTGGATGGTGTTTTATGCTATCCGGCATCCCTGCTTGTAAGTTATTTGCAGTTGGTTTGGTTGGAACTAGTGGTTTCGACAGTTGACTAATCCTCGTATCCTTGTCCAGACTTTGCTTTCGTGTACTGGAAGGAGGATGCATCATTGGATCTCAAGTACTCGTAATCATTGGATATCCAGTACTCGTAGATTAAGGGAAAGGAATATTTGTAGTTTCCCGACAAGGCTTTCTGTATTTTTTGAACCGCAAGAATAATAATTGAACAAGAATCTATCAAGCACTACTGTATGATCAAACGAACTTGTAGACTGCTACATCGACATCGATTAGGCAAAACCTCATGTTGCCCCGACAACTCGAGACCCCTGTTTCTAGTGCAACCTCAAAAAAGCGCTGAATAACGAGATTTCGACGCAGACAGAGTTTAGAAGCCCTCGGTTCCTTCCAAAAGCATGCATCTTGCATATATGAGTACTAGTAGCGTTTGTTACTTGCAACAACCTTCGAGAAAGTAGAGCTTATCAGGACTTTATCTGTTTTTCCACGTCAATCGTGCGACACCGGACGAACTACTGCCTATACCCTTTGGC